>NC_012878.2:6073635-6382498 GCF_000003195.3 Sorghum bicolor | reverse complement strand
CCACTCCTGTAAGCTCAAATCCCTGCTTTCCTCAATCAAGTCCAAAAAGAGTATGATCAACTTAATGTTTGAAATCATAGATTTTAAGTTGACCATGGAAGCTTGCTTCTCTCTTAGAGCTTTTCTCAAACTCTTGAATTTTGCAGTTATAGTCTTGGCATGATCCATTTGTGGTATAATGGCAGTCCAAACTTCATTCAGAGTTTGTTGGAACCCTGGCATGTGCAACCAGTAGTTTTCAAATCTGAAGACTTTAGGCTTTGGGATCTCTGTAGAGATAGTGACTAGGCAAGGACAATGATCAGATGGTGTCATTTCAAAGCCTTTTGCACTGGTATCAGGATATCTGATATTCCATGAACTAGAGGTGAAGATCCAGTCAATTTTTTGCAGCAAAGGGTTGGGTTGCTTGTTTGACCAGGTGAATTTTCTTCCCTGCAAAACTATCTCATTTAGCCCCAACATACTGATAGCATTGTTGAACATAAACATTTCATTAAGATCTCCACCCTCTCTGTTTTTGTCTTCTGGTTTTCTCATTAGGTTAAAATCCCCAAGCACTAGCCAATCAATTTCATCAGGCATTTGGATGTGTTTGAACCAATTGATGAAGGCTCTTTTTTCTTCATCATTACAAGGAGCATAAATGTTGGTTAGGACCAAATTCTCATCATTGAGCATAGAGTTGAGTTGAACCGAGATAGCAAACTCATTTGAGAATATTAGTTGGCCACTAAACAATCTGCTTTTCCACGCAGTTACAATGCCCCCCGATGCTCCAACTGATGGCAGAAATTCAAATATGTCAAAGTCAGCCGGGCAAACATTTTTCAGAAATGTTGTATCAAAAGTTTCCTTCTTTGTTTCCTGAAAGCAAACGATGTCACAGGACAGATCCACAACCTTATTTTTAATAGCATTCCATTTTTCTCTCGAGTTTATGCCCCTCATGTTCCAACTCAGCACCTTCCACTTTCTGTTTTGTTGTCTATCCATTAATAACCACAAGAACTGAATCTAGAGTCCCAGAATGATTAAAATCCGGGGACACTTCAAATGGGCCAGTAAACACACAAAATAGCACGACATAGCTGATCACATATAACAAAGAGTTTGAGAGAGGTTGCAGCCTGATAGAAATCCAGCAAAAGCAACAAAAACTCAAAGTCTTGCCCATACTTAGAGGGTAACTATTACAAAAGATTAGGTTACTGCACTTTCTGCAGTCCAGATGCCTATAGCTATTCTTAGTTGATGCTATCATCTTCACCTTCCTTCTCCTGATCATCAGCATCCTTTCCACTTTCGTTCTCCTTGCTTTCTGTTCCTTTGTCAGTCGGCTTGCTCTTCTTACTTTGGGCTACAGAGTTTCTTCCCACCGGTGTTATCTTGCTTCTTTTTGTTGTGAGGACTTTGTCAGAGAGTTGTTCTTCCTTCAGGTTTGCAAACTTAGTTCCCAGCTTCCTGATGCCTGAGTCGAGAGTGCGGGTGGATTAGGAGTGTAGTGCAAACATCTCCTATCAGAGCAAGTGACAGTTTTGTATCCCCCACTCACCTGCTTTATTCTGCTGCTCCTTCTGAGCCCAGTGTCCACCACTGGGACAACTCTTTTTCCTGCTGTCTTCATAGGTGTGCTGTCTTTCTGTATCTCTGGCTCCTGCTGAACTTCCTGGGAGATGTTGGACTTCTTGATGTTTTCTCCTCTCTCTTTTCCCAGTTCTGCAGAGGTTGCTGAAGAGGTAATACATTTAATTTGCGAAGGGCAACTTCGTGGGATAAAGAAATCAATGACCCCATTCACATTTCCCAAGGTAGAAGAGATATTGGAGGATAGGAACTCTTTGGCCCAATCCAACTTTTCAGGATTCAACAACATGACAGTAAAGAAATTTGCCCATTGGGAAGGTATTGATGCATGAGAGTTTCCCTGATTACCTATAGCAAAGAATTGGGCCCAAAGTCTTGTGGCTTCAGCATTCCTGTGCCTCTCTGCCCACACTGGATCTTCCTGTGGGCCTAAGATCATGTCAAAGCCCACATTGAGATTTTGGCCTTGGTCCTGTGGCTGTTCTGGGCCTTCATCAATTTCCATCCCAATCTGCTGACCCGGTGCCTCATCCACTATTTCCCCATTGGCTCCTTGCTGACCATGCTCATTTTTAGGTATTTCTTCTTCATTCTGTGGCCCAAAAGGATTTTCCTCTAAAGCAAAAGGTTGCTCTGGAAATCCAGGTTCCCCAAGGCCAACTAGTTCATTAAGATTCATGTCATCAATGTTGATCATTCCATCATTCTCATTATTAAAATCATTATCCATCACAAGTTCAGCATTATTGACCAGATTAGCCAGTGCAAACTCATGTAACCCCTGTTGAACCTGAACCCCTTGAAAATGTTGCCCATCATCAGCATCGGGCCCTCAAATATTCTGCATTTCCTGATCAGCTATGACCAACATGTTCTCTGCTACCAGTAAATTCAGATCGACCTGGATGCCTATTTGTTGCTGCTAATTCTGAACTTGGATGGCACCATCCTCATCGAGGGGGAGGATTAAGTCATTGAGCTCAACAAAGCCCTCCTGACCATGGGGATGGACAGGATTGACAATAACTTCCATTGGGTCCTCCTCAGTGTGGTGCCCCGGCTGATTTAAATCAATTACTACCTCATTCTCTATTTCTGGTTCCTGATCCAGAATGACTTGGTTCTGTGGCTCAGGCCATAAAGCCCAGGCATCAAGGTCCACCTCCTGTTGCTGTCCTTGGGCTTGCATGTGCCCATTTTCATTTCCACCTTCCTGGGCTTGAAGTTGACCTTCATCTTGCTCATGCTCTTCTTCATTCTGAACTGGCCCAGCGCCTGGCTGTCCCAAACCAAAAAAAATCAAAGGGAGACCCAACTGGGATTGGTGCCTGAGGGAATGGGGCTTCATCCTGAGGTCCAGCACCCAACAACTTGCTCTGCAGGATTTCACACTGCACTGTCCATGAATCGCTCTCAAGGCTTTGGGTTTCCGAGAAAACAATAAACTGAGGTACAGATTGCAAGTCCACAACCATGGCCTTTAGAATCAGCCTTACCAATCGGCCCCCATCATTACGCCAGTGCAGCAGCTTCCCAAAACTAGCCAAGGCATTCTGAATATATTTATCTTCCC
Organism: Sorghum bicolor; assembly: GCF_000003195.3. Taxonomy (NCBI): domain Eukaryota; kingdom Viridiplantae; phylum Streptophyta; class Magnoliopsida; order Poales; family Poaceae; genus Sorghum; species Sorghum bicolor. The sequence continues at coordinate 6,379,338 of NC_012878.2, read as the reverse complement.
AATAATCTGCTAGAAAGTCTAGCAGCATTAACCAACATTCAGTGTTAAAGTAAGCCCTTCTCCAGTTTCTTCCTTTGTTATGTTCAGTGAAGGTTAATCTGACATCCCCAAACTGGATCGGCCCAAGAGCCACTAGGTTGTCCCTATCAATGAAATGACCAAATCTAACCAAAGCTTGCCCTAGAGTGGTGGGTTGAATATCAGTGATGTGAACCCTTCTTTCCGCAAAAAATTCTCTAAGTACTTCATCCACTACAGGGAAGTGAATGGCATTACCCGGAAGATGGTCGAAGGACACGATCGCCAGATTCTCGTTGCGTGGTGTGCTGCCCTAACTTTTTGTCAGGCGAGGCAATAGACGCCTCTGCAAGAGCCTATATCAGTCTGCGGGGCTACTATCTTGAATGACACATATTATCAATATCTAGGTGAACTCTGAGGCAGGACGCCATGTCACAGCGTTGGATAAGCCCTCAAGCGTTGCTTGGTCACTTTCAGTTGCTTACTGTTACTGGTCAGGATGTCAACATCTACAGCATCAAATGCTGATTGCTGAAACCAATTGCTCAAATTAATTGAGAATTTTGAGACATATACGTATAACTGTGGTTTGTGGCTGCCTGTTCAATCATTTCGCAAGCTTTTGTTCCATTGTACTCTGGCCTTGGGAATTGCAGAACTTTACGAGCACGAGCAGCCGAGCAGGCCGTCAAAGCTGCAATGTACGTACTACTCCGTAGTGTATTGTTGACGCTTGCCAGTGTACTGTACTACATCGATCTGATGGTAGTTGTCCCTTTGTGAAATGTGGCGCATAAAGTGCAGAAAAGGCTTTTCCGACTTTTGCTAGTGGTATTTCTGACATGGAAGTGAGAAAACATGGTGGTGGGGGGGATCGATCTGCCTTGACAGCATGATTTGCAAGCTATCAACTCAACTGATGGAGCCTTACCGGCTCCAAGTTCTATACTCCATTGTTTCTGGGCAACACAACTCTAGGTAGTGGCTAATAAGCAGGCTGTTTCTTTTCTTTTTCTTCTTCGAGAACATACATACTGTACGTGTTTCATCGAGAGGAGATCGAGGGGATATTTTGAAATACTACACGAGTAATGCCATTTCATGCTCTTTGAGTTTTCAAATGGGTAGCTCGTAGTACGCTGTTAGTAGTTTGTTAAGAGACAGGAATATACTGAAGTCAATTGAAGGTACAGCACGCCATGCCGGCAAGGAAGCAACAGGCAAGCCGATGGATCATGAAACGAAGTGCCTGCCCGTAGTCTTTTTCAAAGGACCAAGGAAAGAATGAATTGGATGTAGTAGCATGTACGTAGATGTAGGCCTTGTTTAGTTCCCCAAAAATTTTGCAAAATTTTCGAGATTCCCCGTCACATCGAATCTTTAGATGTATGCATGGAGTATTAAATATAGATGAAAATAAAAACTAATTGCACAGTTTGGTCGAAATTGACGAGACGAATCTTTTGAGACTAGTTAATGCATAATTGGACAATATTTGTCAAATACAAACAAAAATGCTACTATTCCTATTTTGCAAAATTTTTTGGAAGTAAACAAGGCCGTAGTAGGCTAGACTTGCAAATGTAACTCAGGCCTTGTTTATTAGTTCTAAAAAATTCTAAATTTTTTTAGATTTCTTGTCGCATCGAATCTTACGGCACATGCATAGAGCATCAAATATAGATAAAAATAATAACTAATTACACAATTTGTCTGTAATTTGCGATACGAATCTTTTGAGCCTAGTTAGTTTATATTTGGACAATATTTATCAAATACAAATAAAAGTGTTATAGTGCTTATTTCGCTAAAAAAAAATTTAGAACTAAACAAAGGCCTCATCCATCGTGTACAGAATCTTTGTTTGAACTGTACGTCTTTCACATATACTACCGCTCCACAGACCACGCCAACAATTACTGCATGCTCCCACTAAGAGTAAGTATAATAACATGCTGTAAGCCGGCTTACGGGCGGAGCCAGAATTTAAACATAGGGGGGCCGTGTAAACAAAAAACAATCATGTGTATCAAAATATTATATAACAAATGTGTACATAGCACCAAAATAAACGTTTGCGTTGCGATATAAAAAAGTAGAAAAAATAAAAAAAAAGAGAAATTTAACTAGTCTCAGGCCTTTAACCTTCACTTGATCATTCTATTTCTTTGCCCAAGAAAAGAATCACAATAAAAACAAGTAGTTAAACGGGGGCAAAATTAATTAGTACTAGATCCTAACATCAAATGACAAACAATCAGTTACATATCGATTAGTCTTAGACAAAACGATTACTTAAACAGGTAAAAATGGTCATTTAAATAGAAGGTTAAACAGAAACACCATACCACTGTTAGTGTTTAAAAGTTGAGTACAACGGGCTAAATGATTGTTTAGGGTTTAGACGAATAATGATAGAAACATAGGAGATAAGAAAGATAATAGGAAGACTAATGCTAAATAATATAGATCCCATTGTTGGAGATCAATTCAGAAGGATTAAACAAGAAAAACGCTGATTTTCAATTAACTAGCTAATTAGAGTGTGTGGTAGGAGACAAACCGATGTTTGATAGGCAATAATAAAAATAAAAGATATGAAGAAAATATTAGAAATATCTATTTGTATAAGAAACTATTAGAGATTAATGTAAAATAAGAATAAAAATCTTAGTACAGATAATATCATTAACTAGCTAATTAGATAATTAAACATCTAATCTATGAGGTGTATTAAGGGAGTTATGGGAAGCTTGGGGGTGCCAAGCCCCCCTCCGCCCCCCTTCCCTCCGCCACTGAGCCGGCTAAACACTAAAATGAAGAAAAGAAAAGAAGAGTGTAGAAACGTTGTAAGCTTACCAGAACCAAATAAGTTTACGAGAGAGACAAGTGGACCATATATTAATCGTGATGAGCTGACCACTATATGAATGAGCTCTGCAAAAAAAAACCTTACAACTAGTAGTTGGCTATATTAGTCTTGCTCTAAGGAGGTGTTTGATTTGGGGTGTTAAAGGTTAACATGTACTATAGCAGTTTCGTCTTATTTGACAATTATTATCCAATTATGGACTAATTAAGCTTAAAAAGATTCGTCTCTCAAACTACCCTCCAGTTGTATTATTAGTACTCTATGCATATTTCTAAATACTCATGCATGATAAACTTTAAAAGAGGAAACCAAACAAGGATAATCAGGACCAAAAAGGTAGACCAGCACTGCACATGCAACGCAGGCACTGCCATGGCAGCTGTTCCGTGGGCCTCTGGATGCCTTCAGCAGCAGGGAGCAGCAACACTGTCCTGTGTCTTGTGGCCCATCAGCATCTGTGTACTAGTGCAGTAGTGCAGGAGAGCAGCCGAAAGAGCAGGATGCACTGCAGCAGTGCCTTTGCTTGAGAGGTGGTCAAGACGACTGAGAGAGAAGACTGGAGCGCCCTCATCCATGCATGATCTTGCTTGGCTGATAGCAAGATTGGTCTAGCTCTCCGCCTCTCCCCGTTTGCGCTTTTTGCAGCTGAGGTTGTCCAATCAAGATGTGTACTCAAGGCGCTAATGATGGTGGCCTTGAACATTCTGAACTGTCTTTCACCGAGTCAACTAACAATAAAGACTATGTGAGGCTGCATGGTTCTAGCAATGTGGATCTTGCCTATGAGGATTGAAAAGTGGAGCAGAAAAGAAACAAGAAACAAGGGAAGAAAGCATTTTTCGACAAAAAAGAAAGATACAGTACTGTTAAAGATAGAATAGACAGACACAGAGGCATGGGCAACATGTGCGTTTTTGGCTAGTAATATGCTTACTGTCTGTCTGCACAGCGATAGCACTGGTAGTAGTGCTCTGCTTACCCCAAACCCAACCAATTAATTAGTAGAGTAGAGTAGAGTAGCATTCTTCCCACGCTGTGGATGTTAATTAAACTAACCGAAATCATGTGGCGAACGTTGCTGCTTCCAGAGCAGGGAGAGTCTCTCTCTGTGCAGGGCGTCGTGTTGCTTCCAATCAGCAAAAGCTGGCGGTGAAAAAGAAAAAAGGATTCATTTCGCCTGAGCCTGACTGGTCGTCAGGAAACGAACAACAAGAACTACAGAAGGATGCACGTCCAGCGAGCTCGGTCACCTCGCCCCTTTTCCGCTACAGCCGTGAACGACATTTGTCAGGTAAAAGCCCCCTGAAATTGTGTAGTGGTGCAAGAAGCAGCGCAGTGTTTCTTGGTCAAAACTGCAGTGCACGAATCCAAGCATTGGCCATTGGGTCCAGGGAGGCTAAACTCTGTTGTTCGTTTGTCTGATAAGGCCTTGTTTAGTTCCTCAAGAACTTTGCAAAAATTTTCAGATTTTTCGTCACATCGAATCTTTAGATGTATGTATAAAGTATTAAATATAGATGAAAATAAAAACTAATTACACAGTTTGGTCGAAATTGACGAGACGAATATTTTAAATCTAGTTAGTCCACAATTAGACAATATTTGTCAAATACAAACGAAAGTGCTACTATTCCTATTTTGCAAAAAATTTTGAAACTAAACAAGGCTTAAGTTATGATAGAAAATATTATTAACTAATTTCTTGTGAGATAAAAGCACTGCTGAATAGACAGTCGGTTGATAAGGTCAAGCGAAGAATTCGGACACCCTTATGAATTTCCACGGAACATGGAAGGCAGGGCAGTGGCAGCGACCTTCAAATCGAAAGGCTGCACCTCGGCTCGGCATGGCCGGAATTGGTTTTAATTTGCGCGCAGGGTGCGTATTTCGAGAGCTGACGAGACGATCCAGGCCACTGGCCACGAGCTAGTGCTTAGCTTAGCGTAGCGTAGCTTCTTCAGTGCTTCACCAACCACCACACAAGCAGGGAGAGAAGCCGAGTGAGGTCAGGCTGGGGCTGGGCCGGCCGTGCTTCACTGCTGCTGCTGCTTCTTCTTCTTCTTCTTCTTGCTGGCTTTGGCAGTAGCGCATACACACACATATACTGCCATGGTAGATTAGAATGTGTATTTAACCTGCTTTGGTCGAGGTTCTTCAGGTGGCCGGCCTTCGACGCCTCGTGTTGAAGGAAACAAGGGAAAAGAGTGAGCTGCAGAGCAACCAGACAAGAAGGGCGGTGTGCGCACAGGCACTAGAGACAGCTCTCATCCTCTAGAAGCTAGCTAGCTAGAGCCGCAAGCCGCCATCGCCGCCGCCGCAGGATCAGAAGCGGCCAGGCGCCTCCAAAAGAGAGATCCACTGCTCCATCTCCTCCCCCCCGGATGGCCGCTTCTTGCTCCTGCTTTGTTCCCTTCCTCCTCCTCCTCCTCGCCTCGGCCTCGGCCTTGACGACGACGGAGCGGCGCGGCAATAATGGCACGCGGCGGCCGGCGTTCAGCTCGGAGGAGGAGCTCCGCGGGTTCCGGAGCATCACGGCCAGGCTTGCCAGGCTCAGGGACGCGTCCGTCAAGACGATCCAGGCACGTATATATGCTTCGTTCCTTTTTTTTTTTTTCCCCCGCGGCCGGCGACTCCAAATGCGGTGATCATCATAGACTGAGTGTGACCGATCTCGCTTGCACTTTTGGGTTTTTTTGGCAGAGTCCCGACGGCGATGTCATCGACTGCGTGCCGGCGCACCTGCAGCCGGCGTTCGAGCATCCCAAGCTGAGGGGCCAGAAGCCAGAGGTAGGTAAGGCGACTCATGGCATGAGCATGAGCTTTGAGCAGTTCGCTACCGATCGATCCGTGTCTGAAATGTGCGATGCCTCTGCGTGCAGAGCGAGCCTGCGGAGAGGCCGAGGAGCAGCAGTGGCAGTTTCTCCAACGCTGCTGATCGAGGCGAGGACGACGATGACGACGACCCGTTGCCGCAGGCGTGGCGGCGGTCCGGCGAGTCGTGCCCGGATGGGACGGTGCCGGTGCGGCGGACGACGGAGGACGACGTGCTCAGGGCCAGCTCTTCCTCCGCCACCCGCTTCGGGATGAAGGCCCGTGGCGGCGTGTTCGCGCGGCGCGACTCCACCGGCGGCGGCCACGAGGTCAGTGTCAGTCAGTCAGTCACCGCCGCAGTGACGTACGGCTGCCGCGCCGGCCACCACTCCAATGATTTACCATTGGCCATGCAAGAAACTATGCATCGGAAAAGTAGAAGTGGCACCAATAATTGCGTGATTATTTGGGGTGTGTGTGTGCTCGAGAGCCTAATCCATCCGGCACAGGTGACAGGCACACACGGTACAGGCCTCACGTACACTGCGCTCCTGCTTGTTGATTTCCAGCCCACACAATTATTTAGGTCATCCGCAATGGTTATCAAATAGCTAGCTAGGAAGAATTTTATTGGCTCTCAATAGCACTTTACAAATAGCTAGCGAAATGATGTATAAAAATAATAAAAAAGTAGCACTCTCATTGGCTATCGAGGAGAGAGATCAAATAGCTAGCGACTTCCTAATAGCTAGCGACTCATAAATAGCTAATCTAGCACGATCTTCTAGAAATAACTCTCTCACAATACCCTTCATAATAGCTAGCAACTTCCTAATAGTAGTGACTTCTTAAGCTAGCTATTTGCAAATTGCCATTGAGAGCCAATAACATTCTTCCTAGAAATCTAGCAATTTGAACACCATTGCGGACGCCCTTAGTAGTACAAAGTTACTAGCAGCAGTAGTAAACATGCCACATGCACATGCTGTCGTCGATCGAGACTCGACTAGCTGCATGCATCGTTAGTTAACAATGGCCGGAAGAACGTCACTGATGGAGCAGCGGCTGTTTCTGTTTGTGTTTATTGCCGCAGCACGCGGTGGGGTACGTGACCGGCGGGCAGTTCTACGGCGCCAAGGCGAGCCTGAACGTGTGGCCGGCGCAGGTGGCGTCGCCGGCGGAGTTCAGCCTGTCGCAGATCTGGGTCATCTCCGGCGCCTTCGGCCACGACCTCAACACCATCGAGGCCGGCTGGCAGGTCAGCCCTCAGCTCTACGGCGATAACAGCCCCAGGTTCTTCACCTACTGGACTGTAAGCATGCATGCACCTCTCCATCGTCACTCCATTACCTCTGTTCGCTTGGCATAAAAGTCATACCGAAAACACACTACCGAGAATGGTTGACAGATTCGACGGATCAATGTTGTGGTCAATCAAATAAATGCAATGTTATATATATATATGCAGGACGACGCGTACAAGGAGACGGGGTGCTACAACCTGCACTGCTCGGGGTTCGTGCAGACGAGCAGCCGCGTGGCGATCGGCGCCGCCATCTCGCCCATCTCCACCTACGCCGGCCGCCAGTTCGACATCACGGTGCTCATCTGGAAGGACCCGCGCAGGGGCCACTGGTGGCTGCAGCTCGGCTCCGGCGGATCCGCCGGCGGGCTCGTCGGGTACTGGCCCTCCGCGCTCTTCACGCACCTCGGCTCCCGCGCCGACATGGTGCAGTTCGGCGGCGAGGTCGTCAACGCGCGCCCCGCCGGCGCGCCGCACACGCCCACGCAGATGGGGTCCGGCAGGTTCCCCGCCGAAGGGTACGCCCGCGCCGCCTACTTCCGCAACGTCCAGGTCGTCGACTGGGATAATAGCCTCGTCCCGGCGGCTGGGCTCCGGCTGCTCGCCGACCGACCGGGGTGCTATGACATCGCCGGCGGCAGCGGCGGCGCATGGGGCACCTACTTCTATTACGGTGGGCCCGGCAGGAACGCACGGTGCCCGTAGGAACGACGGAACGCCGGAATGGGTGTTGTGCGTGTGTTACATACGTGCTCACTCAAGCACACCTATAGCAGAGGCTGATTGCTATATTACTACTAATGAAAGCTTTCCGTTTTTTTTTTAAAAAAAAATCTCTCCATGTAAATTTGATGCAGTTGTGATCATCTAACAATTTTTGTTAATTTAGCTTTCTCTGATTTGTTTCATTGTTTGTGCCCTTGTACCGATGAGTTTGGTACAAAGGTTCGGAATTTCAACTGAATTTCACGATTTTCAATTCTATCTAGCTTATTTGCTTGGCAGAAAAGTTATAGCTAAAAGTATTGTTTGCTGATTTATTATGAGAGAAAACCACTACTGAATGGCTGTCAGATTCGACAGATAAGCTCGAGCGACTTTATGTAAATGTATATACCTATAATTTCATTTTCTATTCAAATGAGATTTATTCAGATTCTCAAATACTAGTCAAGATTTTTTTCAAAAAAAAAGGTCTTTTTTTTTTGTTTCTGCTGGTCCCCTCTAGTATTTTTGCCATAACCAGTAGAGCGAATCCCAGTGCACAACGAGATAAAAGCTCCGGTTGGAGAGAAAGAGTAACAATTTGAATGGTTAGCCGAGACAAATATACAGTTTCAAAAATTCCTCTGAAACTCCTATTTCCATGGAAGTACAAATAGAAACCACATTCAGCGTGCTGCTTGTGTTGTCTGAGAAAAATGTAGCGCGTTAAAGAAAAACTAGCAGCCGGGAGCGGCACTCTTATATACAAAACATTTCTATTCTAATACAATGATATGTACTAGCTTCGTTTTTACTCAATATTTATATTAAGTAGTTAATGATGTTATTTGTGCTTTGATTTCTTGTCCTCTTCCTATATTAAGAAGTAAGTCTTCCTATTATTTTCTCTATCTCTTTTTTCTCACAGTAACCCTCTAATTAGCTATATAATTAGTGCTTTCTTGTTCACTTTACTTTTGAACTGATCTCCAATAATACCTATATTATTTGGGATTATTAGTCTTCTTGTTATTATCATTATTCTTTTTTCTAGCACGAGAATTAGATTGACCATTGTCATATGAATGTTAGAGACTTAGGGCTAATTAAGTTTGTTCCCTTTCTTCTCTAAAATATTTTGTGTTCGTTTTTAGGTTTTAGATTTTCTTTTTTATTATAACACAATATTTATTCGGTTATGTATACTTTGACTGTATATGTATTTCGGCATGCCCCCAAAATGTTCAAATTTTGGCTTCACCACTTTCGAGACCTGATTACTTGTATTTTAGTCTACCTGCATGTTTATGTTTAATTCACAAAAAAAAAATCACTTTGGAGAGACTTTCACTCGTACTGTGCTGGGCCTAGTTTTGCGAATGAATTACAAGGTAAACTTGGGCTTTACAGATTGAATTAAAAGTTGAGAGATGTATTTTATCTAATTTTAGAGTTTAGGGATAAAAATAAGACTTCGATAAAAATTGAGAGTTCTAAAGTGGACTTTTTCCTTGAATTAAAACAGAAACATGGGCCTTAGCGCGTCTGTGCTGGGCCCTGCTGAGTGCGTTTTGGCACTCCGCGAACGCCAATGAAAAGTCTGAGACACACACGTACTGCTCCAAGGTCCAAGCTCAAAACCTGAAATGCCATAGGCCCATTGGTTGATAAATTACGAGAGATGTATTTTTTTTTGTCAAAAAAAAATATCTCCATCATCAAATACTGAAGCCGCAATATCGTCCCTACACCAGACCAAAATGCATTTCAATCGATGAAGAAACATCGGTGTTTGAATGGTCTGGTACTACACAGGTTGCAAATTCAGCTGTTGGTCCTTCAAGTTTGAACGGCTGATTTGACATCGCGATATGGTCAACGCCCATATTTAAGGCCTTGTTTAGTTCTAAAAAATTTTAGAAAATCGACACGGTAGCACTTTCGTTTGTATTTGATAAATATTGTCCAATCATGGACTAACTAGGCTCAAAAGATTCATCTCTTCAATTCCGACTAAACTGTGCAATTAGTTTTTATTTTCGTCTATATTTAGTACTCCATGCATGTATCTAAAATTCAATGTGACGGAAAATCTAAAAAGTTTGGAACTAAACAAAGCCTAAGTATCGTCACGCGAGTAGCTAGGAGCATCTATCGCCCTTGCATAAAGTAACCTCAAACTGACCTCCTCCCGTAATGGCGATCTTGTCATCATGTCCATGTTAGAAGCTGTCATAGGTAACAAGCTCCTGGTCAAATATTAGCGATAATTTGTTTTTTTAACTTTTAGCGATAATTTGTTGATATCTAAAGGACTGCTTAATTGTAAAAAAAAAGTGTGTCCCCTCTCCTTCTCTCCTTGCCACCGATGGCCTCGATAGAGGTGGGAGGCAGGTGCAAGGAATGGGTAGCACTGCTACCATTGGGGACGGCCTTGTTCGCTCGAACTTATCAGCCAAAGTTTTATGAACAGCCAATAATGTTTTTCTCTTGTAACATATCAGCATTAGTATCAGCAAATTGCAAAATTTGATAGAAATTCAAATTATGTTCGGTTCTGATCATACTATGTCCTATCAAAATGATGATTTGGATTTTAAAAAGGATTAAGTCCACTTTTAGCCCCTCAACTATTGACCGAGTTTAATTTTAGCCATCAACTACAAAACCGTCTGTTTTTTACCCTCAGCTGTCAAAACCGGTCACTTTTAGCATCCGGAGAGAGGACGGGGCGGTTTTGAGCCACTTTGAGCGGTTTTTCCTTTTTCTTTTCTATGGTTAAACCTGTGAATTTCATAGTGAATTGTTTGAGCATGGTAAATTTATAATTTTTTGGGTAGCCTTGTCATGATGTTTTCTATGAAGGAAAAATATGAAACTATAAAAATAAATAGTGTTTTTATGCTAAAAATTAGCTCTTTTAATTAATAAATGTATGTTCTGATTTTTTGTAGGATAATATATATATATATATATATATATATATATATATATATATATATATATATATATATATATATATATATATTATCCTACAAAAATCATAGAACATGTATTTATTAATTAAAAGAGCTAATTTTGTAGCATCCAAAAAATACTTACTTTCATAGTTTCACATTTTTTCTGCATAGAGAACATCATGGCAAGGCTACCCAAAAAATTTGATGAATTTACCATACTCAAACAATTCACTATGAAATTTACAGGTTTAACCATAGAAAAGAAAAAAGAAAAACCGCTCAAAGTGGCTCAAAACCGCCCTGTCCTCTCTCCAGGTGCTAAAAGTGACCGGTTTTGATAGTTGAGGGTGAAAAACATATTGTTTTATAGTTGAGGGCTAAAATTAAACTTGACCAATAGTTGAGAGGCTAAAAGTGGACTATCCGTATCTTCTTCCCCAAGTGGGTTGATCATTGCTTCTACCCCATATTGCAGGCTAAAAGAGCACTAGGCCTTAATTTGCTCAAACTCAAAATGCAGGTCCCATTATATTATATGTAGACAAAATTTGTTGCTGGACATGACAAGTGATGACATCTATTTTGAGCGATTTCTGAAAGATACTCTAGTTCTTGACAAATTGGTTGGTGGACACCGTGTCTGACAAAACACTATTATAAAAATAGATATAAAATCATATAAGTGCCCCAAAATTATACCATAAAATCTTCTATATTCTGCATGATAAGAACCACGCAGTAACATATTATTTTGCACTGAAAATGACTATGTTGCCTCTTTTCATAAATAAACAAAGTTAACTATGGTTAATTTGTTCATGTATTTGTAGGACACAAAATTTTGGAAAAATCATAGATTGCGTACATCACCAAATCATGACTCTGCTAAAAATATCAGGTCAAAATAATAAAGTTTCATTAATTTATTAATTAAGCTTGATATGAGATAAATCTATAACTCAATTATGCTAAATATACCATTACGAACTTTATTACAAATGAATCCGCAACTCTAAAAGCTCAAATCGATAAAGAGCACTACAGTACGTTGCACAAATCACGCATGGACCACCGGCAAGAACAAAAGAAACGAGACGGTAGGGACACAGGGTTCATGCACTCCCTTTTGCAAACATATTCATTGACCACATATGCATTATTATCATCAAATCATATAACAATGTACACTAACCTCCATTGCACTATGCCGGATTTATGGTACAAAACATTATTAGGCTTTCATGACTCGCGAGACCCCTCTATTGATCATTCTCCTATCACCATCATCATCACTAACAAATTCCTAAAAGATTCCATTTTTGTACCCACAATCACAAGGTTGCACCTAGCAAAACGACGCACCCCCTCTACTTTCTCGTTCCCAACACTGCACACCTACTCCGTATGACCGTGGTGCCATCCATCTCTGCTACGGGTCCCCCAAAAAGGTACACCACACAGTGGTAGTGGGCCCGGTCACTCAAGATTCTTGAGCAGGCTTTGAGACCCTGAATTTGCCCGGGCCTGGACCTGGGCCTGGGCTGGTTGCGCGAGGGCCATCAATTTGGTCGGTGAAATGGGCTGCTTCGGTTCGGCCCACTTCCTCGCCCCGGCCTCGGCTCCTTCTCCGGCTCCGGCTCCGCCGCCTCCAGCTTTCCGCGCCTCGATGCTGCCGTCGTCGTGTTGGATGCCACGCAGCAGCGCCGCCACGTCCTTCATCATCGGCCGGTCCTCCGGGCGCGGGCTGGCGCAGAGCAGCGCGATCCCGAGCGCCTGCAGCATCTCCTGGACCTGCGTGTCCGGCCGCCCCTGCAGCCTCGCGTCGATGACCTCCATCGCCTCCCGCTTCCGGCACAGGTGGTCGCGCACCCACTCCACCACGCTCTGCCCCTCGCCGAACGACTGGTCCAGCGGCCGCCGCCCCGTGATCATCTCCAGCAGCACCACGCCGAAGCTGTACACGTCGCTCTTCGTCGTGATCTTCGTCATGCACCCGTACTCTGCGACGATTTGATCAAAGTCATGTCAGGATCGACTTCAGATCAGGCAACGGCAACGGCAACGGCTTACCGGGAGCGATGTAGCCGTAGGATCCGGCGAACGGCGGAGGCGACGAGGTGGCGCCCTCGTCGGCGAACCTGGCCAGCCCGAAGTCGGCGACGCACGCCTCGTAGCGCTCCCCGAGGAGGATGTTGTCGGCCTTGACGTCGCGGTGGATGATCCCCGGCACGCAGTCGTGGTGGAGGTACGCGAGGCCCTCCGCCACGCCGACGGCGATCGCGAGCCGCACCTCCCACTCCACCACGGCGGCGCCGGCCGTGCCGCTGACGCCACCGTGCCCGTGGAGCAGGTCGCCGAGGGTGCCGTTCGGGAGGTAGTCGTAGAACAGGAGGCGGGTGCGGCGGTTGGCCGCCCACCCCAGCAGCCGGACGACGTTGCGGTGGCGCACCCTGGGGAGCACGCTCACCTCGCACGCGAACGCCTCGGCGGACGCCTCGTCGCACGACCGGAACTTCTTCACGGCGACGGTCACGCCGCTCGACGGGAGGCTCGCGCGGTACACCGAGCCGGACCACCCTTGCCCGATCACGTTCGCGGGCGTCAGGCTGCGCGCCACGTCCGCCACGCCGATCTCCAGCTTCTGGTACAGCGTCACGTTCCACGGCGGAGACATCTCGCCGTCCTTGTCCCCTCCGCCGCCGGCGCGCGCGGCGCGCCGGTGCCGACCGACGAGAACGAGCGCCGCGGACACGAGGAGGACGACGAGCGCGGAGAGCAGCACGGCCATCGCCACGCGCGCGGCGTGGCGCGCGTCGCGCTCGCGGTCGCCAGCGTCGCCCGCGCACCGGGACAGGCACAGCGCCGGGTTGCCCTCCACGTCGCTCGTCGGCAGCCTCGCGAAGAACGCCGTCTCCGGCAGCCGGCCGGTGAAGCCGTTGAAGGAGACGTTGAGGGCCACGAGGTTCTGGAGCGCGGACAGCGTCTGGAGATCACCGGAGAGCTGGTTGTGCGACACGTCGAGCACGCCGAGCCTCACAAGCCCGGCGAACTCTGCCGGGATCGTGCCGGTGAAGCTGTTGCAGCTGAGGTTGAGAGCAATCTCCAGCCCCGGAATCTTGCCTATGCTCCCCGGAATCTTGCCGGAAAGTGAGTTGCCGCCGACGTCGAGGAGCTGGAGCCGGGAGCACGAACCAATCTCCGGTGGTACCGACCCTGACAGCCGGTTGCCGCTGAGGATGAGCTTCGTCAGCGAGGTCAGCATGCCCATGTCCGACGGGAGAGTTCCTCCGATCACGTTGTAGGAGAGGTCGAGGTACTGGAGAGAGAGCAAGTCCTGGAACAGCCCCGGTGGCAGCTCGCCGGAGATAGCGTTGTCGTGCAGGTCGACGAACGTGAGATTCCGGCACCCAGAAATCTCTGCTGGCAGAGAGCCGGACAGCCGGTTCGAACCGAGGTCAAGGAAGCTGAGGTTGCCAAGCTTTCCGATCTCGGTCGGTATCGCGCCGGCGATGTGGTTGCCGCTCGCTCGGAACCGGACAAGGGACGTACAGTTGCCAATCTCCGGCGGCAACTCGCCGGACAAGTTGTTGTTGATGAGCAGTAGCTTGGAAAGCCGCGGCAGCGCAAAGAGGGACCGCGGCATGGGGCCGGTCAGCGCGTTGTTCGACAGGTCGAGCGCCTCGAGGCTCGTGCACCGGCCGAGCTCCGGCGGGATCGTGCCCGTCAGCTGGTTGGCCCAGAGGTAGAGCATGCGCAGCGACGGGAGGTCACCGAGCACGGCAGGAATGCTGCCGGTGAGCTGGTTGTTGTCGAGCTCGAGGTCAGTGAGGTTGCTGCACCGGGCGAGCTCAGGCGGCACCGTGCCGGAGAGCTTGTTCACGCTAAGCTGCAGCTGCTGCAGCGACGGAAGGTTGCCGAACGACGCCGGGATGTGGCCGGTGAGCCCGTTGAGCGACAGGTCGACGACGGTGAGCCCGGGGCACGACCCGAGCTCCGGCGGGATGATGCCGACGAGCTGGTTCTGCCACAGCAGCAGGTTGGTGAGCCTCTTAAGCCTGCCGAGCTGCGCCGGGATGGACCCGGACAGCGCGTTCTCGTAGAGGTAGATGTTCTCCAGGCTGGTGCACTGGCCGAGCTCCGGCGGTATCGGGCCGGAGAGCAGCGCCGTGTAAATGGCCAGCGTGGTGAGGTTCTTGAGCCGGCCGAGGCTCGCCGGCAGCGGCCCGGTGATGCTGGTCTCGGCGAGGCCGATCATGGTGAGCTGGGAGCAATTGCCGATCTCGGTAGGGAGCGCGCCCTGGAGGTTCTTGTTCCCGCCGCCACGGAGCACCTCAAGGCTGCCCATCCGGCCGATGGCCGCCGGTATCCTGCCGGCGAGCTGGTTGTCGTAGATGATGAGCTCCCGGAGAGAGGTGAGGTTGCCGATGGCGTCCGGCAGCGCGCCCTCCAGGCGGTTGGAGTTGAGGTACAGCGTCTCGAGCTTGCTCCCCGGCCGGCACAGCCCCGCCGGTATCGGCCCCGTGAGCGCATTGTTGCTGAGATCGAGGTGTGCCAGCGCCGGCAGCTCGCCGGCGAGCTCCGGCGGGATGGGCCCCGTCAGGTTCGCGCCGGTGAGGACGAGCCGGGTCAGCGTGGAGCCCAGGGCGGTCAGGTTCGCCGGCACGCCGCCGAACAGGTCGACGTACTGCAGGTTCAGCTCCGTGACGCCCCCGTCCGCGTTGCACGTCACGCCCGTCCACCGGCACGGCGACGCGTCGGTCGGCTTCCAGTCGGCCAGCGCGTCGCCGCCCCGCAGCGTGGCCTTCCACGCCAGCAGCGCCGCCCCCTGCTCGTCCACGGCGACGGCACAGCCCACGCACAGCACCAGCACCGCGCACGCCATGACCGGCGCTGCCGCCCGCCATTTGCTTCTCCTACTCATCATAACACCAAGACTCATACTAACACTTGTACTGAATTGTAAGTATATGTCCAAGAACACGATAATTCGGTAGAATTGTAATGTACTACTTCTAATTGCGCCCCCACCCAAATCTTGGTCTTGCTTATGTCTCAAGACTAGTAGAAACAGAGGAAGAAGACGAAGAGAGAGAAAGAGAGGCCATGGGAGACGGTGCAAGGTTTTTTATATGCTCGCCTCGTAGTAGTTACAGGGAGGACAAAGATAGCAGTAAGAACAAGAAAGTGGAGTAGGGTCTAAATAGGCTATGTTTGAGAGGGTAGGACTTAGGAGGAGGTGGTGAAAGAGTATAGAGTTTGATGAGGTCATGGAGCCATGGAGGCTGTGCAGCTTGTGCCTGCAGAATCTCAGGATCCAAGGTCAGTGCTGCACACTGCATACACCTCTGTCCATCTTTGTGGACTCTAGTGCAGGGTAATTACTGGTGCTAAATGCTAGGTTACTGTTAGCATTGGAAGGTTAGGTTTTGAAAAAAAACTTGGGTAGGGAGGGATCACACCAACGACTAATTTGCTTTGCTGGGGAGTTTTTTAATGGCTGCAACAGCTTTGATGCTCAGAGGAAAAGATAGTGTGCCTCACCTCCTCAGAGCCACACCGCACCGGCGGCATCCGATCAGGCAGACAGTTAAGTAACTTCATGGAAAGCCTGTGTGTCACGGGGGATAAGATAAATTAACATGCAGTTAGAGCAGCGTTTTTTGACAGCAAGCAAGGGCTTGGTTGCAGTTTTGAGCTTTGCAGGGTCACAATTGAAGTCCAAGAACAGAAGAATGACTAGAGCTGAAACTTGGAATAAATCGAGATGAAACAAAAGGATACATCCATCAGGGCCATAAAAGTTGTCATTCGTTCCCTGCAACATATCTTGAGTATATCTGCAAGCTTTAGAAGTTACACTTCAGAATAGTCAGGAAAATTTGCTGAAACGGTAGGGAACATCTTTCAGCTGAACAAGGAGGCAGGTACAGGCAATTTTCATTCATGTTATAATTTTATTTGAAAAATTGAATGCATGTGAAAACAATTTCTCTTGAGTCGACTTTGTTGATCATTTCAGAATAATTGGGAATTCTGAATGCATGTTTACTACCATATCAAATATGGCTATTGCTTAAAGTCATGGGTAAACAACCAGTATGCTCTGCACTGTAATTACAATCATTACAGGGTGACAATTGAACAGTTGTTATAGTAAGAAAGAATCTCCAAAGTTGAAAGTTAAAAAGAAGAATAAAAGGGGACATCACAGCTGGTGACCCAGTGGTAACACATGGCACAAGTGAATAAGAACCAGTTCATTCCATGCAGTAACAATTATATAAACCCCAATGCCAGAGCCTGTTCCTTGGCAGATTAAACAGCCAGGATTGGATCCAAACCCCTCAATGGAGTTGCTGTCACATGCCCTGGGTTAGATCTAATCTTGCCTTTCCACTGTCAAGTACTTTGTTAATTACTGCCCCCTTGTACTTGGTGTTAATGTAGAGGAAGCCGCCATCCAGCAGATCAAATATATATACTGGCAAAAGGGCAGGAAATTTTGCAGGCACACGCATCTAGATCTACCTTCCTGCATTCCAAATTCCCATTGGTAAATGAGCTGTTCTGAGTAAGCACTGCAGCGTTACTGATCCCGATCATGTAGAAGATAATGGAACTTGCAGGGGATTTACATTGGAAGTAGAACTTCTGTTGCAGTGCTGGTTGTTTTACCTGAAAAGGTTATGGTACAAACTCCTGCTCGGTGTTTACAGTAAAAAAGAATAGATGTACAGAGATAAGTGCCCTGAGCTCTGATAGCATACATATACAGAGATTAAAGTCGAAGTAGAACAATCTTGTAGTCCATGAGATCAATGAGTTATTACAAACTCTGACTGACTAGGCTCAGGAACAACACTCACTGATTGATGGATGAACCTGACAAAGTACAGTACACTAGAAATTACTTACTACTACTGATAAAATCTCGAAACACGGAAGTACGTAATAGTGCTCATGAACCAATCTATGAGATCTCAGCATCAAAATGCAGCAGCAGGGAACCTTAAAGCTGGCACAAACTGAAAGGCTAACAATTTTTACATGCAAGGGAAGCAGAATGAAGCGAGGAAGTTATGCTTGCTGAATACTGACAGTGGAGCTAATTTTAAGAAAGTACAATCATTTGCACAATGCACAATTTCCAAGGCTTTCACCACATCGTGATCTAGATCTACCGACCCAAACTTGTTCACCTGCTCCAGTTTGTTCCTTGATGCATATGGCATTGGCAGGTTTGTTGGCAAAATGTCAATGTATCTGTTCTTTGCGTGGTGCTTGTGCATGCTACGCATAGAGGTAATTAAATCGACCAGTCGTTGAAAGGCATCTCCATATGACATACTATTTATCTTTGATTTTGTTAAGCAAAAGCGATCAAGCGATCACGTGAGGCAGTGGACTACTGGAGAGCGAAGATACTTGCCGCGTGACTGCATCCACCCAACAATATTCCATTTTTTAGGCCCTTGTAGACATGGTGTGGCTATTGGTAATCATGTGCTCCATCTTTTGTTTGGGGAGTAGCTAAATTTTCTTAATCCTAAAAACCAAAAGCCAAAGCGAGTTTTATGTAAGGAGAAGCAAAGGTCGACAAAATTCAAACTGAAAGGGGCGGAATATGAATAAAAAACTGAAATATTCAAAAGCTAGCTTGCAAGTAACAGTAAGAATGAAGATGACGTACATAAGACATTGACAAGGAGAGAATCTAGCCATGACGGGTGGGGAGGTGGTAGGGTAGGAGTGTAGGACACATGGAGAGGTTAAAGGCACGGAGAATACAACACCCAAGGACAAGGGTAGTTATCATGTGAGAAGGTGATGGTGGAACAGATAAACACATACGGAGTATATCATTGGAGGAGGTGGGCATTTGTTTAATCCCAAGCAATTAAGGGCAGGGTAGACATGGATTATAGCAATAATAAACAAGTAAAGGCACTACGTACCTTAACCGGTGAAGAGCAATGAACAAAAGGAGCCACGGAGTGAGTCGGGCATATAATCTCCAATTTTTTTTCTTTCTGAAAATAATAGAAGAAAATAGGTCAGATTGGTGATGCCTAGGCCAAGGAAGACAAACAGAATTGCCTACTCGGCAGTATTTCCACATTTCAAAGGGAGATACAGACAGGATAAATTGGATCATTCGGACCATTGGTTACTGGGTTTTTTTCACAGAAAGGAAACAAAATTCCAGGCTTGTGGTGTTGTCAAACACAGATGAACCCATCTACCACTGCAAACACAAGTTCTTCAAGAATGTATAGTGAATTGCTGTACGATTTTCAAGCTCGGTTTCCCTTACAAACTGGGTCAATTCTTTTCTATAGTGAATTGCAGGAACTCCTTGCCCTTTTCAGAGGTTGCTTCGAAAAAGAATACAGTACAAATAAATGAAATCGAGCATGACTGAGAGAAAATATATGTACCTGCCGTTCAATATAAAGGTAGAAGGTTACTACATACTTTTTCTTCAGATTTGCAGCCTTGACATGTTTGAGAAAACAATAGAAGCGTTCTCAACTGCAAACTCAAGGAGCTATAATCAATTAATCAGGTAAATCCTCCTCATTTTACGAGAAGAAGTTCCAGAAAATAAAATAAACTTCAGTCTTCAGAGCAGCTGAGCTTCAGATGTCTAATTAACAAAGGAAGAAATCCATTTTACTACTGCAAACAGTCCACTTTGTCCGCTTAACCCCCTGAAAAAAGTCATCCTGATTCACTCCCTAACTATTTCTATTGCTCCAATCTACGAAACAATATTTGTCTTTTTTGTTCTTGAAAAAAGATTCGCCTTTTTGCTTTCTCCGCTTTGTTTTAAACTCAGATTATGTGGGGTGACAAAAGACATCATAATATATATTAAAAATATTATGCATTTTCATAATTACTTTCATATAAGTGTATTTATTTACTAAATTAATAACAGAGATACAAATTGCATGAAAAATCATGATGAATTTTTTAAAAGTAATCTTCTTACATAGGATGTCATGTCCTCTATCACCCCAGAAATTTGGAACTTGAAACTCAACTTGTATGCAGAGGAACAAAAAATACAAATCTCATTAATGGTGGATTAAGCCCAAATTTTGTAGAATTAATCTATACAGAAAAAACCCCAAATCTTTAATATGAATAGAGGGAACACCAATCAACATTGCTTCATCAAGATATGCATACAAGAATTTATCAACAACATTACAATAGTATCATTCAGAAGCACAAACCATATAACAGATAGCAACAGTGCACTGACATGTACTGTGAATCAGCATATATAACCAGCTTGCAAAAAACAGTTGCCCCTGTCCTTTCAAAGCTTTCCATTGTAAACCTGCTAAGTCAAGAAACACAGATATAGAGCTGTAGACCATACAATTCAATTGGTTCCTTGGTGCACACTATGGAATGATTAGAAACTCAAATATAAAATTAGCGAGTGGTCAATTCACACCGAGCTATGCATATTTAGTCATTATTTAATTAGCCAAGATAATTGTTCTTTAGAGAACATCTCGAGAGCAGTGCCCGGGTTCTGTGGGTAGTGGAATGGAGTCCTTTGATCTCTTTCGGCTCTAAGCAGCAATTGAACCAAAAGTATTCATATAATACAGCTATAAACATCTTTCTCTACTTTATTTGTGACCTAATCAGCTTTTATCATATGCACTTGATTTTTGTTTTTGAGGTTGGCTGTGTGCATTTTGCACTGATAGGGAGTGCAATTATGCAGTATATTCGTTGCTTGTTCACCGTCAGCTCCAATCTTCACCTGAAATTAGGAGGTTGTTAACTATTCCCAAGAAAGAGTAGCTTTGCTTTCCACTGCATGTCTATGCCATTGGATTGATGACGGCACAGATTAGGTACGAGATTAAATGGGACATGCATGTTTGGAGAAATATATATAGAATATTAGAATGTCTAATCGTGGTGGTTCCAAAACTTTGCACTGATCTTGTTCAAAATCAAAGGTTCCGCTGTTCTTCCAGAAATTTCTAAATTTCGACACCAACAATCATCATTCATCATACTAAGTTGGCTCAAGTCTTCAACATGGCCCTCTGTTAGTTTCTTGATGTAATTGTGAGGTTCCATGGTCAAATGATGCCATGCTACAGGAAACTAAAATCTGAGGTATACCACGTCCAAAACAGAGGTCGGAATTCTTGCATTGACGTCGAAAGAGAATTGTTCTACAATAAAATAAACAAAAAAAACTAAGGATAGGCAAGTACAAAAGCATGCATGCTTGATAGGACGCCATAACACAAGCATAGAGTCTAAAACCAGTAAAGGGAACAGTTAGTGGAGTGACTTTATCTTAATGACAGGTGAATGAAATGAAGAACAAAACAGGCAAGGTACAGAACGAGTTGATATGATCAATTATATATTTACAGTTGAACGCTTCATGTGAAGCAATTCTGTGCAGCACAAACCGACTCTGGTAACATATACCATATATAAACTGTATTATTATGCGTGGGATGTAACAATTGGCAGGATGTATCGCATCACCTCTTAGTGCTTCCTGAAATTAAGGGACCTGCCTAATTGTTGTAATTGTGTAACAACTAAAGAGGAAGGCCTCAAAAGTACAGGTGGACTTAACTTGGACAGTGTCAAAACTAAAAACTATGGCAGGACCCCATGATCCAAAAAATAAGACAAAATTTTAGTCAAGTTACCTTTTTGCAAAGCAGAAAGATAGAAGCAGGCAGTATTCCAGGCCCAAAAGACAGAAAAAACTGATGTCATGTTGAACTTTTATTTGTCTAAATGCTACATGATGAGAAAGTTGTTTCCTCCAGCTCACAGCATGGCCCTTACTCCACCAGTTTAGAGTCTTCTGTCATGAATCTTGACCAAGCGTATTAGAGCCAAGTACCTACTTGAGTGTATGGTACACCACAATGGTGAACAACTACTGTGTAACCATGCAGTTATAACTTATAAGCCATAACATAGCATTAGCAAGAAGACTCGAACAACTTCATGTGGTCTTATATCATGAGTTGATTAGAAATTACCTTATATCATCATTACTACTCATAATGTTGTATATTTGAAAATGCACACTGACTGCAATTATAGGTACGTATAGGCATTGATGTGCCTACGAATTAATACAAGTTTAAGTCACGGATCCTGTATCATATAGCAAGATAATCCAAGGGTGGAGCTAGAGGAATCCATCAGGGTCCTTTGACCACCGTTGATCATGGGACACAACGAATTTTTTAGCAGCTAATGGCCCCATGGAATTTGTTAAGGTCGTGCTCTGCGACCCCGGTGCCCAAGATTCCTGCCCTTCCACCCTGAGACAATCTGTATATCTTTTCGAGAAATTTGAGGACTTGTATATCTTTTCTTTTTAACTAGAACTTGTATATCTTCTGCAAGAATGTGAACTTGGGAAGTCTATATATATACCTTAAATAGACGGCTTCCACATTTTTTTTCTCATCTCTCTGCTAGCCACGTCACCATGAGCACTGCAGGATTATGTATCACCAATTCACCATTCAATATGTCCCTTACTGCAATCCTCTCCACTCCTTGACTAGCATTGAACAGAGCAACAGACAATTCATCAAAGTAAACAAAACGAGAAGCAGAAATGATCATAGAACCAAATGATCATAGAACCAAAACGAAAACCACCAATATTCGATACTCTGAAAATTGCAACTTTGTATGACCAACAGCCAACAGCAGTATAAGTAGGCAGTGATTCAAGGAATGAAAACCAGAACCAAGGACTCACGCGTCAAGAACCTCCGATAAACCTTGAAAGCATGCTGAACTATGCATTTTGCACTGAATACTGCAGCACATGGTCACCGACTCACACTCACCGTTGGTGTAAAATCACTAGTAAATTGGGGGCCGGATAGCCGTGTCTACTGAAATGGCACCTGCGGTCCATGCAGCTCCTCTATCTATCTATACATACATATATGCCGGGCGCGTCATCCTAGGATGCTTGCTGCCATTGCACAGTCAAAAAAGGACCAGATTAGGTATGATGAAATGAATTGGTGAATCATGAAGGTGTGCATGATGACAGACACCTTAAACTTAAAGCACACTCCAAAACACAAAGATAAGAACAGTAGCGGTATTTTTATTTTATTTTTTTCATGAGAACGAACGAAACTAGCAGAATTAGTCGACAACCAAATGAAATCTTGCAATTCAGAGTTTCTTGTCTTCGATTTGTATAGCAGCGCGAAGCGATTGCACACATAAACCGCAAGAAGATGATGGGTAGGGACTTGAGATCACATACCTCCCAATTGCGCCGCACAAGGACCGGCTGGATTCACGGCCGCGCGACGGTCCGGCCGCCGCCGAACCGAGCCGAGGCAAGAGGAGACGAACCGGCCGGCGCGGCTCGCTGTTCGTGCCCGTCGGCGACAGAGTTGAGTCGAGAGGCCTTTCGCCCTTTTCGATTGGACCGCTCCATCAGTCACAAAAAAAAAAAAAAAAAAAAAAGATTGGACCGCTCCATCCATAGGCCCATCTTTCAGGGCCGGCCCAATGGTCAAAGCCTATCAAGGACCAGGGCTGACAGCCCAACCCAACCCCATGTTATTAATGCTGAAGAAAAGGATTAAGGCTTTTGCATGTATGTTATTATAAAAGTTGGTAATTATCTATAAGTCATTAAAAAGTTGGGCTTTCACAGGTGCCACTAATCTAAACTCTTTTGCCCTTTATGTCATTTCTGTCATATTTGGCTCTAACGGTGTCAAGCCGCGAGTGTGAAAAGTCAAAAATACCCTCAAGGTTGAATATGTAATTAATTTTTTAAGCATCTTAATGACCTCAAATAAAAAAACTCAGAACTATAAAGTTATAGATCTCGACAATATCTGTAAGTTTTGTATAAAAATTATCTTCATTGAATTCCATAAAAAAATATATGATTTGATATGATTAATATGTCTTAGAAAAAAATTTGTATACAAAATCAAATAAATATATTTTTTATATAAATATTGTAGATCTTGACGAGATCTACGACTTTCTAGTTTTGAGTTTTTGCATTTGAGATCGTTAAGATGCTCAAAAAATTAATTAGATATTTAGACATGATGGTATTTTTGACTTTTCATACCTGCATTTTAAGTCAAATCTTATGGAAGTGGCGTAGAGAGTAAAAGAGTTTAGAGCAGTGGCACCTGTGAGAGCTCAACTTTTTTAATGGCTTATAGATAATTACTCCCTCCATACCTGTTTTAGTTGACGTTCTGGACAACTTAAGTGTTTTCATAAAGTTTGACGTTCTGGCCACATAAGGTTCCTAACTCGCGACCCAATACTCTGGGGTCTATGCACTAACCAGCTGAACTAGTTTGTTTTTATGTATAGAGAACACTCGTAACCGTATTTATTAAGGGTAGACATGGAAAACTAACCTCTAATTAATCACTCCTTGGTTACCACAATCATGTCTTAAACGTCAACAATTATGGGTATGGAGGGAGTACCAATTTTTATAATGGTATACATGTCAAAGCCTCAAAATGATTCCTTAATCCTTGTCTACGCGAATTGTTAGGATCATATATATACAACTCATAATAAAACTCGTATATTATTGAGTCACAGGGTTAGCTAGAAATGTGTCGATTCAAAATTTAACCGGGTCGAGTCACTGAGTTGAATGTAGGGTTTAGATTGTTGATCATGTGTCACATGGGATGTGAGACTTGGTACGGTAGTTGACACTAGTGCGCGAGCGTGAAGGGAATTCAAGGGCAAACACTGTGAAGCTTTTCTCTAATCTAATGTGAAAATCTCTATTACTTGCTAAGTATAAGCTTTTGCCATCTATAAGAAAATTTAATTTCCAACGGGAGGCACGGCCCACTATGGTCTACACGTGGCTCCGCCACTGGTTGCCACTAGGGCCTTATTTTTGCTAAAAAAACTAAGACCTTATTTAGATACATTCATATCCGTCTCAATGCATATGTGTTAGAATGAATTAGAGTAAACTGAAACTTATACTTTAATCCACCTCGAGCTCAGCACATGTGGATTAAAGTTAAAACACACTAGTATCAAGACAAGCCCTAATCTTTCTTTGCAACTCGGATCCGATTACTGCTCTTACAACAAATTTGCATGGCACGATACCCTGTTTGGTTAAAATTCGATTGAATTGTAAATTAATTGCATATGCAACATCTCCAAATAAACAACTTAGGTATAAGTTGAAACACTCCACATGAAAAATGTGACTTTGCACAAATTGCATAACTCCAATGGGTACTTGAAATGTTTTAAGAAGAATAGAAACAACATAAACTACAAAGAACTGTCCACATAGAGTTACACAATGCACTTTTGGCACGATTGGCCGCTTGAATCACGTGAGGTGCTTAAACGTGACTCAGGTGCCCAGTTTGTGCTAAATTGCATGGTTCGATGTGATGGAGAATCTGAAAAATTTTGCAAAGTTTTTTAGAACTAAACAAGGCCTAACAAATGTGTGTTACACGAAATGTTGTTCGGAAAACAGTTTCGATGACAAAGTTAAGTTAAGCCGCGCTTGACGTGAGCAACTCATTCGCGCCAAGGCGATGACATGTCTCAATACTCAAGTGGCTCAAAACGATGAACTTAGCCTTAATTTGGTTCAAAACTATTATGAATTATACTTAGCGCAATAGATTGGACAAGTCATACCATGCTTAATGGCATCGGTTGTACTTCCTCTGTTCTAAATTAACTATTTTTTTCGATTTTTGTGCCAGAAGTTTAACTCAATTTAAAAAAATACGCGAAATATTTGTATCTTTATATAAAATTGTTAAAAAACTAAATTCAAAGATCTTTTCGATAATATTAATTATGTAATATAAATACTAATATTTTTTATAATATATTTAGTTAAACTTATTTTTAAGAAGCGAGAACTATACTTATTTTGGGATGAGGGGATAATCTTTATCGCACCAAGTATTATTTGAAAATAATTGTTTTGGATCACAACAAATATCGAGTTGTGCCATATCCCACGTGACATAACAACTCGGTTGCGCCATGTGTTGTGATGTGGTTAATCACTTAAGGACGTGTTTAGATTTTTTTTATTTAGATACCGTAACACTTTTGTTTGTATTTAATAATTAGTATTTAATCTAGAATTTTTCTCTTAATTTATAGATAAATTACTTATTTTTTAATCTATATTTAATATTTCATACATGTATTTAAAGGTTCGATGTGATAAAAAAATTTATAAACTTTTAGAGTTTTGAAGACATGCTCTCAGTCAAATTAAGGCCTTGTTTAGTTCACTCTGAAATCTAAAAAGTTTTCAAGATTTCCTGTCACATCGAATCTTGCGACACATGTATGAAGCATTAAATATAGACGAAAACAAAAACTAATCACACAGTTTGACTGTAAATCGCGAGATGAATCTTTTGACCCTAGTTAGTCTATGATTGGACAATATTTAGCACAAACAAACGAAAGTGCTACAGTAGCGAAATCCAAGGTCTTGTTTAGTTCCAAAAAATTTTTGCAAAATATGAATAGTACCACTTTCGTTTGTATTTGACAAATATTATCAATCATATACTAACTAGACTCAAAAGATTCGCCTCGTCAATTCCGACCAAAATGTGCAATTAGTTTTCATTTTCGTCTATATTTAATACTTTATGCATGCGTCTAAAGATTTGATGTGACGGAAAATCTGAAAAATTTTGCAAAATTTTTTGTGAACTAAACAAGACCTAAATTTTTTCATATCTAAACAAGACCTAATGTTCCGTGTGACTTCACGTGGATCGATGGTGTGACTCGGCTTTCACGTCAATTGCGACGTGGCCCGGTCAATCATTCCTTGTCACTATGGCACTTGAGCCGCGTTAACCCATATGACACGCGCCAAAAGCTTATTATGTGCCTAAAAGTGTTAATTTTTTAAAAAAATAGTTCTGGACATGTTATTATAGATTTTTTTTTGCTAAAATTTCACGAACGACTCGCACTCTTCAGACCACTCTAATAAATAAATAGATAGATATAGATAAATAAAGAAAAATAAAGTAAAGGAAAGAGAAAAAAAACGTGCAGTGTCGACACGCGACCCAGAACGGCCCAGCCCAAGTGGCACGGCCTTCATAAAAACAAAAACAAAAACACATGGCCTGTCGTCATTAAGAAATCAATTTAATTTAATTACGTGCCTTTCTATGGAGGATGGGAAGAATATGCCATCTGAGATTGACATTGCTGTGGAAAAGAAAAAACAAACCAATGAGAGTGAGGATCCCAGAAAGTTGGCTATAACAAGGGAGTTGGAATCAGATCCCATCCCATCTAAATCTCAATTCTTGATCCATAGTACAGAAGGGAGGTACTTAATGGACAAGTGTAAATGGCCTACTCTAACACTACCCAAAGAGCAGCTTTCACAGGAGGAAGAGAGTTTGGGAGATTTAACCCAGGAAACTGCTATAGCAGGAAACAAGCTGCTCATTCATCCCTGGAGCTAAATAGTCTGGATGCAGAAGAGGATCAGGATGTGAGAAAGGGAGGAGATATGAGATCAGTAGAGGAAGATCTCATGGATAACATTTCTAATCTGAGTAAAGACTCTGATATGTCTAATGAAGACCAGGGGTGGCAGCTGTCTCGGCCTAAAAAAAGGAACAAGACCAAAAAAAGACAAGTTATTGGGGCGACTCGAATGAGCTCAAGATTGGCAAGAGATGGGGTACCAATAGTTACCAAGGCAATTAAGAGAGCGCAGGAGCGGGACAATATCTCAGGTAATATTTCTCAAAATCCTTTTGCTGTTTTTAATTCTATTTCTTCTGGGACTATACATTCTGTTATGCTAGATCTAGATATAGAGTGCACTGATATAGAGGAGCAAGTAGGGGCGTTTAGGGCTGAAGAATTAGCTCGTGCTGCGATTGCTGAAGCCCAATATAAAATTTATTTGGAAAAACAGAAGGATAAAACTGCTCCTCAAAATAGTGATGAGTTACAAGATTTTTCTTTGGGAGTGATATCAAACAATAATAGAAAAGTGAATACTAGTACCTCGATGGGGGATGAGGACTGTAGTATTCTTGAGCCTGGGATTGAGAGGACTGGGGGACAAGTTACATCATGAAGATCATGTTTTGGAATGTTAGGGGATTAGGAAAGGCATATAGAAGATCCCTGGTGAAAAGTCATGTGATCCAAGAGGAGTTGGATGTTGTTGCTGTGCAAGAAACCATTAAGACAGATTTTGTGGATTGGGAGTTGAAAGAAATGGCTGGTAATAAAGATTTTGTATGGTATTGGATACCTGCCAAGGGGCATTCAGGGGACTTATTGACAGGGGTGAAATGGGAGACTTTTGAAGTTGAGGATTCAGTTCTTGAAGAGTTCTACATGGCTATTTTGGTAAGACACAGGTCTACTAATGTTAGGTATTGAATTGTGAATGTTTATGGCCCTGCACAACATGAGCACTCTTATGACTTTATCCAGGAAATATCTACCTTTTGCAGCAGGGAAACTTTACCTATTGTAATGGGAGGTGACTTTAATCTGATTAGGAGCAATAGAGACAGAAACCAAGGTCAGGGGGATCAGAGATTGATGGATCTTTTCAATGAGTTTATTGGCAAATTTCATTTGAGGGAGATCTTCACTAGTGGTTCTCGTTTCACCTGGTCCAACAAACAGAAAAATCCAATTATGGTAAAATTGGACAGAATTCTTGCTTCGGAAGAATGGGAATCTAAGTTTCCTACCTGTTTTTCTTGGACAAAAGCTAGGATTGGTTCAGACCATTGTCCAATTATACTGAATTCTGGGGAGAATGGTTAGCTTCGACCGAGGTACTTCTTTTTTGAGGATATGTGGTTTCAGGGAGAGACTTTCTATCAATTGCTTCAAGAAAAGTGGAATCATTCCAGAAACAATTATAAGGAGACAAGTTATTCTTTGGATGTCTAGCATGGCTGCTTACAGAATTTGAGAAAATACTTAAGAGGTTGGAATCTTAAGTTGATGGGGGACCAAAGAAACATTAAATCTAACTTGTCAAAGAGGGTTCAGGACTTAGACACTATAGCAGAGACAAGGCTTCTCTCTGTCTTAGAATGGGAAGAAAGAACAGATTTAGAGGATAAACTGGAAAAAATCACTATTAATGATGATATATACTGGAGACAGCGAGCGAGGACTAAATGGGTTCTATAGGGAGATACTAATTCTCATTTTTATCATCAGTTTGCTAATGGGAGAAGAAGGAAAAACACAATTACTGTTCTAAACTCTGATGATGGGGAGATAAGAGGACAGCAGGAGATTACTGCTCATATTGTAGGGTTTTACAAGAAGCTTTTTGGGCCTAACAATGTTGGCACTTTGGTTTTGGGAGAAATTTTTTGGCCTGAATGTTATAAATTGTCTGAGAATATGAAGAGAGACTTAGTGAAGGAGTTTGGATATGAGGAAGTTAAACAGGTGATTATGAACTTAAAAGAGAATTCGGCACCTGGACCAAATGGTTTTGGGCCGGGATTCTTTAAGAAGAGTTGGGAGTTGGGACATATATTGTCAAGAATTATACTCCATGTTCCAAGATTTTCATAAGGGGGTTTTGGATATTAAAAGGCTAAATTTTGGGGTGATTACTCTTGTTCCTAAGCTTAAAGAAGTAAATACCATAAAGCAGTACAGACCTATATGCCTTTTGAATGTGGATTATAAGTGCTTTACTAAGCTGCTAACTAACAGACTAATGCCAGTGGCTCAGAACATCATTGGTGAGAATCAAACTGGTTTTATCAAAGGAAGAAACATTCTTGAGGGGGTTTTAGTCCTTCATGAAGTTCTACATGAACTTAGGACTTCTAGAAAACAGGGTTTAGTGTTAAAGATAGATTTCGAAAAAGCCTATGATAGGGTAAATTGGAATTTTCTCGAACAAGTTATGAAAGGGAGAGGTTTTCCAGATCAGTGGATTGCCTGGATTATGAGTACTGTGAAAGGGGGTAAGGTATGTATTAATGTAAATGGGGAGAGAAGTAATTTCTTTAGCACTCATAGAGGCTTAAGACAGGGGATCCCCTTTCCCCCTTGCTCTTTAATCTCGTTGCTGATGCTCTGGGGGTCATGTTACATAAGGCAAATAGCAAGGGACACATTAAAGGGATTTTGGGTGATCTGATTCCAGGGGGTATAACTCATATTCAATATGCTGATGATACGGTTATTATGATCGATGGTTCTGATAGATCTATTATCAACCTGAAACTTGTTTTGTATTGCTTTGAGTGGCTCACTGGGTTAAAGATTAATTTCCATAAAAGTGAAGTCTTTGTGTTTGGGGTTGAACAAAGGGAGAGAGAAAGAAAAGCTAACATGCTAAACTGTGTCTTGGGGGATTTACCGCTTAAATACTTGGGTATTCCTATTAGTGATAAGCATCTCCATATGAGTGCCTTCTATCCTATTTCTGAGAAGATGATAAGGAGATTAGATCCCTGGAGAGGCAAGCATTTAACTTTTGGGGGTAGACAAATTCTGACTAATGCTTGTCTTTCTAGTATTCCTCTTTATTGCATGGGTTTTTATTGGTTGCATGATGGTATCCATAAGAAGATGGATAGTATTAGAGCTAGTTTTCTTTGGCAAGGGACTGAGTAGAAATTCAAATACCATATGGCCAAATGGGAAATGGTGAGTAGACCTAAAGATCTGGGGGGCCTGGGTATTATTAACACTAGACTCATGAATGATTGTCTACTAGTTAAGTGGATTTGGAAGATCTTCCAGGAACCTGATACTCTCTGGTTTAGAATTTTAAAAGCTAAATACCTGGATGGTTGTTCCTTTTTTTCCTCGAAGGTTAAAGGGAGCTCTCAGTTTTGGCAAGGGTTGCACAAAATCAAACATCTTTTTAAATGGGGGGCTTCTTTCAAAGTGGGAAATGGAGATAATTGTAGGTTTTGGCAAGACTGTTGGCTTCTGAATGTACCTCTAAAGATTGCTTATGATGATTTGTATAAGATGGCAAGGGAGCCTGATGTTTCAATATCTGATTGTTTTGATGGGGGAGAATGGTTTGTGGACTTTAAGAGACCTTTATCTGTGAGCGAGTTTGGAAACTGGAATATTCTTCTAAACCAATTACAAACTGTTCCTTTAAACGGTGTTACCATAGATTCTGTAAGGTTGGAGTTAGATCAGAAAGGTATGTTTAATACCAAATCGCTTTACAGATTTCTATCAAATGGTGGCTTCCCCAATCGGATGGCTGGTTACATTTGGAAATGCAAAATTCCCTTAAAAATTAAGTTCTTTTTGTGGCAGATGTTTAACAACAAGCTCCTAGTGGGAGGGAGTCTGATTAAACGAGGTTGGAAAGGCAGTGGGAAATGTATCTTGAGTGATGAGTTAGAAACTGTAGATCATATTTTTTTCCACTGTTTTTTAGCCCGCCTGTGCTGGAACTTTCTTGGGAAGATCTTTAACTGGGACTCTATGCCGAACTCGTTGAAATCGTTATCTGAGACTTGGCTATGGGGGAAAGGGCCTTTGCCGAAGATGTTGATCATGTTTATATTTGCAGGATTCTCGTGGGCTCTGTGGACAACCAGGAACAAGATGTCAATTGAACACAAGTTTCCAAAGTCGCCTTCTGACATTATGTATCTTGCCTTATCCTATCTGCAGAAGTGGGCTGTGCTGTTGAAGGAGGAAGACCAGGAGCGTATGGAAGGAGTCCGAAGGATGATTATGGACTGGATGAAGATGTTCAAGCCTAATGCAATTTCCATTTCAGATGTTATTGAGATCTAGTTTGCTCTAGTTGGATTAGGCTTGTTATTTTGGATGTTCTTTCATGTGGAACCTGTTTTCAGTCTTGTATCGTACTGTTGTGCTTTCTAAAAAGCAGAGGTCAATCCTCTTTTAAAAAAAAAAATTAATTTAATTTCATTACTAATCAATTGCTTGCCTCCCTCCGCAAGCATAAGCTCTCCGCTTCCGCCCCGCAACAGCTTCGATCGGCTCATCCGCCGCCCGCAGTCTGCTCGTCTCGCGGACTCGCCGCGATGAACGCGTCGCAGTTCATGGACAAGCAGATCCAGGGCCTCGCCGCCTCCGCCTCCGCCTCCGCCGCCGCCGCGTCCTCGCCGCCGGCATCCGGCGGGCTAGTCGATCTGATGAGCCCCGACCCGCAGGAGGAGGCGGTCAGCCACGGCCACGGCCCCGGGCACCGGTCCCTCCACGGCGGCGCAAACGGCACCGGCAACGGCGCCGACGAGGTGTTGCCCAGCTACGACTTCCAGCCCATCCGCCCTTCTGCCGCCGCCGCCAGCGCTGTCCCCGTCGGCTCGGCCCCCGCGACGGGCGCCTGGGGTTCGCTCGACTCTAAAGCCGCCTCCCCCAACCTCCAGGTACTATCCTACTCATCTCTCACACGCTGATGACTCCGCTGATAGATCTGTTCGAGTTGAGAATTTAGTAGTTGCTGATGTCGTATTTGGCACTGTTGGTCAGTCCCGTCAGCTACTGGATAACTAGTAGCCTTTTTGGCTCCCTTGTTTGTAAAGTCGAACCCTACAGATTTGTCAACCAGTTGTGATGCGTATTTTCCTTTATCATGGATACATTACTTTAATTTCTTGTAAGGAATTGGTTGTTGCTTGTTCTGTTGACAAAGCCCTAAGCCCTTGACAGAATTTGCAACATTACTAATCTGATATACTAATTTATTTTCTCTAATAACTCCTTTTAGAATAGTTTAAACGCCCCCCCCCCCCCCCCCCCCCCACACACACACACACACACGATTGTAAATATAGGCCCATCTAGCTTTGTCATTATTCATTATGAAAAATATCGTCATATATAACTCTTCTCTTTGTGTCTATCTTTAAGAAAAATGTCATGTTAAAGACTGTGTTGATGTCCTGTTATTGCACTCATATTTGTGATTGGAATTTGTATTCTTGTCTTGAAAACAGTGCTCTATGTATTTGTGTCCTTGAAAACTACTCAAAATTTGTTCTGGCTTTGTGCTGCCCATGGCTATCCTTACTAGCTATCAAATGGGACTTTTGTTTTCTGTGAAGTTCATGTGGATGGCATTTTATATGACTTTGTCAGGATTGGTTGCACATTTCTTTCTTTCTTTTAGCTATTATTATGTGCTATACCTTCTAGGAAAACCATATCCATTTTCAAAGTGTATTAACTTTCTTATGCAGTTATGCCTATGCTTCCAGCATTGTTGAACTTTCAATGAATATAGGTTCCAAATTCCAACTTCCAATACGGCATTCATGATCCTGCAAAGTCAGCATTATACTATCATTATAGGCAGTTTATGTATTTGTGCAACTTGAATACAAATAGTTCTGTTCACATAATTTATTGACCACAGTTTGATTACGGACACAACACAGAATCCAACTCCACTCATTCCATCTGTAGCTGTAATTTACAATAATCAACCCAGCTAAATTGTCTTCTTCACAAGATACATTATTGTTTATCACTTCACATTATCACACTTCGTATTGTGCCCTGTTTTTATCTTTCCCTGTGCTCAACTTCTCTTACCACTCAGGGTGCTGGTGTATTGGAGCCTCATGTGCTAAAGAAAGTTAATCATGAAGAAGAGAGGAGCAACTTCAGTGCAGTCACTATAGCGGATATTGATCGTACCATGAAGAAATATGCTGATAATCTTCTACATGCACTCGAAAGTGTAAGCTCAAGGCTTTCACAGTTGGAGGACAGAACATACCATCTCGAGAATTCTGTTGGTGAGCTGAAGTTGACAATTGGTAACAACAATGGGAGTACTGATGGAAAACTGAGGCAATTTGAGAACACACTGCGTGAGGTAAGCTTCTGTGGATGTAACCCCTCCTCCTCTCTACCTTTGTCTTTTATAGGTGCAAGTAGAATGGACCATGCTGTCATAATGAAATACTAGTTCTGTCATCTGTATTATGGGTGAGCTTTTATCTATGTGTTTACTTTGATATGTTCTCTGTTTTGAACTTATCTTGCTTATATGGGGTTCATAGGTTCCAGCTGGTTCACACACTCATCATTGTTTACATTGCAAACTTTTGCCTGTTCTAGGAATGTGACATGCTGTATTTGGCCGATTTTAAGGTGGATTGGTAATATGTAAATCATCTGTGTTTCTGTATTAGTACAAGGTTTCTTTCAGCCCCAACCCCAATAAACAGCATGTGGATGTATGGACTTCAATTTTATTGCAGGCATACATTTTTTATTGTATGAATATCACTTTTACATACTGTTCTGCTTTGTGTTTCCCTTTTACCCTTGGTCAGACATAGGCTCCATCTGATGATTCTATCATTCTATGTGCATGATTGGCGTTCATGGGGCATGTCCATAACCATATTGTGAGTGTTAGTTGCAAGTTTTAACTCTTTATTCGCTACATGCAGGTTCAAGCAGGTGTGCAGATTTTGCGTGATAAGCAGGAAATTGTGGAGACCCAGATCCAACTTGCAAAGCTCCAAATGCCGAAAGCAGAGGATGTTCAGTCAGAAGCTGGGCAGGTGGACACAATGCAGCAGCCCGCTCCATCCCAGCCAACCATTCAATCTCAAAACCATGCCCCTCCCCCTTCCCAACCACCAGTACCACTGCCTGCCCTTCCTGCTCCAACTGCGCCACCTCCACCTCCAGCTCAAAACCAACCTCCAACACACTTCCCTGGCCATGTTCCACATCCCCAGGTTCCATCAATGCCACCCGCTCTGCCGGCTCCTTCAGTGACAACCATACCACAGGAATCCTATTACCCTCCATCAGCTCAGCCGACTGAGGCCACCCACCAGCAGTACCAGGCTCCACCAGCTCCGCAGCAGCCTCAGGCGCCACAGCCAGCACCACCGCAGCATTACCAAACCTTGCCTCAGTATGCTCAATATTCTCAACCTCCCCCATCTGCAAGTGTCAACCCCACAGCTGCGCTTCCACCACCAGTGCCCCAGCAGCCTGAAGAACCAGCACCTTATGGCCCACCTTCTCAGGGCTATCCACCAAATGTCCGCGCACCACCCCCTTATATGCCACCCCCAAGTGGACCTGCCGCTCCATTCTATGGACCGAACCCTGGCATGTTTGATGTGTCAGCTGCCAGGCCTAATTCTGGGCCACCGCTGCCCTACAATGCTGGATACAAACCACCGGCTGCAGGTGGTTTCTCCGAATCATATGGTTACGCCGGATCTCCATCCCACCATGGAAACGCTGGAATGAAGCCACCTTCACCCTTTGCTCTTCCTGGCGGAAGCAGCGGCAGCTATGGCAGGCTGCCCACAGCTCAGGTGCTACCCCAGGCTGCGCCAGTCAGGTCCACTCCAAGCAGTGGCTCTTCTGGAGCCAGAGTGCCCATCGACGACGTGATTGAGAAGGTGGCCACGATGGGGTTCTCGAAAGAGCAGGTCAGGGCGACAGTCCGCAAGCTGACTGAGAACGGGCAGAATGTGGATCTGAACGTGGTGCTTGACAAGCTGATGAATGATACCGATGCTCAGCCCCAGAGGAGCTGGTATGGGCGGTGAGCAGAGCTGTTCTGGGCCGTCCGTGGCTGGCGGTGAGTTCCCTGAACAGAGTGCTGCAACCTGTGTATATCGTCGAAGCACCATGGGACAACCATTCTTTTGCATTCTGCTTTGAGTTCACAAAAAGTTCACTGCTGTTTATTTCAATCGTGTTAGGAGCAGGAATAGCCATGTTTCATTTTCTGATCTGAACGGAATGTTATGCCAGGACACTTGGCTCCTGGGCCCCCAGCTCGCGTGTTCTGTACTTTGCCTGCTTACTTGACGCGTGTCACTGCTTGCGACGACGAATCTGGCGGCCTTTGTTGTCTGTGGTGTGGCAAGATAGCCTGCGCTGCAGCCTAGCCTGACTTTCTGAGTGTCCCTCGCTTCCGTTGCGAAACGTATTGACCTGACAGCTCCAGTATTGCTGTCGAGAGCAGAGCTTTGCTTTTGTGATAATCGATCCACCATCAATGGATCGCGTGCAATCGATCCAGGTCACGTCAGAGATCAACATGATTCCATTACCCCGCGTGGATGCTTGCCAACCGAGTTATTCCTGTCATTAGGTTCTTAGATTTACAGTGAGGATGTGACTGTTGCAATCCTTGCAAAATCAAGAACAAATCTAGCAAAATGTTTTTACCAGTGTTTTTATTGAGGTAGATGTTCCACCATCAGGTCTTGTTTGGATGTTGTCAAATTCATTTCAATCCATGTGTGTTAGTGTGGGTTGAGGTGGAATTTAGTTTAAATTCCACTATAATCCACCTCAACACATGTGGATTGATGTAAATCCAACTACATCCAAACAAGATCTCAATGATTTGCAAGCTTGCCTTGAGCAGCTGAGCTTCATTACGAATTACGATGCCACCGTTACCTATGTGGATTAGTTACCTTCGTTCTGCAAACAGTTCTAACTGTTTTAAGTTTTACCAAGTTTATAGAGAAAAATAGTAATATTTATGACACTATATAGATATTACCATAACCTATATTTTATATAAAAAATAACTATACTTATTTGCTATCGTAAGTTTTTGATAATTTTTATGCAAACTTGATTAGACCTAAGATAGTTTGGCACAAGAATTTTATGTAATTGTGGGACAGAGTATTTGTTTGTCTCATTTATTTATTTATTTATTTATTTTTGCCCTGACTAATGCCGTGGCCACGAGTTATAGGCTCAAATATAGTATGAAAACGAAACAACTCCTGATTGTGGTTTCATTAATGCCAATTGTAATATGAGTACATGAATATGTCTTAATTTTTGCTAGGATAAACTCTGTAGCATAAGTGTCAATGCGTATTGACCTCCAAATGAGTCATTCCCTTTTTTTCTATTGTAAGAGGACAATGACCTTGGCTAGATCGACAAATGTGAACTGTTAAAATTTTTCATAATAAGAGAGATCAGTATTCTCTTCTACAGGATTTTATCTTTTTTTATTTGTTTACTATATTTTATACTCTCTCCATCATAAATTATAAGATATTTAACTTTTTTGATCCCAAGTTCGATCGCTTATTTTATTCAAAAAAATTGTGCAAATATAGTTAAATTTAAGTTATTCTTGAAGAACTTTTATTAATAAACCAAGCGACGATAAATGAAATAATATTTCACACAAATTTTTGAATAAGACGAGTGGTCAAACTTGGTGACATAAAAGTCAAACGTCTTATAATTTAGGATGAATTGTGTATTTAAAAACTATATTCAATCACGTTTGTATTTTAATATATATTATGACATTTGAATTTCAAAATTAAATGCAAATGTATTAAGTAAGACATACATATGTGGCTGGCTTTATGTTTTTGTTTCTTTTTTATCAGCTTCGTATTTTTCTTAATATGACGACATCAATATGTAATAGAGGAATATGTTAGGGGTATTTTAGGCTATCTTTTGCATAATGATAGTGATAGTTAAATTATCAACATATTTATGGATACTTTGATTTTATTCCGATTAATATGGTAATTTCTAGGTATTTTGAGAGTTAACATGGAGAGTCCTTTTGTTATTAGCTAAATTTGTACCTAACATAATATTAATTTGGTAATGACTTTAATACGCACAATGGGTATTTCATCCAGCCGCATGCACACTCACTCACGCATTGTGGCTCCTCTCTCCCCACGCGCTTATCTCCCTCCCCACACCCTCTGGTGGTGTCTCCTCCCTATGTGTATGATGCGGCTCCTCCCTCTCTCTCCCTCTGGTGCCGGTAACAACGGGTTCTGATGGCAAGGACCGGTGAGGTGTGGCTTCCTCCTCTTGGATCTACGAGATAGGGTTCTAGCGAGCTCCTCCTCTCAACTTCCTCAACTCTGGCGGGCTTAGAAAAGAAAGGTTTAGGGCAGGAAGCCAACAATGCAGTGGGGATGGCTGGAGGGTGGTTAGGAGCCTTGCCACCTTGGCGGTGGTTGAGACGAGGGCCAGGTCGGAGCAGGGGCGTAGCGGTCGTGCTAGCCGTGGTCGCGGAGCTCTGGTGAAACCTTAGCTCGCCCATGGCAGGGCAGTGGGACCACGAGAGGAAGAATATGCAAGCGTGCGGGTGGGAGGAAGAAGAGGAGCGCGTGGCTAGCATTATTTGTTAATACCTAATTTTCACTAAAAAGTTTTGGATCTATACTTGTTCCATGAATCAAAACGGGTGGTAATGTTTTATTAGGTACAATTGGACGCACATAACCCACACACTCACATCACACGCGTGCATATCACACACACATCACACGCGTGCAGATCACACACACACACTTCACATGTAGAAAAGATTTAGAAAACTCTCTAGCCTCCAGTGCGCGTGAAACACGCACACACTCCACATGCAGAAGAGATTAAAAGACTCTCCAATCTCTAGTAACCACACGTGCAAACTGAGAGTGGAGACATGGATATCAGTGTGTCGGTATTCACCCCTAGATTTGACATGGCGGGATTACTATCATGAGAGAGCCTAGCTTGTACATTAGTAAGTGAAATTGCTAATATATACAATTAAATATCATTATTTATTAATACATAATTTTCATTAAAGGAGATATAAGTAGCGCTACGTCGACATTCACACCTAGATTTGATGTGGTGGTATTAAAGGAGTAGGTCGTACGTTAGTAAGTAAAACAACTAATATATGCAACTAATATCATTATTTACTAATACCTATTTTTCATTAAAATAGTAACTTTTGGATCTCCTTGTGCCACAAATCAAAATGGGTGGTACTTTTTTATCGGGTACAATAGGACGCACACAATCCACATACTCACTCCACAGGCATGCAGACCATAGGCACACACACGAGTGCCTCCAGTACACAAGAAACACGTGCACACAACGCACACACACAAAAGAGATTGAAAACTCTCTAACCTCTGGTGCACGTGAAACACGCACACACTCCAACCGTAGAAGAGATTGGAAGACTCTCTAGTCTCTAATGACCACACGTGCAAACCAAGGGCGAAGACATGAGTATTACTATGTTGATATTGACACCTAGATCTGGCATGGTGGGATTACTATCACGAGAGAGGCACCACAACTAAATATACGTTAGTAAGTGAAACTACTAATATATGCAACTAAATATCATTATTTGTTAATACATAATTTTCACTAAAGGTGACATAAGTAGCATCGCAGTATTCACATCTAGAATTGACGTGGTGGGATTACTATCACAAGAGAGGGTAGCTTGTACATCACTAAGTAGAACTGCTATTATATGCAACTAAATATTATTATTTGTTAATACCTAATTTTCACTAAACAGTAAGTTTTGGATCTCCTTGTGCCATGAATCAAAATGAATGACATACTCACACCGCATGCGTGTGGACCACAAGCGCGCGCGCACACACACACACGCATGTCTCTAGTGAGCGGGAAACACGCACACACTCCACACGTAGAAGAGATTGGAAGACTCTCTAACCTCTAGTGATGCACAGGAGCGGATCTAGGATAAGGAAAAACGGGGGCTAGACAATAAAGATTTAGTGCTAAAGTTAGAGATTAGTGATGATTTTAAAGCTAGGTAATAGTGATTAAGGTAGAAAATCATGCTTATAGGGGGGTTGCAGCCCACCCAGTCCCCTGTGGATCCGCCCTTGGTGATGCAACGTGAGAATTTGAACCGTGATAGGTAGCGTCCCATTGAACTACATTGCCCCTGGACCAAGCCATTTTTCCAAATGTGTGGTACTTGGATTTGGATAGCTTTGTCAGCATCAGTTTGCAGACCAAAAGCTATTTTACCAAAATAGATGGTACTTTTAATCGGTACAATTGGACGTAAGCAACCCGTACACTGCACACTCACACACGCGTGCGCGTCCATACGTAAAGAGGAGATTGGGAGACTTTAACCTCCACTGACCACATGCACACATATGTGTACATGTCCATATACATTGAATAAAAATAGACACACTCCACACTCACGCCACACACACGGAAGAGATTGAGCGACTCTAATCTCCAATGACCACATGCACACACGTGCGCGTATGTATCCACGCGTAAGACCTTGTTTGGATGTTGTCGGATTCATCTCAATCCACATGTGTTGGAGTGGATTGAGGTGGAATTTATTTCAAATTCTACTCCAATCCACCCCAACACATGTGGATTGATGCGAATCCGACTACATCCAAACAAGGCCTAAAGGAGATATTGAGAGGACTCTCTAGGCTCTAGTGTGTTTTCAAACACGTATGCGTGTGTACCTTAGGCCATCCTTAACAGATTAGCGACGTAGAGGAAAGATGTTGCTGAAAAAAACTCGCTAGCAATAGAAAAATCATGACTCACATCACCGTGCGTCTAATGTTGAGAAAAGATATTGCTGAAAAGCAACTCACTAGCCATAGAGAAATTACTAGGCTCGCTTGCTCAAAAAGCTTACAGTCTCATCTATTCCAAACTTTAATACATAGAGCCTACAAATGCTACAAACATTTTTTTTTTATTTTTTTACTCTTTCTCACCGTTAGAGATGAAAACAGATAGCATACAGACGGATATTATCGATATCATATTTGTTTTTATATTTCTGGTCGGATTCGGATTCGAATACAGATAATATCAATTATGTTAGATACGATTGTATGACGATATCATAAATATATGATTTAAGTATTTGGATACGGATACAGTATCAGATGTTGAATATTCGGACTCAAATACGGACAGATCTGAACCTCTCTAAATGAATTCTGTCTCAGATACGATCGGAAAATATCCGTACCGTTTTCATCCCTAGTCAGCGTGACATCAGCAAGCTTGTTTTTTTACTCTTTCTCAGCGCCACATCAGCCAGCGAAAAAATCCAGAAAAAAAAAATACAACACCAAGATTTGAACCCTGAGTCCCTGACTTACCAGTTACCACCGGATCAGAGACCCTTTTGCAAAGCAGGTGGTACTTGGATTTTTGGATAGAGCTTCCAGGACCACACAGCACGAGCCCCCAGCTCTGCTCTGCACGAGCACGAGCCATGCCGGCCTTGCGCTTGTGCTTGTGCACCATCGACCTATCCAAAGTTAGTTGCCCGGCCGCAAGAAACCTCGTCGCGTCTCTCCTCGTCATCATCGACCGGCGGCAGCGCGCCGCACGCGCACGCCACCGGCCGCATGAGATGCGCGGCCGACGTGTCGTTAACGCCCGCCGTGGCTTTAAATCCGCGGGCCGCCTCCTGCTCTTGGCTCTTGTTCGCCAGCCGTCGTCGTCCTCGTTGTCGTCGTCGTCAGTGTCGGGTCCTCGTGTTCCCTTCCAACAAGGCTCCCGTTGCGAGCGCGGAGGCTGCGCCGATGGCCGGAAGCGGATCGGGGGCGGGGGCGGGGGCGGGGGCGGGGGCGCTGGCCGGGCTCGCAGCGTGCGCGACGCTGGCGTGCAACGTCGCCTGCGTCGTGTTCTTCCTCCGCGGCGGCCGCGTCGACGGGCGGCGGCCGCGCCGGTTTGCGGCGAGGTTGGGCGCGGGCGGCGTCGCGGCGCAGTGGGTGGAGGAGGGCGAGGAGGATGGGGAGGCGCTGGACCGCGACGTCGCGCTCGCGCCGGACGCCGTCCTCAACCTCGAGCTGTGCGTGCCCCCGCCCACCCACCACTCATGTTCATCTTCTCGCCGGCTCGCCGCGCCGCAGGCTCGAAGCAAAAAAAAAAAGGTAACTCAATCTTGGACAGAACTGAAGTTAAGCTCGGCCTGCGTCGTGTGCAGCGGCGATCCGACGATGTACGAGGCGTTCTGGCGAGAGGTCGGGGACCGCGGCGCCACCGTGATCCGCGGGTGGCAGGTGATGAGCTACTTCTCCGACGCCGCCGCGCTCTGCTGGTTCCTCGAGCCAGAGCTGGAGCGCGAGGTGCGACGACTCCACCGCGTCGTCGGAAACGCCGTGGACGACG
Organism: Sorghum bicolor; assembly: GCF_000003195.3. Taxonomy (NCBI): domain Eukaryota; kingdom Viridiplantae; phylum Streptophyta; class Magnoliopsida; order Poales; family Poaceae; genus Sorghum; species Sorghum bicolor. The sequence continues at coordinate 6,337,643 of NC_012878.2, read as the reverse complement.
GCTACCACCTCGTGGTCGGCACCGGCGCCACCCAGCTCTACCAGGCCGCCATGTACGCGCTCAGCTCGTCGGCGCGCGGGGACCAGCGCCAGCCCGTCCCCGTCGTCTCGCCGGCGCCGTACTACTCCGTAAGATCACACGACGCACGCAAGAGTGTCAGTCTTGCTCCAATTCTATCGTGATGCATGCGATGCGAAACTTTTGTTGTTTTTGTTGTTCTCTATCCATCCATGCCAGTCGTATCCGCCCCAGACGGACCTCCTGCTCTCGGACTTGTACCGCTGGGCCGGCGATGCCAACAAGTTCACCGGCGATGAATGCATCGAGCTGGTCTGCTCGCCGAACAACCCCGACGGCGCCATCCGCGAGGCCGTCGTGCGCTCCGCCGGCGCCAAGGCGATCCATGACCTGGTGTACTACTGGCCGCAGCACACGCCCATCACCGGCCGCGCCGCCCACGACATCATGCTCTTCACATTGTCCAAGATCACCGGCCACGCCGGCACGAGGCTCGGGTACGTATGCAACGTAAAAGATGCCCAATTCCCGGAACGCCAGCAGCAGCATTTGTGACAACGACGGCGATGGCCGATGGTTCTTCAGGTGGGCACTGGTGAAGGACCGCGAAGTGGCCAGGAAGATGGTCTACTTCGTCGACCGCAGCACCATCGGCGTGTCCAAAGAGTCGCAGCTGCGCGCCACCAAGATCCTCGGGGTCGTCTCCGACGCCTACGAGGTCGTCCCGCCGCCGCCGGCCGGCGACGGCAGCGCCGTCGCCGTGCCCCGCCTCTTTGACTTCGCGCGGCGGCGCATGGAGGAGCGCTGGCGCATCCTGCGCGCCACCGTTGCGGCCTCCGGCACCTTCAGCCTACCGGAGGAGACCTCCGGCTACTGCAACTTCGCCAAGCAAAACCTGACAGCTTGTCCTGGTAATAACAAACTACCGTAGCCAGTTTGCCACTGCATAATTCAACAGATCGATGGCTGCAACCAAGGTGTGAAACTCTGAATTCTTCTTGGATTTTGGCTTGTTTTGTAGCGTTCGCGTGGCTGCGATGTGAGAAGGAAGGCGTGGAGGACTGCGCCAAGCTGCTCGCCGGCCACAAGATCGTGGCTCGCGGCGGGGAGCAGTTCGGAGGAGACGCGCGGTGCGTCAGGATCAACATGCTGGACAGGGACAATGTGTTCAACCTGCTTGTTCAGCGCCTGTCCGCTATAAACTGATCAGAGTGAATGCATGGAATTGGAGCAAGCAGCAAGGAAGAAAAGAATAAAATGGACACAGAAGATTTTGGTGTTCTTTTTTCTCAATTTGGTATCTCTGGTTCCTGGTTGGGAAACAAGTTTTGGTTTGCTTATGATGCACTGAACTCTATCAATCAGTAGATTGTTATGGATTCAGAAAACAAGGGTTTTGTGTCCTAGAATCATTACCTTGAATGAACTCTTCAGCTAGCCTCATTCATTGACACCAGTGGATCAGATTCCAAAAGGGTGTCACTGGGTAGTCCAACTAACCGAAACATCAAGACAGTTTGGTCCATTTCTATTGTGAAGAAAAATGGAAAAAAAAAGGTAGCTCAAGTGTCGTTTGATACATCATTTGGCCAAACCAGTGGTGTTTTGTGAATTCACAAGTTTCGAGTGCTGTTTCCTGAATTCTCCAACTGTAAATAACAGTAACTTGCGTTCTGCTTATTTCCTTCATGGAGGACAATGCGCAACAACATAGGTCAGTGAGCACTCAGGCAGGCCCAACAGAAACTTGTGAATTCACAGCGAGGGTAGAGGACTTGTGGCAGGATTAGGACGCCGTTGGCTGCCTGAATGCTCTACGGACACAGGGATCACCGGACACAGGGAGGAGCTCTACGGCGATGGCGTCAGGCGGCCTCCTGCTCACATGTCTGTGCCCTGTCATCGTTGATTCAACATGAGAATCTTGATGAACTAGAATCAAATTTCTCCAAGGAAGAAATTGACAAAGTGGTCAAAAAGACTTACCAAATGACAAATCTCCTGATCCAGATGGTTTTAACAATGAGTTTATTAAGAAATGTTGGCTTTTATTGCAAATGATTTCTATGATCTCTGCCAGGCATTTTGTAATGGAAACATTTGCACAAGAAGCATTAATACTTCTTACATCACTTTGATACCCCTTCAAGAATAAATAATTATAGGCCAATTTCTCTCCTAAATGGCTCTTTGAAGCTCATCATCAAAATCATGGCTAATAGATTGCAGGAAGTAATTCCAAATCCCATTCACAAAAATCAGTACAGTTTCATAAAAAAAAGACAATACAAGATTTTTTTTCCGAAAACGTAGTTGCCCCTCATTATATTAAGAAGAGAGTACAGGGCAAGAGCCCAAATAACACCACACACACTCACACCCCACCGGTTTCTAGGATTACAATCACGGTTGTGACAAAACTACACAAAGCGACCATTACAGAAGCTTGTCACTCTAACTACCAGGAAGGAGGGCACTCAAGAGTGATAGCTCTCGAGCTCCAGCCAAGCACCAACTATGTTTGGAGCAGCTCCATCAAAAACAAACTCATTGCGATGGTTCCATATAGTCCAAGCTCCGAGTATAATGAGTGAATTAATTCCTTGCCTTATCGACTCATCAGCGGTGCTGCTGCTAGCTTTCTCCCACCAATCATGGAAAGATAACTCTATGGGCTGAGGAGACAAGCCCTGAAGACCGACCTGTCTGAACAGAAAAAACTAGAATTCTCTTGCGAAAACACAGTGGACAAGGAGGTGGTTGATAGTCTTCTCTTCTTGGTCACAGAGGGGACAAAACTCCGGATGAGGAAGCCCACGACGTGCCAGGCGATCAGCTGTCCAACACTTATTGTGCGCAACCAGCCACACAAAGAAGCGACATTTGGGTGGCGCCCAAGATTTCCAGATCCTTCCCCATGGTCCAAAAAGAGTAGATCCCAAAAAGAAACTTTCATAAGCCAACTTAGCCGAGTATTGTCCATTGGAGGAGACACTCCACAAGTGTCTATCCTCAACCTCCGGCTGCAGCTGAAATTCCATAGTTAGAAGAAATCTACAACCACACCAACTATGCGTGCTCCCTGTAGATCTGAAATCCATGCCCGGTTAGTGAGGGCATCTCTAACAGTGCGCCTCTTGGCCTTCCTTTTGGGGATAGCCACGAAAAGGCGAGGGGCAAGGTCTGCAATGCATTGCCTATGGAGCCACTGATCTGTCCAAAAAAGAGTATTTGCCCCATCTCCAATTATAGAAATCACTGCCACTGAGAAGAGGGCGCTCACTTGCTCAGGCACATGGAAGGGGAGAATAGCCCAAGGTCGATGAGGCTCTGTTTTCTGCAGCCAAACCCATCTCATGCGCAGAGACCAGCCAAGAGATTTAAGATATGAAATTCCTAGGCCTCCAAGTTTCGGTGGTCGACAAACTTTGACCCAAGCTACAAGACAATGCCCACCTTTTGCATCTTTATGGCCTCTCCAAAGAAAGCTGCGCCAGATTTTGTCTACTGCTTTGATAGCCCAAGGAGGAAAATCAAAGGCCATAGCCAAGTAAATGATCATCCTAGGGAGAACAGATTGTATCAGTACCTTTCTTCCGGTCCTCGTCATTAGATCTGGCTTCCAACCGGCTAGTTGATTTGCAATGCGATCAATGATGGGCTGCACTTGTTCTTTAGTGAGTTTTCTTAGAGAGAGGGCACACCTAAGTATTTGCATGGAAAATTCGAGAGTGGGCAGGGCAGCAGGTTTTGAATGGTAGCGATCTGCAAATCATCACACCTGATCGGCAGGACATTTCTTTTTTTTAAAGATTTGTCTTCAACCTAGATGCCTCACCGAAAAGATTAAGAATATCCAAGGTCGTACTAATGTCCCCAGCCTCCAGACGGAGAAAGAGAGCCACATCATCAGCATAAATAGAAACACGGTGTTGAAGGCCACGAGTTGACAGGGGTAGCAGCAAACCTTCATTGATGGCTTTAGTAATCATATGCCCCAACACATACAAGAGAGGGGTGAGACAAGGAGATCCACTCTCCCCCTCCCGTTTGTTCTAGCAGCTGATTTACTACATTCTATAATCAACAAGGCTAGAGAAAGAGGAGTCCTCAGTCTACCACTAGAACTACAACACTCCATTGATTTTTTGTACAGTATGCAGATGACACCTTAATCATCATGCAAGCATTTGCAAGACAGTTGCTCACTCTGAAAGGTCTTCTGCAATCTTTTGGAGAGTATACTAGCCTCAAGGTGAATTATTCTAAGTCAATGATGGTTCCAGTTAATTTATCAGACTAGAAGCTTGAGCACTTGGCAAGAACCTTTGATTGTCAGAAAGGAGGTCTACCATTTACTTATCTTGGTCTCCCACCTGGATTGACTAAACCTAGGATAGCTGACCTCTCCCCCTAGTGAGCAAATGTGAAAGGAGGATGGTATCCACTTCTCTTTAGCAGGAAGACTACAGCTAACTAACTCAGTGATCACAACCTTGCCAACCGTTTCAATGTGCACCTTCAAATTAGAAACAACAGTGATGACAAATACCGAAAGCACTGTTTATGGAGGGGAGCTGATCAAAACTCAACCAAGCCTGCGAAAGCTGCTTGGTCCTTGGTTTGTAGGGAAAAGAAAGAAGGGGGTCTTGGAGTGCTCAACTTGAGAACACAAAATGAAGCTCTCTTACTCAAGTATCTACACAAATTCCTGAACAAGGAGGATTTGTCTTGGGTAAACTTGATATGGGAATAATATTATAGAAATGGAAGATTACCAGGAGCTATAAATGTTGGTTTGCCTTGGTGGAGGGACATCCTAAAGCTGATTGATAAATTCAAGGGTTTTGCCGGTGTAAATATTCAAGATGGAAAATCATGTCTTTTCTGGGAGGATCTATGGAATGGGTTAGTCCCCAAGATAAGTTTTCCTAAGCTCTATTCCTTCGCAAAAAAGGATCACTCTTGCTGAAGTAAAAGCAGCCCCAAATTTGCATGACCTCTTTCACTTGCCATTGTCAGTAGAAGCCTTTGATTAGTTGGGTCAGCTACAAAGTATCTCACAATCAGTACACATCTCTAAACTTCATGATGTTTGGTCTTATTCATGGGGGTCTGCTATTTTCACCTCAAGAAAGGCCTATACACAATTGAGTGGACATTGTCAAATTCACCCAACCTTCAGATGGCTTTGGAGGAGTGCCTGTCAGAACAAACACTGAGTCTTTTTCTGGCTTCTCTTGAAGGATAGGCTCAATAGTAGAGGATTGCTTAGAAGAAGAAATATGGACTTGGACGACTATAAGTGTATCCTTTGCAATGGTCAAGTAGAGGAGACAGTTGAACATCTTTTAGCTGTCCTTTTGCACAGGACTGCTGGAGGATTATAAACCTGAATGTGGATCATAGAGTTGATCCATTCTCCAATCTGGAGAGCCTAAGAATTCAGCTTAATCATCCATTCTTTATGGAGATCATCATTCTTTTAAGTTGGGCCATATGGATGACCAGAAACAACAAGATCTTCAAGCAAATTAATGCCTCGATGCAAGGATGCAAGACTTTGTTCCTTTTGGAAATGGATGCGCTGTTACTCCATGCCAAAAAAACTACTCACCAAGGTTACATGAATGGATAAATGGAATCTCATAAGCCTTAGGCCTGTGGTGGTGCGCTTGTTAAGCTTTTTTACCTCTTTCCTAGTTCCCTAAGTTCCCTTTTAGTGTCTGAGAGAGCTTGTAATGTGTTCATTCCATTTTTCTTTTTCTTTAACTATCTGTAAACCCCTTTTTATGTTTTAATTTATCTCCAGTAGAGGTCAAATACCCCTCCTGTCCTTTTCAGAAAAAAATGATGCGCCCAAGCCAGTGGATCCTGTGTGAATGCTCTATCTGCCAATCGACTACACTGCCTGTTGGAGCAAAGCTCCTGTAATCGTGTCAAGATCATGTTCTCTTTACTTAGGTGCATTGTTGAAGCGCTCCTGGTAAACCAGGAACTCAAATATGATACAATACTAGTCCCAGGAGGCTAGTAACACATTTATTACATCAGATAAGTTTCAGTGCAGTAGTCTTGGAAAGCGTGGACAAGGAAGGCACGCTATAATAATAAGACACCAAAATACAACATAGGTCCAAAGGACCCAGAAACAAACGATATCGCCATCGAACATCTGACGAGTCCCAATGCCACAGGCTTAGTTGGGTGCAGACACGACCTTACTCGAACGCCACTTCGGGATCAAAGTCCGGATCTTCCTCTGTTTAATAAAGCAAGGGTGAGTACAAAGTACTCAGCAAATCCAACCTTACCCTACGGAAGGGGATAACAGTATATATGCATATGGATAGATCAAGGATGAGGCTTAGTTTTATTTGCATAAAGCTATCTTTTTACACATGCAAGGTTTCATTTCACAAATACTGTTGTAAAAGAACTCTTTTTCTACATATGATAGTATTTCTGAAAATGGGGGTTTGATCACAATTTTAAGTGTTGTTGAACCCTTGTTCCCACAACACAATGGCAGTCAACCATTTATTTCCAAAATCACACTCTCTCACATGTTTTCACTCATCCCAACCCATCTAGTTGTTGAAACCAAACCATAACCCGTCCGAGACCGCGGACACGGCTATCCAGATAGATTTACACTCTGCAGAGGTTGTACACTTTTCCCACAAGTAGGATACCATAACTTACACCGTCGTGCAAGCACAGATCCATCAAAGTCATTACCTTCCATAGCTAAGTAATGGCGCTCACCACGGGAACACTAAGGCCACATTTCATGATACCACAATAATTCACAATTCACATACATCACTTAGTGTCCCGTTGCACACCCGCCTCCAGGTGATTGCCATACTAACTAGAGGGATTTAGACTAAGCCTTTCCCATGCAAGGCGAGTGGTTGTACGATAAATGAGTTAGGCAAGATGAATCATCAACTCAGTCCTTAATCGAGACAAGGCGGATATCTTCACGCTTAACCCCGCAAGGTATAAGCCACAACACCAAGGCATCCTCAAAAGAGATCCCATCCGCCCCATCTCCATAGTAATCACATTTGTAACTTGTTCATTAACCCTTTTATAATACCCACAATTTATTTTCACCACTCATACCTTTTACTTTTAAAATCATTATATTTGGAAAAATATAGCGATGAGTATCCACGATGAGTAACAAGTCCTAAGCATACTAAATAATAATATTTCTGTCGTAGCATATTATTTGTTTCTAAGTTCGAACAATACAATTACCGGATAATATCAATTCAAGGATGGCTATTCAACAAGTTTTAACTAAGCAGCAAAAATACTTCGTACATATATCGTACATGCAATATTTAAAACGGCTTCTACGGGTTGTGTTTAAAAATAGGATCAATATGCATCAAAGGGGATCGGTTGGACTTGCCTCCGTCGGCGTCCTCGGCAAACTCCTGCTGACAGTCCGGGTCCTCGGCGTCAAACTCGCGGTACTCGTTTTCAACGTTCTCGTTTTCCGGCTCGTTCACTCCGTCAGCTAAAATACGCGACGAACGACACAGACAACAGGCACAGATAAATAATCATATAAATTCAAATGAGCTCTAAAAATCATAAAATTAATATGAGAGGTAGATCATGATTTTAGATGAATTTAGGAAAAAGAATTATTAAAATCAGAGTTAGCATATGGTATTTGTGAAATGGTCGGACTTTAATCATACGAAAAAGGCTAACGATGATTAAGGAATGGATGCTTCACGAGATGATTTTGGCTGGTAGTGCATGGTGCATGCATGTACTATTTGGAGTTAATGCTTATGGCCCACGCATGCATGGTTAGAGAGAAATTAGTAGGGGTCATTAGAGCTCTTCTGTATGTCATGGTTCTATTCGTGGAGTTTTTGGCAGTGAACCGGTACAGACAAATATAAAGAAAAATACAGGAAAAATACTACAGAAAGACAGAGAAGAGCAAGGAGATGCTCATGAGCTGCTCACCTCGTCTTGCGACGACAGTCGAGCTCGGCTTGTGCGTATGGCCGTATACGGTATACGCGAAGTGAGAGTGAGTGAGCGAGTGAGTGAACGTGGTTCTCGGGTGGTGAGAGTGAGCACCCGAGAGTGCCTTTTTATAGGCCAGAGTGCTCAGCTCGTTGCCATTAAAATGCTACTATAGCGCATGGTCGGTGCCTAATTTGCATGCACGATGAATGTAAATGGACGGTGCCTAATCACCGTGTCCTTGCATGCAAGTGCATGCAAATGGACGGTGGCATGTCCTGTATGCATGCATGAGATATATATTCGTGTAGGTGCACTGCTATGTTTTCTTGCATGTAAGCTTGCTGGTACTCGCTGTTATTTGTGCGCGAAAAAAATATGGATGGATTAGATGGAGATACTATAGAGCTCAAATTATTTTATAGTTTTTGAAATATATTTTGAAAATAATTTTTAATGCGGGTGATTTTTGAATGTGAATTTTTGGGATGTTACAAACCTACCCCACTTAAAAGGAATCTCGTCCTCGAGATTCGGCTGGGTCCTAAATAGATGGGGAAACTCTTTTCTTAGGGCATCTTCTCTTTCCCATGTTGCTTCTGCTTCAGTGTGTCTACTCCACTGAACACGACAAATTCGGACTGTTGTCGTTCGAGTTTGCTTGGTGACTGTATCTAGAATTTTTATTGGCACTTCTTGATATCTTAGGTCGTCTTGTAAATCAACTGTGTCTGGCGATATTTGTTCCTCTGGTACTCTGAGACATTTCTTCAATTGGGAGACATGAAACACGTTGTGTATATCTAACATTTCTTCAGGTAGCCGAACACGATAGGCTACAACTCCAATCCTCTGTAATACTTGATATGGTCCAATATACCGAGGTGCTAGCTTGCCTCTAACTTGGAACCTTCGAGTTCCTCGAATAGGAGAGACTTTGATATACACAAAATCTCCAACTGCAAAACATAACTCTCGCCTTCTTTTATCAGAATAGCTCTTTTGACGTGATTGTGCCTCTTTCAATTTTTCTCTGATTTCAGCTACACGATCTTCTGCTTCCTTTATAAGGGCTGGTCCAAGCAAGGTTCGTTCTCCAACTTCTGACCGCATCAATGAGGTTCTACATTTTCTTCCATATAGGGCCTCAAAAGGTGACATGCCCAAACTAGCTTGGTAACTGTTATTATAGGAGAACTCTGCATAAGTTAGGCTTTTCTCCCAATCTTTACCATATGTGAGCACACATGCTCTTAGCATATCTTCCATAATCTGATTTATTCTTTCAGTCTGACCATCTGTTTGAGGATGATAAGCTGAGCTAAAATCTAGATTAGTTCCCATAGCTTCATGCAAACTTTTCCAGAACTTAGAGGTAAATTGGGTACCTCGATCAGATACAATCCTACTTGGCACACCATGCAATTTGACTATGTTATCCACATATAGCTGGGCTAACTTGTCTCCACTATATTTGGTGCGTACAGGTATGAAGTGAGCAACCTTGGTAAGGCGGTCCACTATTACCCATATTGAATCATTTCCTTTCAGAGTTTTGGGTAATCCATTCACAAAATCCATGCCTATCTCATCCCATTTCCAAACAGGAATAGGCAATGGCTGGAGCAAGCCTGCTGGTTTCTGATGCTCTGCTTTAACCCTTTGGCAAACATCACATTATGCAACAAATCGTGCCACATTAGCCTTCATGCCATTCCACCAATATCTTTCTTTTAGGTCCATGTACATCTTGGTGGCACCAGGGTGGATAGAATAAGCTGAGTTATGGGCTTCATCAATGATTAATTCTTGAAACTTTCCCTCCTTGGGCACACAAATCCTGTTTTTATACCACAATACTCTTTTGTTATCCACTCTAAAGTATGGAGCTTTATTTTCTCCAGTTTGCTCACGAATCTTCATCAGATCCTTATCCTTATGTTGTGTCTGCTTGATTTCTTCCACAAGAGTTGGCTGCACCATCAGACTGCCATTTTGAGGTTGGCGTACTATATGCATGTTCAACTGTGCTATCTCTTCTTGTAGGTGAGTGTTCTTAGGCACCAACTGCTGACCATATGACCTTCTGTTAGGGCATCTGCTACCACGTTGGCCTTTCCTGGGTGGTAATGAATCTCAAGGTTATAGTCCTTGATTAATTCTAACCATCTTCTTTGCCTTAGGTTCAAGTCTGACTGTGTGAAGATGTACTTTAAACTCTTGTGATCAGTGTAGATTTCACACTTGTTTCTAATGAGGTAGTGTCTCCAAATCTTGAGAGCATGTACTATCGCTGCTAACTCCAAATCATGGGTAGGGTAATTTTGCTCATGAGGTCTAAGCTGACGGGATGCATAATGTAACATCCCAAAAATTTACATTCAAAAATCACTCGCATTAAAAATTATTTTCAAAATATATTTCAAAAACTATAAAATAATTTGAGCTCTATAGTATCTCCATCTAATTCTTTTTCCATCCATTCTAATTATCCATCTTTAAATATAACCTGCACCGCATGGCATGAGCATCATATGTCCGCTACTTATCCCTCTTGCTCGCTCGCTCTGCCCGATACCCGGCAACGGCGCGTGCGCCGACCCCACCACCATCAGCGCCGCAGCGCACTCACGCCCGGCCCCCTCGCCGAGCGCACTCGCTCGCGCGCGCACCGCGGCATGCGGGCCCCACCTCTTGCCTTTTCCCGCGCCTCTTTTGCTGTACAAAAAGATAGCAAGTCGCAACGTACAACTAGGCACCATTTATATTTTCGCGCACAAATAACAGCGAGTACCAGCAAGTTTACATGCAAGAAAGCATAGCAGTGCACCCACACATATGAATATATCTCATGCATGCATGCATGCAGGACAAGCATGCCACCGTCCATTTGCATGCACCTGCATGCAAAGGACATGGTGATTAGGCACTGTCCATTTGCACGCACCGTGCATGCAAATGAGACATTGCCATTTGCATGAAAATTAGGCACCGTCCACCGTCCTGTCGTCCTGTGTAGCCATGCACTACAGTAGCAATTCTAATGGCACGAAGCTGAGCACCAGAGGCATAACCTCACTCCTCTGGCCTATAAAAAGCCAGCCTCGGGTGCTCACTCTCACCACCCGAGAAACACGTTCACTCACTTGCTCACTCGCTCTCACTTCGCGTATACCGTATACGGCCATACGCACAAGCCGAGCTCGACTGTCGTCGCAAGACGAGGTGAGCAGCTCATGAGCATCTCCTTGATCTTCTCTGTCTTTCTGTAGTATTTTTCTGTATTTTTCTATGTATTTGTCTGTACCGGTTCACTGCCAAGAACTCCACGAATAGAACCATGACATACAGAAGAGTTCTAATGACCCCTGCTAATTTCTCTCTAACCATGCATGTGTGGGCCAAGCATTAACTCCAAATAGTACATGCATGCATGCAACATGCACTACCAGCCAAACAAATACCCACGTGAACCATCCATCCCTTAATCATCGTTAGCCTTTTTCGCATGATTAAATTTCGGCCATTTCACAAATGCCACATGCTAACTCTGATTTTAATAATTATTTTTCCTAAATTCATCTAAAATCATGATCTACCTCCCATATTAATTTCATGATTTTTGAAGCTCATTTGAATTTATATGATTATTTATCTGTGCCTATTGTCTGTGTCGTTCGTCGCGTATTTTAGTTGACGGAGTGAACGAGCCGGAAAATGAGAACGTTAGAGACGAGTACCGCGAGTTTGACGCCGAGGACCCGGACTGTCAGCAGGAGTTTGCCGAGGACGCCGACGGAGGCAAGTCCAACCGATCCCCTTTGATGCATATTGATCCTATTTTTAAACACAACCCGTAGAAGCCGTTTTAAATATTGCATGTACGATATATGTACGAAGTATTTTTGCTGCTTAGTTAAAACCTGTTGAATAGCCATCCTTGAATTGATATTTCCCGGTAATTGTCTTGTTCGAACCTAGGAACAAATAATATGCTACGACAGAAATATCATTATTTAGTATGCTTAGGACTTGTTACTCATCCTGGATACTCATCGATATATTTTTCAAATATAATGATTTTAAAAGTAAAAGGTGTGAGTGGTGAAAATAAATTATGGGTATTATGAAAGGGTTAATGAACAAGTTATAGATGTGATTACTATGGAGATGGGGCGGATGGGATCTCTTTTGGGGATGCCCTGGTGTTGTGGCTTATACCTTGCGGGGTTAAGCGTGAAGATATCCGTCTTGTCTCGATTAAGGACTGAGTTGATGATTCATCTTGCCTAACTCATTTATCGTACAACCACTCGCCTTGCATGGGAAAGGCTTAGTCTAAATCCCTCTAGTTAGTATGGCAATCACCTAGAGGCAGGTGTGCAACGGGACACTAAGTGATGTATGTGAAATTGTGGAAATATATGAAAAGAGCTTTGTGAATTATTGTGGTATCATGAGATGTGGCCTTAGTGTTCCCGTGGTGAGCGCCATTACTTAGCTATGGAGGGTAATGACTTTGATGGATCTGTGCTTGCACGACGGTGTAAGTTATGGTATCCTACTTGTGGGAAAAGTGTACAACCTCTGCAGAGTGTAAATCTATCTGGATAGCCGTGTCCGCGGTCTCGGATGGGTTATGGTTTGGTTTCAACAACTAGATGGGTTGGGATGAGTGAAAACATGTGAGAGAGTGTGATTTTGGAAATAAATGGTTGACTGCCATTGTGTTTTGGGAACAAGGGTTCAACAACACTTAAAATTGTGATCAAACCCCCATTTTCAGAAATACTATCATATGTAGAAAAAGAGTTCTTTTACAACAGTATTTGTGAAATGAAACCTTGCATGTGTAAAAAGATAGCTTTATGCAAATAAAACTAAGCCTCATCCTTGATCTATCCATATGCATATATACTGTTATCCCCTTCCGTAGGGTAAGGTTGGATTTGCTGAGTACTTTGTACTCACCCTTGCTTTATTAAACAGAGGAAGATCCGGACTTTGATCCCGAAGTGGCGTTCGAGTAAGGTCGTGTCTGCACCCAACTAAGCCTGTGGCATTGGGACTCGTCAGATGTTCGATGGCGATATCGTTTGTTTTTGGGTCCTTTGGACCGGTGTTGTATTTTGGTGTCTTATTATTATATCGTGCCTTCCTTGTCCACGCTTTCCAAGACTACTGCGCTGAAACTTATCTGATGTAATAAATGTGTTACTAGCCTTCTGGGACTAGTATTGTATCACATTTGAGTTTCTGGTTTACCAGGGGCGCTTCACATAAGCAACCACTTTTCCTCCTTGCATGAGAACACATCCTAAACCTTGTCTTGAGGCATCACAGTATATGATGAAATCTTGGTGAATGTCTGGCAAGGTTAACACTGGTGCTGTTGTTAGTCTCTTCTTCAACTCTTGGAAACTCTTCTCACATGATTCTGTCCAAGTGAATTTCTTATCCTTCCTAAGAAGCTCTGTCATGGGTCTGGCTATCTTGGAAAATCCTTCTATAAACCTTCGTTTGTATCCAGCTAATCCAAGAAAACTTCTAACCTCACTCACATTGGTGGGTTGCTGCCAATGGGAGACAGCTTATACTTTATCAGGGTCAACTGCAACTCCTTCAGCTGTCAAGATGTGGCCTAGAAATGCAACCTTCTCAAGCCAAAATTCACACTTGCTGAATTTAGCATACAACTTGTGTCTTCTTAGCTTTTCCAACACTACTCTCAAGTGTTGCCCATGTTCTTCAGCACTCTTAGAGTAGATAAGTATGTCATCAATGAAGACTACAACAAACTTATCTAACTCTTCCATGAATACCTTATTCATGAGGTTCATGAAATAGGCAGGGGCATTGGTTAATCCAAAAGACATCACTGTAAACTCATATTGTCCATATCTGGTTACAAAGGCTGTCTTGGGAACATCACTATTCTTGATCTTGACCTGGTGATAACCTGATCTCAAATCAATCTTAGAGAAATACTTGGCTCCTTTAAGCTGATCAAAAAGGTCATCTATCCTTGGTAGGGGATACTTATTCTTGATGGTGACTTCATTTAGGGACCTATAATCCACACACATCCTCATACTTCCATCTTTCTTCTTCACAAACAAGACTGGTGCTCCCCATGGTGAAGAATTAGGTCTAATATAACCTTTCTGCTGCAATTCTTTTAGCTGCTCTTTCAGTTCACCTAACTCTGCCGGAGCCATTCTGTAAGGTCTCTTGGCTATGGGGGCAGTCCCGGGGATAAGATCAATGATGAACTCTATATCCCTGTCTGGTGGCATTCCAGGTAGTTCCTTAGGGAATACATCAGGGTATTCTTGCACTATTGGTACTTCCTCTATGGTCCTTGCATCCAAGTTGAAGACCATTGGATTAACTTTAGACCCTCGGGTTTGGCATTTCGCTTTAATCCCTTCATGGTTAACTAATGATACTTCCTTGGTTGCACAACTAATAATTCCAGTGTATCTGGTTAACCAATCCATTCCAAGGATAACATCTATTCCTTTGGACTTGAGCACTACTAAGTCTGCTAAGAAAACTACCCCACTTAGAATGATCCTTACATTCGAACAATCTAGATGACATTTGATGTCAGACCCAGGTGTTCGGGTTATTAGGGGTAACTTTAGTAGTACTGTGGGTATTTGATGCTTCTCAACAAAACTTGATGATATGAATGAATGTGATGCTCCAGAATCAAATAATACTGTTGCAAGTACTGAATCGACTAAGAACTCACCAAGTACCACTCCCGAAGCAGTCTGAGCATCCTGAGCATGAATATGGTTGACACGGGCTCTACCATAGGATTGTTGAGGTTGCTTCATCATCTGGCTATTATTGTTGGTGTTGCTATTGTTGCGAGGGAAACCACGGTTGACTCCAGACACTGCAGGTCTTGGTCCATTAACAGTGTGGGACTGAGTGGATACTGCTGGTGGGTTGTTCTTGTAGGGACAGTTGGCGATGTAGTGTCCAGTCTCATGGCAATTAAAGCAAGTCCTAACATTGTTCGTGACTTGACCAGTGCTGTTCTGTTGAGTCTTGCCATAAGCTTGATTCTCATAGGTTGTCTTGGGCTGATATGATGACTGCATTTGGTTATTGGAGACACTAGCAGGAGAGCGAAACTGCATTGGGGCTTGAGTCCACTGGCTTGGTTGGCTAAAGGTTTTTAGCCTCTGGGATCTAGCACCATCTTGAACCTTGCGCTCTAGAAACTTGCGCTTGTTCTCTTTCCTTTCTTCAGTCTTGGCCACATCAGTCAGAATGGTCCTGTTCATCAAGGTGTTGAAGTCTGGATAGATCTGTGGGGTCATGAGGGTTCTAAGCTCACTGGTCAATCCTTCTATGAACTTTGTCTGCTTCTTGGCATCAATGTTGACCAATTCTGGGGCATAGCGAGACAACTAAGTGAATTGGAAGATGTATTCACTCAGAGTTTTATTTCCTTGCTTCAAGTTGCGAAATTCATCAGCCTTCAGCTTCATGATTCCATCTGGAATGTGGTACCGGCGGAATTCATCCACAAATTCTTCCCATGTGATAGTGTTTGCATTGTCCACAGCTCCACTATAGGCTTCCCACCAAGAAAGGGCAATTCCTGTCAGCTGATGAGATGCTAGCAGAACTCTATCCCTTTCATCACAGTGGATTGTGTCCAACTTCCTTTCAATCACCTTAAGCCAATCATCTGCTTCCATGGGGTTGTCAGATCCAGTAAAGGTGGGTGGCTTAAGCCTCATGAACTCAGTCATCTTGTCTTGGACTCTGGCTCCACGGTTGTTCCTAGGGCGGTTCATGCCTTGAGCCAAGGTCTCCAGAAGGCAAGTCTGAGTTTCCATGACTTGTGCTAAGTCAATTACTGGAGGAGGGGGCAAGTCATCTCCTTCATTATGGTTCCTAGTCTGACTCACTTCATCTTCATGAATACCATCCACATTTGCATTGGCTTGACTTCCATTTGGATTTTGGCTTTGTCTACTAGCTGCACAACCACTTGGTTGAGAGCGGGTAGCTGGTTTGGGAGGCATCTGTTGGTTAAGATGAGAAAGCATTAGATAAGGGTTAGATCTATTGAGTGATGTTGTTTTTTTTGTTAAGGCGTTATATTTTAAAAAGGTGCAAGTTTTAAGACTTCCTATCCCGTAAGGGAACAACATAGAGCACTCAATTATTTAGCACAACCAACAAGCACAAATATATATTTGAATAAGAGGGCGGTTTACAACATAGTAATGGAGGAAATAAGCGTACTACAATACGGTTCATCTACTTTGGGGTTGAACAAAAGTGAAGTAAACTTCACTTCCCCAAGACATAAGGAGGAACTAAGTGCTACTATTCTTCAACTTCTTCGGACAGAACAACTTCATTCCCTTGGTGTTGAGGAGGATCACGCTTCCGGCATTTGTGGTTCTTCTTTTGGACTAAGAGGTGGGTCACTGTCTTCTTTTGGTGCTGGCTGGGTGAGGAGGGGAAATCCTTCTTCCTTAGTGGACTCCAACTCTAAAGCTTCATGAGAGGCTTCTGTGGGTGGGGGAGCTGATGGCCCTTCTATGTCCATCTTTCTTTTGGTTTTTAGGGACATGATTGGGATACCTTTTAGGACTATGGGCTCTTGGTCTTCCTCTGCTAACATCCTTCTTTTGATCCTGGTGATAAGGTAGGCATCCTTCAACTCCTGAGCATGGCGGTCTTCAGCTGCCTTCAAGACTTCAGCAATGGCAGTTTCACAACTCTCGGCTGCAACTGCTTGGGCTTGAGCTTCCGCAAGCTGCACATAGAGCTTTCTAACTATGATCTCGGCTTCCTCCGCACGATGGATGCACTTCCTTAACTCTGAGGCCTGCTCATCGTATTGCTTATCTAGAGCAAGTAGGTATGTGGTCATGAATACCACAGTTGGGTCATCTTCAAGTGAGTAACGTCCTTGCAAGAGCTCTATGCGGGTCCTCCAAACTGGTCGGTCTTTTTGTCGGGTGGAAAGAACCTCATGGGTGTACGTGTGATGGGCTTCTCGTAGATCTGGCATAGGTACCTCAAGGCTTTGCGGGCGATGGCTTGATATGTATCTGCAAACCGAAATCCGGTCGCAATCATGCTCCAAGCTTTAGCTATATTAGGGAAGTCCTCACTTTTCCCAATATAGACGGTAACTTCACACCGCTCAGTCTCATGCTCTTCATATTCTCTGCCTTCATATTCTAGGCGATCCTTGATTCCAAGTTTCTGCATGGTAGCATACAAGAGCTTGGGAAAGCCTTCTACACTTAGACAGTAACTGCTGGTCCAAACTCCTTCTGCCATCTGAGAGACATAGATGAGAGTAAATATTTTTTTCAAATAGAGGGAAGAGGGTAAGAACTTTTGTAAAATACGTTTATTTAGTAAAATACTGGTCCAGAAAAGTCTAAGGTCGCGTCCTACAGCCAACTACGGCTCTGATACCACCTGAAGCGCCCCTGGTAAACCAGGAACTCAAATGTGATACAATACTAGTCCCAGGAGGCTAGTAACACATTTATTACATCAGATAAGTTTCAGCGTAGTAGTCTTGGAAAGCGTGGACAAGGAAGGCACGCTATAATAATAAGACACCAAAATACAACATAGGTCCAAAGGACCCAGAAACAAACGATATCGCCATCGAACATCTGACGGGTCCCAATGCCACAGGCTTAGTTGGGTGCAGACACGACCTTACTCGAACGCCACTTCGGGATCAAAGTCCGGATCTTCCTCTGTTTAATAAAGCAAGGGTGAGTACAAAGTACTCAGCAAATCCAACCTTACCCTACGGAAGGGGATAACAGTATATATGCATATGGATAGATCAAGGATAAGGCTTAGTTTTATTTGCATAAAGCTATCTTTTTACACATGCAAGGTTTCATTTCACAAATACTGTTGTAAAAGAACTCTTTTTCTACATATGATAGTATTTCTGAAAATGGGGGTTTGATCACAATTTTAAGTGTTGTTGAACCCTTGTTCCCACAACACAATGGCAGTCAACCATTTATTTCAAAAATCACACTCTCTCACATGTTTTCACTCATCCCAACCCATCTAGTTGTTGAAACCAAACCATAACCCGTTCGAGACCGCGGACACGGCTATCCAGATAGATTTACACTCTACAGAGGTTGTACACTTTTCCCACAAGTAGGATACCATAACTTACACCGTCGTGCAAGCACAGATCCATCAAAGTCATTACCCTCCATAGCTAAGTAATGGCGCTCACCACGGGAACACTAAGGCCACATCTCATGATACCACAATAATTCACAAAGCTCTTTTCATATATTTCCATAATTTCACATACATCACTTAGTGTCCCGTTGCACACCTGCCTCTAGGTGATTGCCATACTAACTAGAGGGATTTAGACTAAGCCTTTCCCATGCAAGGCGAGTGGTTGTACGATAAATGAGTTAGGCAAGATGAATCATCAACTCAGTCCTTAATCGAGACAAGGCGGATATCTTCACGCTTAACCCCGCAAGGTATAAGCCACAACACCAAGGCATGCTCAAAAGAGATTCCATCCGCCCCATCTCAATAGTAATCACATCTATAACTTGTTCATTAACTCTTTCATAATACCCACAATTTATTTTCACCACTCACACCTTTTACTTTTAAAATCATTATATTTGGGAAAATATAGCGATGAGTATCCAGGATGAGTAAAAGTCCTAAGCATACTAAATAATAATATTTCTGTCGTAGCATATTATTTGTTTCTAGGTTCGAACAATACAATTACCGGGTAATATCAATTCAAGGATGGCTATTCAACAGGTTTTAACTAAGCAGCAAAAATACTTCGTACATATATCGTACATGCAATATTTAAAACGGCTTCTACGGGTTGTGTTTAAAAATAGGATCAATATGCATCAAAGGGGATCGGTTGGACTTGCCTCCGTCGGCGTCCTCGGCAAACTCCTGCTGACAGTCCGGGTCCTTGGCGTCAAACTCGTGGTACTCGTTTCCAACGTTCTCGTTTTCCGGCTCGTTCACTCCGTCAGCTAAAATACGCGACGAACGACACAGACAACAGGCACAGATAAATAATCATATAAATTCAAATGAGCTCCAAAAATCATGAAATTAATATGAGAGGTAGATCATGATTTTAGATGAATTTAGGAAAAAGAATAATTAAAATCAGAGTTAGCATGTGGTATTTGTGAAATGGCCGGACTTTAATCATACGAAAAAGGCTAACGATGCTTCACGAGATGATTTTGGCTGGTAGTGCATGGTGCATGCATGTACTATTTGGAGTTAATGCTTATGGCCCACGCATGCATGGTTAGAGAGAAATTAGCAGGGGTCATTAGAGCTCTTCTGTATGTCATGGTTCTATTAATGGAGTTCTTGGCAGTGAACCGGTACAGACAAATATAAGGAAAAATACAGGAAAAATACTACAGAAAGACAGAGAAGAGCAAGGAGATGCTCATGAGCTGTTCACCTCGTCTTGCGACGACAGTCGAGCTCGGCTTGTGTGTATGACCGTATACGGTATACGCGAAGTGAGAGTGAGTGAGCGAGTGAGTGAACGTGCTTCTCGGGTGGTGAGAGTGAGCACCCGAGAGTGCCTTTTTATAGGCCAGAGTGCTTGTTGGGTATTCTTAACATCATTAACAAAAGTAGACTAAGTTATCTAAATCTAGTAACGGTGCCAAAAATGCCAAACCTATCCCTCACACCACTTAGGCCAAGTTGTCATCCCCAGCATGATATAAGAGACGCGGTATTGAAATATGCAATTGCTCTTCTAAATAAATAATGAATGGGATCTGCAAGCGCACAGATTAATACCGATGTAGCATTTTAACCGGGAAGTATTCCAGGTATCGTTATTTATATTTTTACCACTGGGAAGGGATTAGCAATCATCACTATTGATTACAGAATAGGATATGAGATTGAGCATCTATCATTGCATGTATAATTGAGAATATTATATCTAACTCTTCATACAGGGATAAGTGTCACATAAAAGATATATGAAATAATAATAGTGACAAGGATAACTAATCTGATCTAGCCACATAATAAATATGATAAGCACCTCAATTAGATACTCTAGAAAGTCATTAGCATGGTATTAGAACGAAGTACAAGAATATTCCCTAAGTTATTCTTAACTATATAGTCTAGCATATCATAGTTAATGCAAGCATACTTAGCAATCATTGTGAGACAAGACTACGCCCATGCATAGTGATATTAGCAAGGAATATGAGAAACATAGCAATCACTCCCCTGTAATAATGTTGCTCTGCCAGCCCAATACACGAGAGGGGGACTATATAAGAATCAATGAAGCTGTCACTATCACGAACCACCCCACGATCTGGCATATTGGGTACAATCGCAGATAAATACGGTATAAGCACCACGCCTACACAATATCTATCATTTACCCATGGATCCGATGGATAAACGCTATACGATCCTAAGCATGCATATAGATCGAATCTAACTAAGCCAAGTACATAACTATGATAAACTAAGAACAATATAATCTTGAATATAAGCAAGTAGAGCAAAGTCATAAGCAATATATTGAAGTAGAACAAAGTCATATTCATAATATTGAAGAACAAAGGTAATTAGAAAGCAATTAGAAACACAATTAGAGAATTACCAAGAATCCTCTTGACAGATCCGGAAACCAATCGAAGATTGACTCCTTCTAGTTCTAATCCTATGTAGCTATGCTAATCTAGATGTCTAATTGATGTGGTGGCTCTAATCTTGATCAGAGGCTTCTTCTCCCTTGATGGAACAATGAATTAGGGTTGAGAGGCTCTCTCCTCCAGGGGCCAGGGGGTCTGGTTTTATAGTCCCTTCAAGTGAATATGGGCCATTGGATCAAACCGACATAGATTGTATGGTTTAGATTCATCCTTTAGGTCGGTGGAGATCTCCCACGAAGCAGAGTCCTGATTGGACTCCTGGAGGGGGCGGGCGCCCAGTAGGACAGGGCGGGCGCCATGTCTCTGGCCCCGTTTCGCCTCCGCTTCGGTCTCGTGGCTTCTGGAGTCTTCTAGATATAAGATAATTGCGCAGCACGTTAATATCTTTACGTAATCCCGACATGTGGGCCTTTCTTCCATATTTCCTGATAACCCCCTGCAGAAATAGACAAACACCAAAACTCGTGGAACTCTGTCAGATAAAACCCTAAGTCTGGATGTTGATTTCATTTGGATCCTTTTCTTTATTTATTTGATAATTAAATTTGATACTTAAGGACCGTCAACAAACTCCGCCAAGCTTACCTCTTGCTCGTCCCTGAGCAAGGATAGACTCAGCTATGGATCATAAGTTGTTGTAATATCTTTAAAATTTGACGGTACACATGCTTTTAAAATAAGATCTCATCTCTGAGTTAGAGTAAACTGTCAAGACTTAAAACTTACTTACTTTACCTTCACCATGGGACTTGTAACCGTCACTTCTGTCTTGAGTAGTTAAAAGATGGAACAGTCTAGCCAAGTGCCATGTCTCTTATTCTTGATCAGCTATAGCTCTGGGGTTTTTGCAGATTTTCAAATAAAACTCAGAGATTCCTTGTATGATTCTCTCAGATCTCTCTTTTGTGGTATTTCTGGATCCTTACCAAGGCAGTGATGGTATATGCCTTCTCTCAATATATGTGGTATTTGTGGTATAAAGCATAGTAACATAATCTTCTCTCTCATCCTACTCTAATAAGGCTTTAATATCTGGAGCTCATAGGTGGGAGATAAAATATACATACTTACAAGACATTTATTGCATAGTCAAACCATGGATCCAAAGAAACAAATCAATAAGCCAAATCAAGATGTGCATGTGTGGTGAATGAATGGTGTATTATGGTGATGATGGTGACAACAATGGTGAAAACAATGGTGGTGGAAGTCTAATTCTACTTTGCTCTTTGAGGGGATACATACCTTCCTTGCTTTTGAAACTTTATGAGGAGAATGAGATGCTCTTCTTTTTCTTTTCTCTCAGGTGGGTATCTTGTACCCCTAATTCTACTGTCGGACACTTGTCCATTTTTACCTCTCGTCTCACTTTTTCTTTTCTTTTTAGGGTTCCGAGCACTTGCTCCTTTTATTCATCTCTTGAGATAATATAGCAAGTGGTAGTAACAAGATAACTTGAGCATTTATTTCACAAGGGGAAAACAGAAATATTTTTGGTTATTCTCTCCCGGATTAGGAGTAGAATATTTTTGGTTGGT
The DNA here is from genome assembly GCF_000003195.3 of Sorghum bicolor. Classification (NCBI taxonomy): domain Eukaryota; kingdom Viridiplantae; phylum Streptophyta; class Magnoliopsida; order Poales; family Poaceae; genus Sorghum; species Sorghum bicolor. The sequence continues at coordinate 6,315,346 of NC_012878.2, read as the reverse complement.
TCTGGAGATGGAATGGGTGGATATATGTGGATGGTACTTCCGGAGTAGAAGTAGCATATATGAGTGAACGTGCAAGTGAAATCTTGATTTAACCACATGACAAGCTCCTAAGGGTCTACACAGCTTGACCACACTCAATGCTCATAGTAGTAAATAATAAATGTGTGGCTCAAAGTCTAGCAAGCATGTATATATGGCTGTGGTAGGAATTTAAACTCTCATCATATAGGAACTCATCACGCAACATTTTAAAGATTTTTAAAGATAAAATTCTCCAGAATTCTAGCATCTCTAGGAACAGATAAACAGCAGCTCAACCTTCCCATATCGTATCCTTTAACAACTTAGACTTCAGATCAAGTTTTCATCCCACAAGTTTAGGTCTAGAGCAGGCTTTAAATTATAACAGTTATATCTAAACTTGAGAGAGAACTTCAAATTTGCAAATTAGGCAGAGCAACTATTTATCATATCCATGCTTAAGTTTTATTTAGATACAGATTAGCATAGCCACTTTATTTATTTATTAAACACACTAAGCAAAAGACATATATAAGCATAAACTCTTTATTTGGTTTTCCATAGTTTATGTGTATTTATATTCTAAAATAATATAAGTATAAAGATAGATAGAAATACTTATCGAGATAAATGGCGGTGCTCTCCCCCAAGCTGAATTTTGACGTAATTTCTCTTGATGTAGCTAGCAGGTGACAGAGGTGTATTTGAAAGTCAGCAGCATTCTGACAGCGATTAGAATATCCTCCGTCTGCTAGTCTTCTTAAATTCTGTGGAGCTCAAATAGACAACAAAGCTTGTGGACTGATTAAGTGTTAGCATAAATATCTAGCCTTTATCATGTTGAGACTCCTTAATAAATATTACTCCCTATTTTTATATTTTTATTTTATAAAGCAGAAAAATATTTATTTTATTTTTATGCCACCACAGTGAATGTACTTATGGGTTTTATGCCACTCGTCTACTCACATGGGGCTTACTGTTTTTTATATTTTTATTTTCTTTTTAGGATAGTACGAACATAATTAACTAAGTAGACTATTTTAAAATAATTAAAAGGAAAAGGATAACTACCAAGTTTACCTCTTGGCAAGGTGTTCGGTGTTTTTAAGTCCTCCGAACGGGACTCTCCTTTTTCTTAATCGTCCTGAGGTTCGTTGGGTGGCGTAGTCGGTACTTCCGGCAGCGCCTCCTCTTCTTGTATAGTTATCTTCATTTTCCATACCTGACTCGGTGCTTCAGTCTTCTCTGGATAATTCTGTTTAAACTCTACGTCTTCTGACCTTACAACTTCTCCTTCATAGTCTGCCCGTCCATCCTTGATGATCTGCCTCCTCTGGTTGCGGTCGCGTCTCTTTCTGACCTGCTTAGATTCTTCAACGATATAGTTAGGGTCAGTAAAATAACGGCGTACCTTCTCTGAGGAGAAGTGCATATGGACTTCTCCGGTTCCAATGTAGATAATTGCTTTAACGGTGCTGAGGAACGGTCTTCCAAGGATGATGGGTGGATCATACTCGTCTTCTCCCATGTCAACAACTTGAAAGTCTGTGTAGACAAAATGATCGTCTATTTTGACTGGGACATCAGTTACTATTCCCTTGACTTCTCGAAATGTCTGATCTGCCATCTGAAGCTGAATGTTGTTGGTATTAGTGGCATGGTCCCGAACAAGAGCCGATAGGTGACTGCGGCCATTATGTTGACGCCTGATCCGGTGTCACAAAACGTCTTGTAGAAGTTGTATCCATTTATTGAGCAGTAGATGCTTGGTATTCCTGGGTCGTCCTTCTTGGTCAAAAACGGTGACTTAAGTTGATGATCTTGGCCTCCATGGACTACAGTGACCATCTTAGCTGACTCGGTCCATACTTGCTTGTTCCTGTTCCTCCTGTTGGTCCTCTTCCTTGATTTTCGTCTGGATTGATCTTGAATTTGTGTAGTCTTGTTCTTGAAGAAAAATGTCTCCTTCTTCCCTTTGACGTAGAAACTGATCTTGGCAGCACTAGCGTAGATGATAGCTCCCGTGGTGTTTAAGAATGGCCTCCCTAGGATGATAGGTGCTCTCTCATCATTTCCGGTCTCTACCACTACGAAGTCTGCTGGGGCATATAAGGTACCAACTCGGACACAAAGGTTCTTCACTATTCCTTTTGGGAAAGTTATCGTCTGATCTGCAAACTGCAAACACATGGTTGTCTCTAATAAAGGATATGTAAAGAATTTTTCATAGAGTACCCTGGGTATAATGTTGATACTGGAGCCAAAGTCACAGAGTGCTTCTGGGAAGTCCACCATGCCGATGGAGATCGGGATGACGGGGCGTCCTGGATCGCCTCTCTTGACCGGCAGATGGTCAGTAGAAAATTTAGTGACGGGGTTACTCCAATTACCTGCATCAAACACGTCTACAAGATTTGCAGATTCTAATCCTTCCGGTTGTGATGGTATACCGGGGTTAGTAGTAGGAACAGCAGCAGCTATTTGATTTAACTGAGATTCAATCATTTTATTAAATCTAATTTGATTCTTGATGGCAGTAGAAAAATTATCCATTCTATTATTTATATTTTCTAACATTTTATCATTAGATGCCAATTTCTTAGATAGATTATCCATTAGCTTGCCTTGATTAGACACTAACTCTCTCAAAGGTGGAAAATTATTATTATTGTTGTAAGAATTGTTACCTTGATAATTACCTGAGTAGTTAGGCCTCTGTTGATTCCAACCTTGATTTTGTTGAGGACGGTTGTAGTAGTAGTAGTAGTTGTTGTTGTTGATGTAGTTCACATCCTCAAGCATCTCAGGGCAGTGGTTGCCTGAGTGTCTAGTGTCTCCACACTCCTCACAAGTCATGTGAGAGTCGTAGATGTGCATAACTTCCTTCTTATCTCCAGCTCTATCATCGAGCTTCTTCATGAGCAGGTCTAGCTTTGCAGACAGCATGTCTACCTCCTTCAGCTGATGTATACCTCCACCTCTCTTGCGTGTTTGGGTCCTCTCTTCATTCCAGCTTTGGTTGGATGCCATATTCTCCACAAGAGCTGTGGCTTGTGGTATAGTAAGTGATAAGAATGCTCCTCCGGCTGCAGCATCCATGGTCTCTCGGGCACTGTTGCTGAGCCCATGATAGAATGTCTGCATCAATAGCCAACTCTCCATTCCATGATGGGGACATTCTAGGATGTATTCTTGAAAGCGCTCCCATGCTTCTGGAACAGATTCATCATTTTGTTGCTGAAAACTTGTAATCTTCCCACGGAGAGCATTGGTCTTGCCCATGGGAAAGAACTTAGCCAGGAAGTTTGTTGAGCAGAGTGCCCACGTAGTATTCTTCTCCTTTGTAGCATAGAACCACTGCTTTGCTCTTCCTAACAGTGAGAATGGGAAGAGGTGAAGTAGTATAGCATCTTTAGAAACTCCTCCTATGGTGAATGTGTTGCAAATCTCCAGGAAGTGTTGTAAATGAGCACTAGCATCTTCGTGTGCCTTCCCACAGAACTGGTTGGATTGCACCATGTTGATAAGTCCAGGCTTGAGCTCAAAGTTGCCGTCGATCTCTGCAGTAGGTCCAGTGCGGATGTTGTCCGTAGTGGGAGCTGAGAACTCACGGATCGATTTGTTCGCCATGGCTTCGAACTCTGAAGACAAGTTCCGGTGATCTTCTTGATTGGATGAAGCTTCTTCGTGAAGTGTTGATGATCTCTTCTTGAGCTTGGCTCTAGTTCTTCTGAATAACGCTTCGGGATTGTCAACAAAATTTCCTGGAAGATGTCTTCTATTCATACATTCCCCTGCATAAGATAAAATAGAAAAATATCGGGGTAAAACTGTATGAGAGAATAGATAAGCTCAATCATATTAGTGATGCGAATGATAACTCAAAATCTTTTATTCTATTCCTGATTAGTAATCAACCTTCCCCGGCAACGGTGCCAAAAATGCTTGTTGGGTATTCTTAACATCATTACCAAAAGTAGACTAAGTTCTCTAAATCTAGTAACGGTGCCAAAAATACCAAACCTATCCCTCACACCACTTAAGCCAAGTTGTCATCCCCAGCATGATATAAGAGACGCGGTATTGAAATATGCAATTGCTCTTCTAAATAAATAATGAATGGGATCTGCAAGCGCACAGATTAATACCGATGTAGCATTTTAACCGGGAAGTATTCCAGGTATCGTTATTTATATTTTTACCACTGGGAAGGGATTAGCAATCATCACTATTGATTACAGAATAGGATATGAGATTGAGCATCTATCATTGCATGTATAATTGAGAATATTATGTCTAACTCTTCATACAGGGATAAGTGTCACATAAAAGATATATGAAATAATAATAGTGACAAGGATAACTAATCTGATCTAGCCACATAATAAATATGATAAGCACCTCAATTAGATACTGTAGAAAGTCATTAGCATGGTATTAGAACGAAGTACAAGAATATTCCCTAAGTTATTCTTAACTATATAGTCTAGCATATCATAGTTAATGCAAGCATACTTAGCAATCATTGTGAGACAAGACTACGCCCATGCATAGTGATATTAGCAAGGAATATGAGAAACATAGCAATCACTCCCCTGTAATAATGTTGCTCTGCCAGCCCAATACACGAGAGGGGGACTATATAAGAATCAATGAAGCTGTCACTATCACGAACCACCCCACGATCTGGCATATTGGGTACAATCGCAGATAAATACGGTATAAGCACCACGCCTACACAATATCTATCATTTACCCATGGATCCGATGGATAAACGCTATACGATCCTAAGCATACATATAGATCGAATCTAACTAAGCCAAGTACATAACTATGATAAACTAAGAACAATATAATCTTGAATATAAGCAAGTAGAGCAAAGTCATAAGCAATATATTGAAGTAGAACAAAGTCATATTCATAATATTGAAGAACAAAGGTAATTAGAAAGCAATTAGAAACACAATTAGAGAATTACCAAGAATCCTCTTGACAGATCCGGAAACCAATCGAAGATTGACTCCTTCTAGTTCTAATCCTATGTAGCTATGCTAATCTAGATGTCTAATTGATGTGGTGGCTCTAATCTTGATCAGAGACTTCTTCTCCCTTGATGGAACAATGAATTAGGGTTGAGAGGCTCTCTCCTCCAGGGGCCAGGGGGTCTGGTTTTATAGTCCCTTCAAGTGAATATGGGCCATTGGATCAAACCGACATAGATTGTATGGTTTAGATTCATCCTTTAGGTCGGTGGAGATCTCCCACGAAGCAGAGTCTGGAGGGGGTGGGCGCCCAGTAGGACAGGGCGGGCGCCCTGTCTCTGGCCCCGTTTCGCCTCCGCTTCGGTCTCGTGGCTTCTGGAGTCTTCTAGATGTAAGATAATTGCACAGCACGTTAATATCTTTACGTAATCCCGACATGTGGGCCTTTCTTCCATATTTTCTGATAACCCCCTGCAGAAATAGACAAACACCAAAACTCGTGGAATTCTGTCAGATAAAACCCTAAGTCTGGATGTTGATTTCATTTGGATCCTTTTCTTTATTTATTTGATAATTAAATTATGATACTTAAGGACCGTCAACAGTGCTCAGCTCGTTGCCATTAAAATGCTACTGTAGTGCATGGTCGGTGCCTAATTTGTATGCACGATGCATGCAAATGGACGGTGCCTAATCACCGTGTCCTTGCATGCAAGTGCATGCAAATGGACGGTGGCATGTCTTGTATGCATGCATGAGATATATATTCGTGTAGGTGCACTGCTATGTTTTCTTGCATGTAAGCTTGCTGGTACTCGCTGTTATTTGTGCACGAAAAAAATATGGATGGATTAGATGGAGATACTATAGAGCTCAAATTATTTTATAGTTTTTGAAATATATTTTGAAAATAATTTTTAATGCGGGTGATTTTTGAATGTGAATTTTTGGGATGTTACAATTGTTAAGTTCAGTTTAGTCATGAACATGTTTGATTGTAACGCGTAGAATCATGGGCGGAGCCAGAGACTTGCACGTCTCTGTGTCGTGACCGCGTCCAGGTGCTCACCTCGCCATGTTGTGCTTGCCGTGCCTGTCGCACGAGCGTCTGCAAATGACAGCGCACCGTGCAGCGGTATGGCATGGCGGGGAATGCGGATCGAGCTGTTATAAGAATCAAAGATTGCATCAGGCGAGGCTGCGCCATTTTGCAGCTAACCAACTCACCGAGTTCCGCATGCTCTATCTCTTTCACCCTCGTGTTTGTTCCCGTGGTGACCGCGCACCGGGCATCACTGGTGCCGGCAAGTTCCAAGCTCTGGTGAGCCACCGGACCTTTCACCGCCCTCCTCCCACCACAAGTCCTCTACATTTTTGCTACTGAGGAGGATCAGCCGGGGAGGAACTGATACGCCATTGGGTTTAGCCTTCTCCCTATATATCCTATCTGAGATGTCAAAGCCAAAGAGCGTGAGCAGCCATTCCGATGGCCGGCCCAACCCATGTGGTCTCCATGGCTGGGCAACAAGCTGCCACCTGCCAAGGCTGAGAGGACGGCTCGAGCACACAAAGAACAGAGGAGCGCACAGCCAGACAGATTGATTTTTCTTTTCTTCTAACTAGCTAGGTTTCTGAAAATCATGGAGAAAAGGCAGCTGGGGGATAAGATAAAAAGTAGTGAGGGTCTGCGGGGACACATGGATTTTTCTCTTTACCTAGCTGCATAGTAGCAAGCTCAACTCTGAATAAATAAAGCAATTTGGACAAACTCTGAATATTGATGAATAAAGTCTGAAAATTCCTCATCCCATCTTGGCGTGCAGGTTGCAGGATGGATGAACTCGGCAGCGACAGGGGAACTCATAAAGGTTGATAATATTATAAACTCTTGCATGCTTGCCATGCGTGCCTGACCATCAATCAAGATTGTAAAGCACATGTCCCCACAGGCAATTTCAAGCCTATCAAAACAAATACCATCAATTGTACCTTTCATGTTGCATCCTTAATAATTTCGTATAAATGGGAAAGACTGTATTCATGGGTTCATGTTCTTTAGTTGTATTGTACTACCATGTTATATGCAGATTTTTCTCGAAAAACGTAGGAGAGCTACGCATCATTCTATTAAGAAGTGAAAGACACCCATACAACACACCCCAGCACAAGCGCGCGCGCACACACAGGCTCAAAGATCCTAGCAATCGGGGGCAGTCAGGAGGGAAATACCTCTAGCCCCAGCCAACGACCATAATTTACGCTCATCTCTAGCAATGATCACAATTCTTCCAATATCAGGGGTTGCTCCATCAAAAACACACCTGTTGCGATGAGTCCAAACAGTCCAGGCCCCCAGAATTATGAGAGAATTGATTCCATGTGAGATTATTTCACTGATACCACTAGTCGCTCTATCTCACCAGTCTAAAAAGGATAGTTCAGTGAGCTGAGGAGAGAGGGATTGTTGGCCAACTTGTGACAGGAATCGAAACCAAAACTCTCTTGTGAAGACACATCCAATGAGGAGATGATCAATGGTTTCGGTGCTTGGTCACATAAAGGACAACGCTCAGGATGAGGGAGACCTCGGCAAGCTAAACGTTCCGCGGTCCAACATCTATTACGAGCAACCAGCCACAAAAATAAACGACATTTAGGTGGCGCCCATGACTTCCAAATTTTCTCCCACGACCGTGCGAGCCCCTTGTAAATCTGAAATCCATGCATGGTTCCTGTACCGTCCTCATGCAAATATTTGGGTTTGCCCCTCTCCGTAAAGAAACTTACTAAGGAACAAGTGCAACCTATTATTGACCGCATTGCTGATCAGCTTCCAGGCTGGAAAGCGAATCTGATGACCAAAATTGGGAGAAAAATTCTAGTTCAATCTATGCTCACTAGCATGCTTATATATATGCTCATGGCTATTGATCTTCCACCATGGGCCATCAAAGCAGTGGACAAAATTAGACGTGGTTTTCTTTGGAAAGGTCGAAGGGATGTACAGGGAGGGCACTGTTCGGTTGCGTGGGTCAAAGTATGTCGACCAATTGAATTGGGTGGGTTAGGACTTGTTGATATCAGATCCTTTAGCTGGGCCTTGCGAACGCGTTGGCTCTGGCTACAAAAAATAGAACCTGATCGCCCATGGGTAGACCTCCCAATCCAAGTTCCTGAACAAGTAAGGGTCTTCTTTGCAGCCACAATTTATTCTGAGGTTGGAGATGGTGCAACAACCCTTTTCTGGACAGATAAATGGCTTCATGGACAATGCATTGCAGATGGGGCACCTCGCCTCTTCGCTGCTGTTACTGTAAGGTTATATGCAGATTGGATCCAGTCACGCTTGTAGAAGCGCCCTCAAGCTATTATCCGTGGGCCGTGCCCCTGCCACCTCCTTCCCTAGTCAATACCTCCGTGTACTCTTCCATTGTCGTCCTGTATGTGTGCATCTATCCATCTTGAATCAAGACATGCACAACAAATGCATATAAACAACAACCTACTCCTATATGATAAAAGTAATATAAGTTACAAAATTAACTATGGTGATAATATTTGGGGATGAAATTGCTTTTAAATCAATTAAACTGAATCTCAAATTTTGAAGAAAAATACACTTCCTTTAGGGACTTGAACATTTTCTAAGCCTGAAATAATAGCCTGGCGAACCTAACTTCAAGGCTTCTTATCTCTTAAACCATTGATCAAGTCATCTAGACTCTTAAATCTAAATTGTAGAGTTATATGTAATCTCCAACTTTGTTTAAGGGAGCACAAGCTCATTTCGTACACAAAGTGCCGAAAAACGAGTTTCAAGGTGGTCACTCATGTGTACGACAACTGTGCGATGAAATCCATTGACATTGCAAACTTTGGGATAGTTTATCTCCACATTAGTTCACTGTTTTACCATGGCACATAAACAAGAGTTGTAGGCCTTCATCTATGATAAGGAATTCGTTAAGGTTTGTTTCTAAGCCAAACATGACGAAATGGGAGTTCCAAAATAGCCAGAGCCACTGTCCCTCACCCTACCAGCCTCTGCTGCAGTCATCGCGGGCAGGGAGAACTCACCAGGCCCGGACTGCATGCTGCCACATGCCATGATTACACAGAGGCTAGTGCCACGCGCTACGAGGGCTCTGCCCACGCCCTCACTTGAATCCCTTGTACCCTCGCCTTGTCCATAAGCCCAGCTGGAACTCATCTGCTCCTGCTCGCTGTCCGCCACCATGTCTCGACAAGGCCAGTGACACAACACAACACAACACAACACAAGAAAAATCTCTCTACTCTCAAGATGTATTCATGGCCCACCTTGGAGTAGCCCCTACTCCACTCCACTATAAGTAGGACCCTCACTCCTCACTTGTGACACAACACAACAAAAATCTCTCTACTCTCTCAAGATGTAGTATTAGAATTAGAGTTAGTGCTAGAGCAAGTGGGAGTTAGAGTGAGTGAAGCTCTCCTCAGAGTCTAGGAGTAGCCTTTAGGAGTATCTTCTTTGTAAGACTTTTATTATTTCAATATACTACCTTTTATATTTGAATACTCTTCCAAGTCTTGTTACTATGAGTACTATAGTCTTCACTCTAGTTATACTTTGATGATACTTATAAATTAAAACTACCTTGTTTAATATAATTGGCTCTTATAGTATGGATTCATCATCACTAGTTGGCGCTCTAGTTTTAATGTGAGATTAGGGTAGTATCAAATAATGTAAGTTTGGTGCTTACTCTATTAGTCACCTTGGATTATGGCTACTCTCTAGATAGTTTATGGTAGATGGCATGTGGTGACAACCATGTGCATCCTTTGTATTCCATCATGATAGAGTTAATTATTAAAACATAGGGCTTGTTGCATTCCTAGTCTAATTAATAATTTTGGATAATTAGTGTGCGATATGCCCTAAAATGCTATTGCATCCTATCTTACTATTTTTTGGTTATCTATATCACTATAGTCCCTTGCTAGAGTTGTGCTTGATTTGAAGTAACTTATGATTCTTACACTCCCTTGCTTGTTGTCCTCCCACATATCTACACTTTCACTTTACCTTTCTAGTGATCTTCTGTGTGTCAGAATACCTCATTGTATATCACTTGCCACCACTTGGTTTAGTTGCTAAACTAGTCGGTAGATACATTGTGGTTAGCTATCATATTCTTTAACCATTACTTCACTGAGGATAAATACGATACCTACAATACTCCTAGTGCAAATGTTACAGTGACATTTTGTGCGCTTGTAGAATATTGCACATTATAATAAGAAATACCAACACCCAATTTGTGGTCTCTTGAGATGGAAAGACACGAAAAGAAAGAAGATACCACATGAAGTGTTGTGACAATTTTCAACCGGCACCTAGGCTAAAGAGGACGTTTGTGAGACATCATAAATAGCACAATGGCACAAGTTACAGTAGTAGCCCATTGAGAAGGATATGAGGCACCTAACTGATGGCAAGACATGACAAGATTTCAACATTGAATATCCAACAAAATATGTAAGAAATTGTAGACTTTGCCTGGCTACCAATGGGTTCAATCCTTTTTTAAACATGTGGCATGTGTTTACTGTGCCATACAATGTTCCTCAAGAATGCATGGAGGAGTCAAACTTTATGATGTCTTTGCTTATTCGAGATCATCATAGATCACCTGGTAAGGACTTTTTGTCACACCCGAATGTAAAAGAGCATTCGGGTGCCAAATCACATGCGCGCCAGGATCTCAAATTCACACACATGGACCGACATCATCAATGGTACAAAACACAGTGTTCAAACGAATTACATAAATGAGAGTAAAAGTACCATTATTACAAGCCAATTGTTTATCAAAGTGCGGAGGGGAAACATAAACTAAACGGTTCCATAAATAAAGGGAAAACTAAACGCCGACGTAGCAGGACCACCTTGCCACAGGAAGGTCGACGGTAGAACCACACGAGCCTAACAACCAGGAGACTCAGGGTAGTCCTCAGGGAAATCGCAATTGTACTCCTGATCGCCCGAGCAACCTTTAATGATTATAGCAAGGGTGAGCTCATGTCGAACTCAGCAAGCACAGACGGAAAGTAATGACATGCAAGGCTTAAAACAAGGTAAAGCTGACTTGGTTTGACTGCGGTAGCATTTTAGTTGATCACTTTTAATTATAACAATTACTAGAACAACCTATTACTAAATATGAGTAGCATAAACCCAACCCTTAATTAGTGTAAGTAGTAATTAGCATCTTTTAAAAGACTATCCTAATTATTATAGTAATCCAGGGATTAACCCCAATTATTAACACAGGATAGCAATCCTGCCAACACGGAATAGCCATTCCGCCAAAACACGAGGTAGCAACCTCGCCAAGTTCCATCTCCAAGTATCCAGTGAATCCAATTTGCTCATCAAGTGAGGGTCAGGGCCGCTCGTGACCGTGAGCACGGCTGATATATCAGTTTTACACTCTGCAGAGGTGTGCACTTTCACTCCAAGTCGTGATTCCCATTTGCCCGGGGTCGCGACTCCCCAAAACACTACCAAGGTGAGCAGGCAGGGTTTCACTACGAGACCTTTCACAGGGTCCAACTAATAGGATGCCACTCGTAAGTTTTTGCCGGGGCGCGCGGCAGTCGTGCCCATAGCAATGGGACCCCGGACTGACCGACCTCTTAATATGAATACCCAAGCTACATTCCTTACGCCTACCCGGAAAGTAACACCCTACCAGCGGAGGTCCTGATAATTAGTCAAGCCAGAGCCCATATAGCTTGGAGCTGCACTGTAAGTCCCAGGGGGCCGCTCCCTGACTAAGTCCTTACGGAGAGCAGAGACGGGTACGCCCGGCAAACCGGACCACCAACGGTACCCGCTCCCCCTGTCACCACCACCATCACGATGCTCGTAAGCATCCATCATCGCCTTCACCGCAGTGACCAAAGATTCAGCACAGTTTAAGCATCAAGTTGAGTAGAGATTATTACTTGTTTAGGCATGTGTATAAGATGAGTAGAGCAGCTAAGCAAAACTAGTATAGCCTAGACTACCTATATACATAACCCCAGGTGAACAAGGAATAGTAAGTAAAGCTAGTCATGTCCTTAGGGTTCGCATTCATTGGACACATGCATATAAAGTAAATGACATTAATGAATAGGTTCAAAATGATCAAACGGTGTCTGCACTTGCCTTGATCGATGTCGGGTTGCTCGAACTCAGCGGGATCCTGAACCTCTTCCTTCACGAACGTCTCGTTGGCTAAACGCGACAATCATCAATCATAGGAACAATACATGCAAGCAAACAAACTTAATCAGAAACAGTACACCAAAGCATGCGAAAACAAAAAGCAACTGCACTACTGTATTCTACTCGACGAAACGAAACCATAGCGACCAGAATCACCTAAATCGGAGTTACGATGCAAAAGTTATGGCTAAAACAAGTTGAATGGCATTTCTGTAGATAAACTGAACTATTTTTCGTAATTAAAACTAATTAAAAACTGAATTAAAACTCATTTTGGACTAAATAAATAAATTCTAACCGAGCCAGGGGTTAAACTGCAAAAACTAAGGGCATAAACTTAAATACTTTTGAAAGGACTGGACTGCGGGTTAATTTCAAAAAAAGGCAGGGGCCTTTTCGCAAAACGGCAGGGGCGCGCGGGCTGGCCGGTCCACGGCACAGTGCGGTGGACCGGGCGCGGGGCAGGGCGGCCACGGTCCATGGCGGACCGCGCCTACGGAGCGGCGCCGGTGGGTGCGTGGACCCGGTCCACGTGGACCGGCCGCACGAGGCGCTGGGCCGCGGTCCACCGTGGACCGCGCGCCGGTGCGGAGCGGGCGCGCGCGCAGGGGCGGCCGGCGGGCGGCGGTGGCGCCATTGGCGCCGCCCGGAGCTCGCCGCGGCGGCGGTTCGGTGCGCGAGGAGGCGAGCCAAGGGCACCGGCGGGGTCGGCACGACGAGGCGAACGCGATGGGACTCTCACCTTCGCGAAACGTCGACGGCAAAGAGAAGCCCGACGGCGGCGGCGCGGACTTCAACGAAAACGGCGGCGGCGCTGCGAACTTGCGGCTCGGGGTTTGTGCTAGGGTTTTTGGGGGGGGCGCGGACGGTTGCGGCGGCCTTTAAATAGGTGGGGACGGGCCGGGGTCCTCGATTCGCGCGCGGCACGGAAGTCGGAGCCGGCCGTTGCGCCGATTCCGTTTCGGCCGGAGGTAGAAGAAGGCGGTGGGTCCCACTCGCGGGGCCCACGCGTCAGCGGCTGCGGGCGGGGGCAGCGGGGGTGAGCGCGGGGCCGGCTGCTGGGGGCGCGGTTGGGCCGCGGCAGCGGCTTGGGCCGTGCGCGGTCGCAGGCCGAGGAGGGGATGCGCTGCCCACTTTCTTTTTCTTTTTTTTATTTCAAAACAGATTTTCTCCAATTTAATTCTTGCTCCAAAACAAAGCAAAACAAGCGCAAACAAATAAATAAAAATCAAGCAAAAATTATGCTGCAGCATGAATGCAATCTCAAACACGTTTCTACCTTATATTTTATTTTATTTAATTTTGTAAACTATTTAATAATTCTCCAAAAATTCAAACTAAGCCCAAAATTAAATCAAATTTAAACTAAATTTGAAATTCAAAAATTTGGAGTGTTATAAACCTACCCCCCTTAACAGAATCTCGTCCTCGAGATTAGGATGAACTAGAGAATAAATGAGGGTATTTGGATTTCAGATCATCTTCTCTTTCCCAGGTTGCCTCTTCCTCAGAATGGTGTTTCCATTGTACTTTACACATCCTGATAGTTTTACTCCTGGTAATTCTCTCTGCTGTGTCCAGAACTTTGATAGGACTCTCTTCATAAGTTAGATCCTCCTGTAAATCCAGTTCCTCTAGTGGCAACTGTTCCTCAGGCACTCTCAAACATTTCTTGAATTGGGAGACATGGAAGACATTGTGCACATTGGATAAGCTGGCAGGCAATTCAAGCTCATAAGCCACTTCTCCTTTTCTTTCCAAGATCTTGAAAGGACCAACGTATCTTGGAGCTAGCTTTCCCTTGACATTGAATCTCTTTAGACCTCTCATCGGAGACACTTTCAGGTATACATAATCACCTGCCTGAAACACAAGTTCCCTTCGTCTCACATCAGCATAACTTTTCTGTCTAGACTGAGCTGCTTTCAGAGTCTGTCGGATGAACTGAACTCTTTCCTCGGCTATTCTTAATGAATCAGGGCCGAACACTTGCCTTTCACCAGTCTGGTTCCAGAACAATGGAGTCCTACACTTCCTTCCATACAAGGCTTCAAAAGGAGTCATCTTAAGACTAGTCTGATAGCTATTGTTATAGGAGAACTCAGCGTAGGGCAAGCTAGTATCCCAACTATCTCCATACTGTAAAGCACAAGACCTAAGCATATCCTCTACTATCTGGTTGACTCTCTCTGTCTGACCATCGGACTGGGGGTGATAAGCAGTACTGAATCTGAGCTCGGTTCCCAAAGCATCATGTAACTTCTCCCAAAATTTTGATGTAAACTGTGTACCTCTATCAGACACAATCCTCTTAGGAACTCCATGCAGACACACAATCCGTTCCATATACTTTTCTGCTAACTGATCTCCACGGTAGTTAGTTCTGACCGGTATGAAATGAGCTACCTTGGTCAATCGATCTACTACAACCCATATTGAGTCATAACCTCGTTGAGATTTCGGCAATCCCACTATGAAGTCCATGCTGATCTCATCCCACTTCCACTCAGGTATCTTCAACGGTTGCAACAACCCTGCTGGCCTCTGATGTTCCGCTTTCACTCTCTGACAGGTGTCACACAATGCCACATATTCACCAATATCTTTCTTCATACCAGGCCACCAATAGTTTTGCTTCAAGTCCTGATACATTTTAGTACCTCCTGGATGAATAGAGTAAGCAGATTCATGGCACTCCTTCAGTATCACATCCTTGATTCTCTGAATATCAGGCACACACAATCGGTCCTTGTGCCAAACAATCCCTTCTTGATCAACTTGGAATCCAGGTGCTCTACCTTCCTCTATCAGCTTAAGTATCTTTTTGATCTCTTCATCCTCTTTCTGACCTTTTCTGATCTCTTGCTCAAGAGTTGGTTCTATGTCCATGGAAGTACCTTGGGTGTTAGCAACAAACCCCAAATTGAGATACTCAAATTCTGCCAGTAGTTCCATCGGTAACTCCGTGGCTTCCATCATATTCACTTGACTCTTTCTACTCAGAGCATCAGCAACTACATTAGCCTTGCCAGGGTGGTAATGAATCTCCAGTTCATAGTCCTTGATCAACTCTAACCATCTTCTCTGTCTCAGGTTCAAGTCATTCTGAGTGAAGATGTATTTCAGACTCTTGTGATCCGTGTAGATATCACACTTATGACCCAGAATATAGTGTCTCCAGATTTTCAGTGAATGGACTACAGCTGCTAACTCAAGATCATGAGTTGGATAATTCACCTCATGTTTCTTCAACTGCCTAGATGCATAGGCAATCACCTTTCCCTCTTGCATCAGCACACATCCCAAACCTTGCTTGGAAGCATCACAATAGATAGAAAAGCTTTTAGTCACATCTGGCAAAGTCAAAATTGGTGCAGTAGTCAACCTCTTCTTCAACTCCTCAAAACTAGCCTGACACTGTTCATTCCACTTGAATGGCTTACCCTTCTCTAACAAAGCAGTCATGGGCTTGGCAATACTGGAAAATCCTTCAATGAATCTCCGATAGTAACCGGCCATTCCAATAAAACTTCTGATCTCTCCAACAGTCTGAGGTGGACTCCACTTAAGAACATCTGCCACATTCTTCGGACTAACAGCAACTCCACCATTTGAAATGACATGACCAAGAAAAGACACTTCCTTCAACCAGAAGTCACACTTACTCAACTTGGCATAGAGCTGATGCTCCCTCAATTTCTGCAACACAAGCCTCAGGTGTTCCTCATGTTCTTCCTCAGTCTTGGAGTAGATCAAGATATCATCAATAAAGACTACCACAAACTTATCCAAATACTCCATAAAAACTTTATTCATCAAATACATAAAGTAAGCTGGAGCATTAGTCAACCCAAAAGACATCACTGTATATTCATAAAGTCCATATCTGGTGGTGAAAGCAGTCTTTGGAATATCACTAGGTTTAATCCTCAACTGGTGATAACCTGACCTCAGATCTATCTTGGAAAACACACAAGCTCCTTTCAACTAGTCAAACAAGTCCTCTATTCTAGGCAAAGGGTATTTATTCTTAATGGTGACCTCATTCAAAGACCTATAGTCTACACACATCCTCTGTGTCCCATCCTTCTTCTCTACAAAAATAACTGGAGCTCCCCAAGGTGAGGAACTAGGACGGATATACCCCTTAGACTGTAACTCCCTTAGTTGTTCCTTAAGTTCTTCTAACTCATTAACAGCCATTCTATAAGGTCTCTTAGATATGGGTGCAGTACCAGGTAATAAATCAATAACAAATTCAATCTCACGTTCAGGTGGCATACCTGGCAAATCCTCTGGAAACACATCAGGGAATTCTTTCACAACTCGAATATCTTCTACTGACCCACTGCTCACATGGTAAACTGTTCCTTCACTGCTAGGTGACATAGAGACTCTGACCTCAATTCTGTTCCCACTAGGTGCTGTTAGAGCCACTGTCTTCTCAGCACACTGAATAGTACCCTTAAACTTGGACAACCATCTCATTCCCAATATCATATCTAAACCTTCTGAACCCAACACAATAGGATTGACAGGAAAATCTACCCCCCTTATTTTAATGCTCATTCCCGGACACAAGGTATTAGTATGCATCTTTCCCCCAGGTGATTTAACTATCATGGTGTTTTGCATGGTACAGGTGGCTATACTATGTTTCTCAACAAACTGTGCACTTATAAAAGTATGTGATGCTCCAGTATCAAACGAAACAGTAGCTGGGCAAGAGTTGACAAGGAACGTACCAACTACCACATCTGGAGCCTCCTCAGCAGTTTCCAGCTTCACATGATTCACCCTTCCATTGTTGTTCTTCTGCTTCTGGGGGCAAGCATTCGCGTAGTGTCCAGGCTGACCACACTTGAAGCAGGTATTTCCAGTGGGGGCGGGGTTGACATTGGGCTTCACTGGGACAGTGTTGGAGTTCTGGCGAGAGCCTGATGGTGCTGGGGCATTCTGGCGAGGCGCCTGACTAGCGGGGCGCTGCACTTGGTTGTTGTTGTAGCGCTGGCTCGTCTGCTGACTCTAGTTGCTGTACCTGACATTCTGCTGCTGTCCTTGGTTACCAGACTGATATGCAGGGCGAGACTGAGGGCCCTGCTGGTTGTTGTAACGGGGACGACTGGCACCAGCCTACTGCTGAGAGGAGTTATACTTCCTCTTCTTGTCCTCCATCTTACGGCGCTTGCTCTCAAGCACCAATGCCCTGTCCACCATCTCCTGGAAATTGGCATACTTGACATTCGACATCATGTAGGACAGACCATCATTCAAACCTTCCAGGAAGTGGTCTTGCTTGTCTTCATCATTCTCCACTTCATTGGGGCAATACCGCGACAACTGAGTGAACTTGTCACGGTACTCACAAACTGTCATGGAGCCCTGCTTTAGAGACAGAAACTCCTTCTTCTTCAGCTTCACCAATCCAGCAGGCACATGATGAGTCTTGAAGGCGACCTTGAACTCATCCCAAGTGATAGTATCCGGGTCCTGATGTGCAAAGCAATATGAATCCCACCAGTCCTGTGCGGCTCCCTGAAGCTGCCCAGAGCCATACAGAACCTTCTCCCTGTCATTGCACTGAGCAATGACCAGCTGCTTCTCCACAGCTTTAAGCCAATCCTCAGCTTGCATAGGATCAGCTGAGTGAGAGAAGAACGGTGGACGTCCCTTCATGAACTCTCCACGCTTGTCCCTAGGTGGGGCAAACGCGTTGTTACCTCCTTGATGTTGGTTCTGATTCTGATTTTGGTTCTGCTGCATGTGGTTCATAATATGGGCCATCCCTTGCATCAGCTGAGTCTGCATAGTCATTAACTGCTCTATGGTCATGGGCTGATTCCCAGGAGGAGGAGGGTTGGCATTAGTCCCGCTGTGATCATTGTTGTTGTTGTTGGACTGCCCGTTGTTTCCACCATTGGTGTTGCTCCTGGTGTGGACAGGCATCTGATGTATAGAAATAATATAATAAAATCAGATGTAGTTCATATGTGTAAACCTGAGCTGTAATGTAAACTGCAATGTAATAATCTTTCCTCAAAGTATGAACCAGCTGATAGTCACTTTCCTTTCTCAGTTGATAAACACAGTACTCATAACAGATGTAATATATAGATAATGAACTGATCATGATAAAGTAAGACTGATAAGATAAAGCGATTATGAAATATGATAAAGCACAAATAAAGGAGACCGATGATAACCCAAACTAACTATCTCAAATAAACTTAATACTTAATCTTGTTCTTGATACGTTGTGGACATAACCCACAACTCATCGCACTCATTACAAAGAACCAAATCACACCATTAACACAATAATAAATCAAGTTCTCACACAGACCAAGCAAAGCACACTAAGCAAACCACTAAGCAATAGACTCGCATAACTAAGATCGTGCTAACGTTCTAAGCGTGGCACTATTTATTACTAAGCTGGGAATAGCTCCTATTCTATAGTAGTACGAGCGCTGGCATCTCCATAGGCTGGATCTTCACGAGGCGGAGAGAAAGCAGGCCACTTAGGTGAAGGCGGTGGCACTCCAGTGATCTGAGCCTCCAGCTGCGCTATCCTCTTCCTGGCGTCGTCCAGCTCCTTCCTGACTTGCTTTAGCTCCACTAGTGAACTGTTGAGCTCGGTGTTAGTGACCGCCACCAGCTTGACAGTCCTGTGCACGCGGGGGTCTTGCTCATCAGTGGTGGAAGCAATAGTCATTGCCAACTCTCCACGGCGACGGCGAGGGTAGTAGCGACGCTCATCCTGGCTGATCTCCTCGAAGAAGTGATCACGGTATGCGTAGAAAGCCTGGCGAGCAGCATCATTAATGCCCGCCATCTGGGTAGACCTCTCAGCCACAGCCTCATGTATGGACATGATCCTCAGTGCCCTCAACGTTGGGTTAGGCCTGCCGACGTGTGCCCAGACCTTCCAGTACGCCGGGTAGTCTGGGTGACTCCAGTGCTCACTGCGGTACTCCACTGAGAACATGCCATGTCCCAGCTGCTGGTCAAGGAGACGCTTCAGCTCGCTGTGGAAGAAACACTCTCCACCATCCCTGGTGCAGACTGTCACAATCCACCCATCATCAGCAGCAAAAAGTCCATCTTGACCTCCAGGTCCACCGGGTCCTCCGGGTCCTCCAGGTCCTCCAGGTGCATCCTCATCATCATCATCCATGTCATCATCACCGAAGGGATCATCTCCTCCAGGTGCCCAGCAAGGCGCCCTTCCATGCACCACCAGAGCTTGAGGTGGTTGCTGTCCTTCATAGGGTTCCGCGTCTTGGAGGTTAGCACCGTCATCAAGATGCTGGTTAGGCTGGAACACGATGTTATCCACGCGACCAGTCAACGAGAACTCCACAGCTTGAACGGGGCGGAAACGAATAACGCTCTTGCAGCAGGTCAGGTGGCGAGTCATCTACTTATGCATAAGATCATAGACATGCAGGAAACGGTTAATAGATCATGACAATGATAGGTAAATGAATAACATAAATGAAGGTAAAAGTGTATGTGTAATGAAGATGAACCAAGATTATACAATGGATGGGCAATATGAACTTTGGTGGTATTTATGGTAAGATATAAAAGCAAGTAATGAAGATATAAAGTGAAAACAAGGTAATGAAATTTATTGTCAAGGCAGAAATAAAACATAACTCAAGTAAACAAGGAACAAGAAGGTAATATGAGTAGAATGATAATAAATGACAAGGTATAAAAGAAAGGTTCAAATAACAAGTAGTAAAAGTTGAAACAAGAATATAAATGCAATATGAGAAATAGAAAGCAATAAATGATAACAAGGTAATAAATGCAGGAAGTAAGTGAATAAACTGAACTGTTAGTAAAAGTAAGTAGATAAGGCTAATAGATAAAGTCTAATGAGACAGGTTAGTAAGGTAGTTAATAGATCCAATGGTGTATTCCACCCAAAAGGGACAATCTAAACGGCTGTTTCTAACTAGGCTGCGTGATCCTACGGTCAACACGGCTTTGGTACCACTTCTGTCACACCCGAATGTAAAAGAGCATTCGGGTGCCAAATCACATGCGCGCCAGGATCTCAAATTCACACACATGGACCGACATCATCAATGGTACAAAACACAGTGTTCAAACGAATTACATAAATGAGAGTAAAAGTACCATTATTACAAGCCAATTGTTTATCAAAGTGCGGAGGGGAAACATAAACTAAACTGTTCCATAAATAAAGGGAAAACTAAACGCCGACGTAGCAGGACCACCTTGCCACAGGAAGGTCGACGGTAGAACCACACGAGCCTAACAACCAGGAGACTCAGGGTAGTCCTCAGGGAAATCGCAATTGTACTCCTGATCGCCCGAGCAACCTTTAATGATTATAGCAAGGGTGAGCTCATGTCGAACTCAGCAAGCACAGACGGAAAGTAATGACATGCAAGGCTTAAAACAAGGTAAAGCTGACTTGGTTTGACTGCGGTAGCATTTTAGTTGATCACTTTTAATTATAACAATTACTAGAACAACCTATTACTAAATATGAGTAGCATAAACCCAACCCTTAATTAGTGTAAGTAGTAATTAGCATCTTTTAAAAGACTATCCTAATTATTATAGTAATCCAGGGATTAACCCCAATTATTAACATAGGATAGCAATCCTGCCAACACGGAATAGCCATTCCGCCAAAACACGAGGTAGCAACCTCGCCAAGTTCCATCTCCAAGTATCCAGTGAATCCAATTTTCTCATCAAGTGAGGGTCAGGGCCGCTCGTGACCGTGAGCACGGCTGATATATCAGTTTTACACTCTGCAGAGGTGTGCACTTTCACTCCAAGTCGTGATTCCCGTTTGCCCGGGGTCGCGACTCCCCAAAACACTACCAAGGTGAGCAGGCAGGGTTTCACTACGAGACCTTTCACAGGGTCCAACTAATAGGATGCCACTCGTAAGTTTTTGCCGGGGCGCGCGGCAGTTGTGCCCATAGCAATGAGACCCCGGACTGACCGACCTCTTAATATGAATACCCAAGCTACATTCCTTACGCCTACCCGGAAAGTAACACCCTACCAGCGGAGGTCCTGATAATTAGTCAAGCCAGAGCCCATATAGCTTGGAGCTGCACTGTAAGTCCCAGGGGGCCGCTCCCTGACTAAGTCCTTACGGAGAGCAGAGACGGGTACGCCCGGCAAACCGGACCACCAACGGTACCCGCTCCCCCTGTCACCACCACCATCACGATGCTCGTAAGCATCCATCATCGCCTTCACCGCAGTGACCAAAGATTCAGCACAGTTTAAGCATCAAGTTGAGTAGAGATTATTACTTGTTTAGGCATGTGTATAAGATGAGTAGAGCAGCTAAGCAAAACTAGTATAGCCTAGACTACCTATATACATAAACCCAGGTGAACAAGGAATAGTAAGTAAAGCTAGTCATGTCCTTAGGGTTCGCATTCATTGGACACATGCATATAAAGTAAATGACATTAATGAATAGGTTCAAAATGATCAAACGGTGTCTGCACTTGCCTTGATCGATGTCGGGTTGCTCGAACTCAGCGGGATCCTGAACCTCTTCCTTCACGAACGTCTCGTTGGCTAAACGCGACAATCATCAATCATAGGAACAATACATGCAAGCAAACAAACTTAATCAGAAACAGTACACCAAATCATGCGAAAACAAAAAGCAACTGCACTACTGTATTCTACTCGACGAAACGAAACCATAGC
Source organism: Sorghum bicolor (assembly GCF_000003195.3). Taxonomy (NCBI): domain Eukaryota; kingdom Viridiplantae; phylum Streptophyta; class Magnoliopsida; order Poales; family Poaceae; genus Sorghum; species Sorghum bicolor. Next base: position 6,293,357 of record NC_012878.2, on the reverse strand, counting down.
GACCAGAATCACCTAAATCGGAGTTACGATGCAAAAGTTATGGCTAAAACAAGTTGAATGGCATTTCTGTAGATAAACTGAACTATTTTTCGTAATTAAAACTAATTAAAAACTGAATTAAAACTCATTTTGGACTAAATAAATAAATTCTAACCGAGCCAGGGGTTAAACTGCAAAAACTAAGGGCATAAACTTAAATACTTTTGAAAGGACTGGACTGCGGGTTAATTTCAAAAAAAGGCAGGGGCCTTTTCGCAAAACGACAGGGGCGCGCGGGCTGGCCGGTCCACGGCACAGTGCGGTGGACCGGGCGCGGGGCAGGGCGGCCACGGTCCATGGCGGACCGCGCCTACGGAGCGGCGCCGGCGGGTGCGTGGACCCGGTCCACGTGGACCGGCCGCACGAGGCGCTGGGCCGCGGTCCACCGTGGACCGCGCGCCGGTGCGGAGCGGGCGCGCGCGCAGGGGCGGCCGGTGGGCGGCGGTGGCGCCATTGGCGCCGCCCGGAGCTCGCCGCGGCGGCGGTTCGGTGCGCGGGGAGGCGAGCCAAGGGCACCGGCGGGGTCGGCACGACGAGGCGAACGCGATGGGACTCTCACCTTCGCGAAACGTCGACGGCAAAGAGAAGCCCGACGGCGGCGGCGCGGACTTCAACGAAAACGGCGGCGGCGCTGCGAACTTGCGGCTCGGGGTTTGTGCTAGGGTTTTTGGGGGGGGGCGCGAACGGTTGCGGCGGCCTTTAAATAGGTGGGGACGGGCTGGGGTCCTCGATCCGCGCGCGGCACGGAAGTCGGAGCCGGCCGTTGCGCCGATTCCGTTTCGGCCGGAGGTAGAAGAAGGCGGTGGGTCCCACTCGCGGGGCCCACGCGTCAGCGGCTGCGGGCGGGGGCAGCGGGGGTGAGCGCGGGGCCGGCTGCTGGGGGCGCGGTTGGGCCGCGGCAGCGGCTTGGGCCGTGCGCGGTCGCGGGCCGAGGAGGGGATGCGCTGCCCACTTTCTTTTTCTTTTTTTTTATTTCAAAACAGATTTTCTCCAATTTAATTCTTGCTCCAAAACAAGCAAAACAAGCGCAAACAAATAAATAAAAATCAAGCAAAAATTATGCTGCAGCATGAATGCAATCTCAAACACGTTTCTACCTTATATTTTATTTTATTTAATTTTGTAAACTATTTAATAATTCTCCAAAAATTCAAACTAAGCCCAAAATTAAATCAAATTTAAACTAAATTTGAAATTCAAAAATTTGGAGTGTTATAGATGTGTTTTTAGAGCCTCTTATAGAGGACTTACTTGAGCTTTGGACAAGTGTGGATGCTTATGTTGTTATTATTACTAGCAAAATATTTAAACTTCTTGCTATAGTTTTGTGGTGCACCCATGATTACCTAGCTTTGAGCACTCTCTCGAGACATACTACAAAGGGCTATTTTGCATGTATAATTGGGACAACCATCCTCTTTCCTATGGCCTAAGGAGCAAAATTCGGTATTTTGCGCACTTCTATTCGTTCCAAAGGAACATTGTTTGTGGAGAAACAATGAGTTTGCCAGACTTCACAAAAGCAATCATCCACTAGGTAGGTGCTGGTTGAATTGGAGAGAGTCAAAGACGTTATACTTGGAAAGTCACAAGGAAAAAGGAAGAATATTTGAAAAAGTTGAAGCTAAAGCACAATCTCAATGTTGTGCACAATAAGAAAAACATATGAGAGAACTTAATTGAGATAATTCATATAAATGGGAAGACAAAAGACACTCTCAAAGCTAGGCATGATTTGACAGATTTGGGAATTAAAAAGGAGCTACAATTTAGAGAGTTGGAGATTCATGTGAGAAGATTCTAGCTTTCCATCTTGCTGTGATTGCAGATAGATCATGCCATGAGGAAACGTGATCTGGCGAGCACTAGATACCACCAGCTAGTGTGCCAACCTAACGTTCTAGGCCACATCCTCCCTTTTAGGGCCACCAAAACCCTCATCTAGATCACACCACACTCGCACTAGCATGCATCTATAAACCCTCACATGCACCACCCTCCACATCCTTCCCCTAGTGATGTGATCCAGGCCACGTCCTTCTGCATCGTGCCACGCCGTAACAACCCAGAGGCCTCCGCCATACGCATCCACATCCAGACATCCTCTCTTGTTGTTATGCATGGATCTTGGCTTTTGTTCTCGCTGTCATTGCTTGTTGATCGTGCCACGTCAAAAGGTAAGCTGGTGGGTGCTAGATGCCATTCGCTGGTGTGGCAAATGCCGTGCGGGGCTTGCCCACGTCTACTATAAAATTGGTAGGTCCTCCTATAGAGGGATAAACACAAACACAACACTCTCACTTTCCTCATGTTCCTTGCCTTTTGTTTCTATCTCTGCATGGCAGAGACTCTGAGCTTTGGGAGAGGCAGAGTGCATGGTGGCTTGGGAGAGCGGTAGGATAGTAGTGGTGTGCTGTGCTAGAAGGATTGGAGTCATGGCCTCTATCACCATGAACTCTGTGTGGCTCGCGATGTTCATCCATAGGCGCAACGTTGGTGGTAGCAGTAGATCTGACAACAACAATGGCAGCGACGGGGAGGTCACCATGATGGATCTATCCAAAGTCAAGCTACCGTTCACTTCAGACTCCATCGCTAACCTTGACCAGTGAGTGATCCAATCCATCACTTGATCTTGTTATTTTCTGCTTTTCTTATTCGTATTCATATTGGTATCTCCCATTGTCTGTCCATCGATCGCCCTTGTGCATGGGCATCCGTCGCTATCTGAGCCATAGTCCAAATGGACAAACAATGTTGCTGGATATCAAACCATGGTATTTTAGACCATCTATGGGCTTTGACACTGGTCTAAAGTGCAAACATGGTATGACACCAATATCTATATAATTTTAGCATGTAAAAATCATTGGTTGTCCATTTGGACAGTCACTAGTCGTCAACCAGTGTTCAAGCAGATGAACAACATTATTGCTTTGAAATATAATAACAACAAAAATGGTGTTCATTCATTTGGACTATGACTCTAGACAATGATGGATGCCTGAGCACATGGGCGATCAATGGATGGGCAGTGGGACATACCAATAAAAACACGTATAAACAAAAACAGAAGGTAACGAGATTGAGTGATGGATCAGATCTCTCCATGGTCCAGGTTAACGATGGAGTCCATAGTGACTAGCGGCTTGGCTTTAGATGGCTACACTATGGTGACCTCCCTGCCATCGCCGTTGTTGCCATCGGATCAGCCAGCAATCACCAAAGTAGCACCGATGAATGAACATGTGTGCCACATGAAGTTCATGGCAATGGAGGCTATGAGCCCAATCCATCCATTATAGCACACCACTGCCATCCTGTCACTCTCCCTAGCCGATACCTCTTTTTCCTCTCTAAAAGTTCACCATCTCTACCCCATAGAGTGTTGACGGTCTCTGTCGCCAAAATAAACCATCAATTTTACTTGCTCAAATCCTTAAAATCAAACATCACCATAGGTTAGAAGCTTTAAACTAATGAATTCCACAAGTCTAGATGAATATTTGCATGTAGGTGAATTTAGCCATTCTATAGGTCAAAATGGACCATAACATGTGAAATAATTTTGATGATCCATGTCGGATGCAACCCAAAAGGGCCTCAAGACCATTAGACAAGACATATTGCCAAAGATCAGGCCAAGAGGCTGACAGGGGGCTGGCTAGCCCCACCCTAGGCTGACTAACCTATGGGCTCGACTTGTCAGGATCCCATTTTACGTGGAGTCTATGAGGGTCAATCTCCACTGCGCTTCCTATGAGGACCAATCTCCACCCTAGGCTGCCTATGAGGAGCAATCTCCACCATGCTTCCGAGTTGTTTCGAATCAAGGGACAAGATGAGGTCATGGCACGGATCAATGACATGGTGATTACTTGCCCCCTACTCCATCTCCCCTATAAAAGGACCCCATGACCCTCTCCATAGAGGCATCACCTGAGAAATCCATGAGAGATCAATATCAAGGCACACCAGGAGGATTAGGTCTAGAACTCTTTCAATGTAGTAGATTAGTATCTTGAGAGTTAGGGTCGAGTGGACTCATGTATAGATTTTGGATCCACTCTTGGAGGCTTGGTAAGCCATTGTATCTTCAATTTCATATCTTTTGAGACTTCAATACTTACATGCTATATTCTTATTTACATGATTATGCTTAAAATGATACACTTAGAAGTAGTCCAAGTTACCTTTATGCTTATGCACAATATCACAGAACACTTAGCTTAGTGGCTAACTGAGCTAAGTAACACACTATAAGTAAGCCTGGTGTTTATTACATAGTAGTGCCTACAGATGCACCCTGCAAGCCGGAACGTGTGGTAAACCAATTAGAGTGACAACTATGAGGTTTTCTGTAATCCACCTCCCATTTGTAGGATTAGTAGGATCCGGTTGCGATGGAAGAGATATGTTTAGCCATGCTCTTCTAAAGCGATGTACCTTATGCATGAATATAGAACTAATCTATTGCTATAACTAAGTACATATGCTTGTAAGAATATCATAGAATCTAACTCACCCATTATACACTCAAGTTATTGTGTTTATTTAATTATTAATGGTCTATCCCCTGAGTATCATTATGATTAATTCCTATCATTACATTTACCCCTGCTATGGTGGTATGTTCGTAGATACTCCTTTGTTATTATTCAATAAGCTTTTATTTGTCATCTATTGTAAAATATAAATAATGATACTTAGAATATTCCTGGTGAAATGCTACAATGATTTTTTGTGCGCTTGCAAAAATCATTAACATTATATTTGCACTCACAACCATCAACACAGAGACAAACAAAAAGCAAGGAACACGAGGCGAGTGAGAGCACTACGTGTCTGTGTGTGTATCCCTCTACAGGGGACATGGCTGTTTTATAGCAGACATGAGCAAGCCTCGCACAACATCTTGCCACGCTGGCCGGTGGTGTCTAGCGCCCGCCAGCTCACCTTTCGACGTGGCACACTCGATGACAATGAGATGGAAAGCCAGGATCTTCTCACATGAAAATCCATCGTCTCTAAATTGCAGCTCCTACTTAATTCCCAAATCTTTCAAATCAAGCCTAGCTTTGAGCGTGTCTTTTGTCTTCCCATTTATATTGAGAATTTCTCAATTAGGTTAACATATGTTTTTCTCAATGTGCATGACATCAAGATTATGTTTCAGCTCTAGTATTTTCCAATATGGTAACTTCCAAAATTAACCATTTGGCTCCAAATTTGCACATGACCCCTTCCAACTTGGAATGCTTCCTTTTCCCAGTTCCTTGTGGGTTCCTGAGTCTAATATCTTTAACTCTCTCCAATTCAACCAGCACCTCTTCCTCAAAGAAATCACCTACTGGGTCATTGCTTTCATGAAGTTTGGCAAACTCATTGGTTCTCCACAAGTGATGTTCCTTTGGAACAAAAAAATATCCAATTTTGCTCCTTAGGCGATACGAAAGAGGATGGTTGTCACAATAAATACAATCAACATAGCCCTTTGTGGTACGTCCTAAGAGAGTGCTCAAAGCTAGGTAATCATGTATTAAAGGTCTTAATTTCTGAGTAAACATCCTAAATCTATCATGTTAATTGCTGCAGGATCGTGGACTTAACTTTATAGACCACAGATACAGAGTCTGTAGAGTGAGAGGATGGTAGTTCCGACTCATCTATTTTGGGGTCAGCTCCCACTCTAGAGCGCACCAGGGAAGATGAGGGAACTAGCAAATCAGGGGAAAGCCTGGCGGTTGCAACGAGCACGGATGCCCCAGGCGAGTTGGAGGAGAGTATTGCTACCGTGATATCAAATAACCAAACATAAGGTATTTATGATTGGAAAAAGTCTACTTCACCCCCAAACTATGAGGGGTGGACTACTTAACCCCCTTGACTTTAAAACCGAACTTAACTCACCATATTATTTTCTATAAAATCTACAACAAAAACTTTGTACTGAAGTATGTCATATTATATATTCACTGTGTAGATCTACTCATATGGAGTCCAACAAAATTAGATTTTTTATTTTATAATTTTTCTATGATTTACTATCATTTTTTAAAGATTCAGCTAAAATAAATAAAAAACAAAAAGATAAAACCGCTGTCACTGTAGTAAAACCATTGTTACTGTAACGGAACCACCATCGAAAACCGTCCAAGGAGGTTATTTGAAAGGTTTTGAAAAGTTCAGCTGGTTTTAAAGTTGAGGGGGCTAAGTAGTCCATCCTCTATAGTTGAGAGGTGAAGTAGACTTTTTTCATTTAGGTCTTGTTTAGATCACCCCAAAAACAAAAACAAAATAAATTCAAGATTTCTCGTCACATCGAATCTTGCGGCACATGCATGAAGCATTAAATATAGACGAAAATAAAACTAATTGTATAGTTTGTCTATAAATCACAAGATGAATCTTTTGAGCTAGTTACTCTTTAATTGGATAATAAATGCCAAATAATAACAAAAAGTGCTACAATACCTAAAACTAAAACTTTTTCAGAACTAAACAAGGCCTTATGATTTGTTAGTTTGTTTGTGCGATTATCCCTTGATCTGAGTGCGATGAAAATTTGCAGCCGTGTTTGGGCTACCTGCGAGGGGGGCTGCTAGGGTCCGAATGGGCGGACCAAAGTCTCCGTCCGATGACTTCTTGCCCAATTAATTCCCGCCCAAATAGAGTAGGTGCACGCGAATAAATTATATTTAATCTACAGAATTGGTATCAGAAGTAACGCATGTAAAGATAGCTATTATGTGAACGTCACTAAATACATCATAGAACATGACTTGTATACTGTGTGAACATCACAAAAATACATCATAGAACATCACATGTATAGTACGCGAACATCACAAAATACATTATAAATCATTGCACGTATATCACGTAAACATAAAAAAACATCACATGCATAAAAAATGAATATAAAAAAAATCACGTGTATACTACATGAACATAAAATATAACATAGAACATCATAAAATAAATAAGAAAAGTAAAAAAAATAAGAAATATAAAAAATGAAAATAATAATAATAAACACATAAAACAAAGAAATAAAATTTAAAATTGAATGATGCACTAAAAGAAAAAAAAAAGAGAAAAGTAAAAGAAATATTAAAAACCATGAAAAGAATAATAAAATATCACATGAAACAAAAAATAAACAAAAAAATTGAAAAAGGAAACAAAAAATAATAAGAAAAGATATAAAAGAAACGTAAAAATAGAACATCAAAAGAAAAATTAAGAAATTAAAAACACAAATCGAAATAAAACATAATTAAAAAAGAAACAAAAGAAAATAAATCAAAAGAAAAAAGAAAAATATAAAAATAGAACATCACATGTGCAAACATAAAAAAAGAAATAAAAGGAGAAACTAAAAATTAAACATAGCATCTCATGAAAATACAAAAGAAAAAAATAAAAGTAACTATGAAAAATGAAACAATTAATTAGAGTAAATAGAAAGGGGGAAAATAAAAGATATATAGAAAACATTAAGGCAAAAGAGAAAAAGGAAAAGAAAGAAAACAAAAGAAATGACAAAGCATAAAGACAAGGATAAAATGGAACAAACTTAATATTTAACTATAGCAATAAAAATTAAATAAATTAAATAAAAACATAAAAAAGTAAAAAGAATATTTTAAAATAATAAATAGAAGCAAGGAAAGAAAAAATAATAAGAAATGGAAAGGTAGGAAAAGAAAAGAAAAGAAAAAAAGGAAAGGAAAAAAAGAAGTAAAAAGTAAAAAGGAATAAAAAGATAAAGAATTTAAAAAATTTAAAAGGAATAATAAAAAATAGATAAAACAAAAAGGAGATAAAAATAATGAAGCACAAAATTAGAAAAGGAAAAAAAATAAAATGAAGCACAAAAATAATTAAAAGAAAGTGAGTGAAGGACGAGTAGTGCCTTCGGTCAGATTATTCCAATGGCGCGTCAGTCAGAAGGACGAGTACTCCCTCTCTCCCAAAAAAGTGTCGTTTTAGGTTTTCGTGCCACAAGTTTGACTCGATTTATAGAAAATACGTGCAATATTTATATCTCTAAATAATTTTTTTAAAAAACTAGACTTAAAAATCTTTCCAATGATATTAATTATGTATTATAAATATTAATATTTTTTACTATATATTTAATCAAAGTTATTTATCGGGAAGCGAAAACGACATTTATTTTGGGACGGAGGGAGTAGTGCCTTCGGTCTTCAGGCTTATTAGCAGTGCATCAAAGTGAGTGAAGTTACCTGACTCCAAAATACCGTCGGAAGAGTAAAGCCTTGTTTACTTCCCAATTTTTTTTTTGCAAAATGCTCTAGATTTTCTGTCACATCGAATCTTACTTCACATGCATAAAAAACACTAAATATAGATAAAAAATAACTAATTACATAGTTTGCATGTAATTTACGAGACGAATCTTTTGAGCCCAATTAGGCCACGATTGGACAATATTTGCCAAATACGAAAGTGCTACCGTAGCGTTTTGCAAAATTTTTCATGAAGTAAACAAGGCCTCCACAAAAAACAAAAACTTTTCAAAATTCTCTGTCACATCGAATCTTACGGCATATGCATGAAGTATTAAATATAGACGAAAACAAAAATTAATTGCACAGTTTGCTTGTAAATCACGAGATGAATTTTTTAAGTCTAGTTAGTCCATGATTGGACAATATTTATCAAATAAAACGAAAATGCTACAGTACCGAAATCCAAAATTTTTTTTGAACTAAACAAGGCCTAAGTATTGTTATTTTTTAGAGTACTGACTGCCATCATCTGGATATTTGGCTGAACAGTAAAATTATAGGATGCCACCGAGCGCACTGCCAACGCCAATTCCACTACCCCATGAAGTCAATCCGGCATTGCCAGTATCTCTGCGGAGTTCATTGGGAACTGAGATGATAGAGGTCGGACAAGACCATCCTTCATTCAGGAATAATGAAGCTGAGGTAGCTGAAACGCTGGAGCGAACTGCTAGTCATGGAGGCAGAATTGACGCGGGGCAAGCAACACCGGACACTGTACTAGCATCCTCCAGTCATCTGCCGCAACCATCTGATGTGGAGATTACTCGGATCAAGGATTCTTGGTCCGAGGTTGTATGGAAGTAATCTGAATTTGAAGCCCTTCTGCAGGTAATATTTGCTTAAGAAAAATTTAGCTGTCCAATAGTGTAGTTATCTGAATAACCATTTATTAGACTGTTGTCCAGAATTTGGAGCTGAAAGCACAGGGTATTTGTGCGGAGCTATCCGCAGAGATTGCCAAAATGAAGACAGCTCGAGAAGAGCGTGAAGCCCATTATTCAGAATCAATGAAGATGCTTCAGGACGGAATGGAGGAACTGGAGAAGCAGAAGACAAGGGTTGATCTTGCCAGAACGTTCATGGTATTATTGAGACCCATCGAGCTCTCGCATGCAATTTCGCCAAAAGCCCTGCCTAGCAACAAGTAGCTTTATTCTGATGTTGCAGTAGCTAGCTTTATTCTGATGTTGCAGTAGCTTTGTTTTGATGTTCTCATTTTTTATGTTGCATCTCGCATTGCAGTAGCTTTGTTTTGATGTTGTAATAAGTAATATTTCTTTGTTGCATTAGTCTTTTTTCCTAATGTTGCTTTCTCGCATTGTGCTTTGCTCTATTGTAGCAGTAGCCTTATTCTGATGGTGCAGTAGACTTGTTCTAGTGTTGCAAACAAGTAATACTTTTGATGTTTGCAAGGTAATGGACCACGGTATTGATGGAGCATGAAGGGCAATGGGCGTGCAGGGGATGGTGTTACAGTGGGGGATGGCGATGCGACGAGGCACGGTGGTGCAGCGGTGGACGCGCCGCACGTGGTGGCGATGCGACGAGGCATGGTGGTCCTGTGGGGTGCGGTGGGACGGTGGGATGGTGGCGCGGCAGGAGGACAAGCCGTGCGTAGGATGGGCCATGCTCTGTCCGTTTTCCAGACATGCCCCTAAAGCCGAGCGTTTGAGCGCTAGTTGCATCGTCATGTAAAAGCAACAGGAAAAAAACCATATACTAAATCACCCAAAACCAATGTAGTAGCCATGATCAAGAAGAAACCCTAGGCACATGAATGCTCTCCACAAATAGATCATAGAGATAGATAATAGCCAGAAAAATAGATCAAGTAGAAAAGTAGAAAAAAAATCAAATAGGAGAACTATAGTTAGGAATCAAAGGAGTGTGGACGGCAACAATTTTTCTTACAGCTTAGATGGCAAAGAGAATCTTCAAGCACTAGTGGATAAAGCCCTTTGACAAATCTTCTAGCACTGGCCGAGCAATCTGGTGTGCTAGAGGAGGTTAGAAATAGAGGTGATAAAAGGGAGGTGACACAACTAAGGGAACAAACATAACCCTAGTGGGTGGCAGAGAGGGTGTAGTTTATATATAGGTGAGTTGGACTTCCTAGTGCACTACGTACTCAAGCCAAGGCATGTTCATACAATGTGGTTGCACATGCCTACATTCTAGTGTAGCTTGACTTCATGCCTCCTTTTACACTATCTGGGGTATGCTTAGGGTCTAGTAGTCTATACAACCAAAACATCAAGATGTTCCATTCCACAAGCTTGCCTGGAGGTACCTAGCTAGCCAATTAAACCACTCACAGAAGTGATCATCCTTTAAACAAAAGAAAATAATCCATGACCTCATTCTGGACCATGTAAGCACTAGATGCAATAGAACAACCCTCCAATGATCCAAATAATTTGGGGGACTTACAGTTTCCATTCCACCACCTAAATTGTTGAAGTTCTAGATGTTAACAACCCAAGGGTTAGGTTATAGTTCGTTGATGAAAGCTAAAAAAATGTATGGCTTTGGAGTGCCAAAAAAATGAAAAATACTACAATATACCTGCTATTCCCATAACAAAATCTAGATGTTAGTTAAATCTAAGCATTAGTTCTCAAAGACACTTCAGACTTCTTCCATTGTGATGAATTCATGGGCCCCGACACCCTCACCATTGCTATAACTGGTTCCCTAGGACATAGTTGGATCGGCCAATAGGCCGATGTGGACAAATCTAACTCAGGGGTATCTCATCTGTTTGTTAACAAGGAATAGATAGGTATACATGGAAACTGATGTCGTTCAAAAGCTTTTGTAACCAGCTAGGAAATCAATATGTAAACCCATCAGGGGTCTATCTGTAACCCTACCCTAAACTATATAAGGAGGCCGGTAGGGAGCTTCCCGATAGACACCTTAAATCCCTACATGCATGCATATTAGCATATGACACACAAGGAGCAATCAAGCATCATCATACACTGGACATATGCACCCTCTATTTGAACTTGTGTATAAGTCTATGTCTTGTGTGTTATGCCTTTAATCTGCTACACGTGATACTGAGATTACTTGTCGGTGGTATATATGAAACCTGACAATTTATTCTTAAAAGTATTATAGTTTTAGTCCTATTTTATAACCTAATTAGTGCCTTGCCATTTATCCTGTTTTGCCAAATGAATGGGAAATCATGGCATTCAATCAAAGAAACAAATCCATCTTGTGCAAATCCACATTTCTCAGAGCAATCATGCCCCAATGGGACAAATGGATGAATAGAAATTAATGATTATTATCAATTATTTGATATTCGTCGTATGTGCAATGACTAAATAAAACCATCATCAGAAACAGTGCCAACACCCACTCTCCTATGATGGTCCACCAATTGGCAATGTGGAAATAAGAGTATGTACTAGTACATTTGCTTCCCTAAGGAGACAAACGACTTAGTTCTCGGTTTGGGGTCACATAAATGTTGCACGTAGTTAGAGATCTAAAGTTAGCACTAGGATAAGGAAACAATTCCAAAATTCCCCCTAATGGAACCTTGGATTGAAAACAATAGATGGCTATCAAAAAGACAATTTTTTGTAGGGAACTATCTAGTGGTGGCTTTTAGTCATGAAGCTTTTAGTCATGAACACCACTCAATGTTGGTTTGCTAATGAACACTATATATTCATTGCTAAATGTTTGTTGGTGGACAGAAAGGAAATTAAGTATTCATATTGTGCTTGCGATGAGAGAGAAAATAGTGTGAAATGTTAATTTCCCCTTGTAAAGTACGGTCAGTTTTCCCTTCCATCTATGTTCTTCTCCATAGTTGGCTACAGAGGTCGGGTATATCCTCATCGATGCGCCAGCGTGAGCAGCAGGAGCACTGACCTATGAACCCTACTTGAACCTAGGGAAAATTGGTCTTTTCGTATATTTATCTCTCCTCTCAAGTAGGAAATTAAATTGTTCCATTGGTGAAAATTTACAAATGAGTAGTTTCCATCAGCAAAACTACAGTTGACTGGTGTCTCTGAGCAAATAATACGATCGAAGACTTCCCTAGAGCACATTGACCTCGACAAAAGACACTCTAAGAGAGTTCATAATAACATAGAACATTTTTTTTTATAGTACTTCCCTTCATGAAACTAGAAACAATATTGCACGAAGTTTTAAAATGGAGCTTGCTCGTCATGAGGTTTTGTAGACAATAAAGATAAAGATGATACTCCCTATAATACATGATATAAAAAGAAAACACTATGATATCGCATAGAGGAATGCTGTCATAAAACTTAAATGAGAACATGTGCCTTTATGAGCAATACTATGTAATAATCATAGAGATTTTGTGCATTGCATGAATGATAAAATTTATTCAAAGTGCATAAATTCTAGAGTTCATCTAGTCGTATCATGTGCATGGGCACGTGCCATTCCTGAAATAAAAGCAATGTCTAATTCTAAATTGAACAATTACAAATACTTATTTCTTGAAATATATACTACTCCATTCCATTCTAAATTATAAGTCGTTCTAACTTTTCTAGGCACATAGCTTTTGCTATGCATCTATGTACACTATGCATGTCTAGATATATAACTTTTACTATGTACCTAGAAAAATCATAATGACTTATAATTTGAATGGAGGGAGTAGTTATTATAATATGTGTACACTATGCATCTAGTCGCTTTAGCTTTGTCCAAAGTCAAAATTATCTAACTTTGGCCAAGTTCATAGAAAAGATATTACCATCTACATTATCAAACAAATACACTATCAAAATATGTGTCCTAGTGTATTTAATGAATCTAGTTTGATGTTGTAGATGTTTATGCATTTTTCTATATACTTGGCCAAAGAGAGATAAGTTTGACTTAGGACAAACCTACGGTAGTTTGTCCTTATTGGGTTTAGTTAATGTAAATTTTTATGACCATGTTTTAAGATGTTGTATCTAGTGATAACACTATCTAAAGCTGAACACTTTTAAAATGAACAAGTGGTTGAAGGAATGCATGCTGGTTTCTATTGATTTTGAATTAACAACGTTACATATGTATATCCATCCAAGGGGAGTTGTGCTTGCTCGGGAAATATCTTTTAGTCCACAAACTACAATGATGAGACATTTCATAAGAAATCAAGCAAATAAATAACTAAATATGGAACCTTATGGTGCATAGATATCTTATGATAAGTTTATTTGTCTACTATAATGGCAATGCATATTACACGCTTTTAAGATTTAGTACCCCTTAAATACTATAAACCAAGTAGCTTTGTATAAATTAGGAATGGTACTAACCCATAAATTCGCAATGGGACTAATAATTTATCCAATTTCAAATAATAGGTATCCCTTTTGTTGTTAAATAAACAACATAATACCTAGCATCGGAACGTTCTCCAAACTTTGTGAAGTACAACTATCGTAGAACTATACAATTAAGAAATCTAAAATATAAACATATAAAAACTTAGGGCTATCAAACTATAACATTATTATGAACTCAGTATTATATGATTGCCATCCATAAATAATTGGCCATGATAACGAAATGGACCACACAACCTCAATTACATATAGCATTCGACACTGAATATTATACAATACTAGAAAACACGGAATTATAGAACAAATAAAACATTATTAAGTTTTCCAAAGCATCCACATCCTTCCATCTAATCAAACTTAGAACACTATCATCCTTGTAGCCACAAAGTGCTTTATTTGCACTCAAATTTCACTTCATTGTGGCGAGACGATTGATGAACACATTGAAGGCTTGGTCTGTGTCAACCATACTAACCCTGACAACCCTCCCATCCACTCCAAACTTTGTGCCACCTCGAGTGATTATCTTTTTCCCACGCAGAAAGCCCTCCAAATCTTCAATATCATCCTTCTTGCAGCGAAGCCATGCAAATGCTAACCAAGGAAAAATAAAATAAAAAAAATACTCCCTAATGTTAGACAAAAGTATAAAAAACAATAATTCTACTAATAGATATGAGAATGAAAAATTAGAAAGTGTGATTTCTTACGAGGATTGGCGGTGACTGCCTCCTTGGAAAAACTACAATAGCCTGATAGCTCATTTGGGAGAGTAAAAATGTCTGAGGCTGCCACAGCTGCACGGAGTCTAATCCAACGTTCCGCCATTTTTTCCTTAGCAAAATGGAAGAGGTGGCTTGTTTTACCAGCAGATGATAGCTCATAGCCGTTACAGATTGCCCCAATAATCTTAGCGGCACGAAGTTGGGAGTCCTTGGATACGCCAATTGTGTTGAGCTCTATAAACTTAATCATTTTCTGGGCCACCTCAGTATCCTTCACCAATGCCCACCTACAACCATCCATGCAGCAAACCGTAGTTTATATCTCTTAAATTAGGTTAATACAGAAATAATGTCATATATACCATTATTGATGTAGAAAATTTTGAACATAAAATTGACAATTGATCAAGAAATGGTTACCCCAGTCTAGTGCCGGCATGGCCGGTGCATTTGGATACAGTGAATAACATGATATCATGTCCAGCTGCCTCGGTGATGGGTGCGTACTGTGGCCAGTAGTAGGCGAAGTCATAAACAGCCTTGCTAGACTTGGATTTGATGACAGCTTTTCTGATGCTACCATCAGGGTTGTTTGGCGAGCAGACGAGCTCAATACAGGTGTCACCATCAAATGTATTGGCATCACCACCCCAACGGTAAAGCCCAGAGTTCAGAAAGTTGGTCACAGATGGGTATGACTGCACATATTCAAAATCAGCAAGATTATGTCATAACAATGTGTTGTAGAAATTGAAGTAGGTGCCTTTTTCATGAGATGAGATAATGCAATTTCCTTGAATAAACCAACAAACCACATTTTCAACATTGATGTATATGAATAATTCTTGATCTATTCTTACCGAGTAGTATGGTGCCGGTGAGACGACGTTCATGGGCGTGCCGTCGCTTGCAGGTGAGAGTGCGTACAGCACGGCCTGAAAGAGCTGCGTGGAGCCTGTCCCGACGAGCACATGGTACCCGTCGACCATGGCATTTCCGACGAGCCGGTGGAGACGCCGGACCTCGCGCTCGAAGCCGGGCTCGACGAACCAACAAATGCCGCCGAGGTCGGAGAAGTAGCTCATTGTTTGCCAACCAGGGATGAAAATGGAGGCGCTATCTCCTGTCCCACGCCAGAACTCCTCATACATAGTCGGGTCACCACTGCAACAACGAACAGAAACAAGTTAAAAACATGTGTGTGCAGCGTGGCATGCATGGACGATGCATGGAGATGGATTCGCGAGTAAACCATGCATGGATTTTTTACATGGCCTTGGAGGAAATCGAATTAATTAAGGCACAGCGAAGTTCTTAGCATATAGAGAACAGAGACAACAAAGTAGCTAGGATTCAGATTAAAGAAATTATATACAATATGCTATATATATATATATAAGGTTGGTAATTGCAATTTGTACTGTTTTTTGTGAAACAGTATGTACTTTTTGGTTTACAGGCACCATCTTTACCATTTCTTTCTCAATCCATCTCTGCTTTCACTCTGTTAACTATTTCCTAAATTCAACCATCCAATTAAACAAATAGAACAAACAGCAGATGAAAAGACAAAATAAATAAATACTACTATCAGCAATTAAACTTGGCAAAATAAGTAAATACTACTCCCTCCATTCCAAATTGCAAGTCGTTTTGACTTTTTCTAAGTATATACATAGTTTTTGCTATCCATCTGGATGTATGTTACGTCTAGATACATAGTAAGCCAAAATAACTTATAGTTTGGAACGAAGGGAGGTACTCAACAATTAATCCCCTAGAAAACTAATCAACAAATAATCAGGCAAAATAAACAAATACTACTGATGAACAATTAATAATCAGGCAAAATAAACAAATAGTACTGATGATCAACAATTAATCAGACAACCAGGTACACATGTCCTTGCCAGATGGAGAGGGCCAGAGGTGCCTTTCACGGACGATGTATATGTGTTCCACACTCTAGCTGCCTCACTTCACAGTGAAACAGCATATGGCTGGGGGGCTGGGGCTGGCTCCCCAAATCGGAACGGAGCGATTTGCGCATCGCGGGGCACAAATCCGTTCACTGGTGTAAAAAGTTATGGCTGAAAATACTGTTCATTGATTCATTATGGAAAAAGTACGACAAGCGAACAGGCTCTCCACCCAAACGATCAGCCCATGATAACAACAGTTCGCTAATAAGCCCATATATGACTATCTCTTCCTCATCCGAATCGTTTATTCAGAAAGGAACGCTAAGCCCTAAAAACAACAAGAACAACAACAACAACAACGCTGTTCGTCCGTGCGAACTGCGGCGCCGGACGCCCGGGCACTAGCGATCGATGGACGGGCAATAAATAGAAACAGAAGCAGAAGGTAACAAAGATCTTGTAATATGGATGGGATCACTCACTGGTCCAGGTTAACAATTGAGTCCTCAGTGACCGGCGGTTTCCCTTTGGACGGCTCCACCGTGGTGACGCCGCGGCCGTTGTTGTCAGATCCGCCGCCGCCGGCGCCGAAGTAGCGGCGGCGGATGTACATGGCGATCCACGCGAGGTTCATGGCCACCGAGGCCACCACCCCGATCCTTCCGGCGCACCGCACCGCCACCAACCCGCCGCTCTCCCTGCAGGTCGCCATCTCCTTCCTCCTGATCCGATCCTCCTCCTCCTCCTCCTCCTCCTCCTCTCTGAGCGCACGTACTACTGCAGCGACGGAAACAAAAAAAGACAATGAATGCGATCTCTCTCTCTCTCTGTGGGTGTGTATCCCCCTCCGCAGGGGGACCTGCCGGTTTTATAGCGGACGTCGGCGAGCCCCGCACGGCGCCTTGCCACGCCAGCCGCGCCGGCCGGTGTCGTCGTCGTCGTCGTCTAGCTAGCGCCCGTTCACGTCAGCTCTCACCTTTCGGCGTGGCACGGCGATTGATCCGCGTAACCGCTCTGGCGGCCGGGTTGTTAGAGGTCGGTCGCCGGCGTCGATCGAGCGGCGCGGGAGGACGTGGACTGGATCGCGGGCACTGTGGGGGGGGGGGGGGGGGGGGAGAAGGAAGAATGCGTGCGGGAGGGCGGCGCGCGTGAGGGTTTATGGATATGGATGCATGCGTGTGTGTGTGTGTGTGTGAGTGCGGTGTGATTGAAATGAGAGGGTTGTTCGATCGGCGGCCCTAAAAGGAAGGGGAGATGTGCAACTGATCGACCGCGTCGCCGGCCGAGGTACCTGGGCGCGGCGCGGTGGTTGGTTTGGTTACGTGGATTGGATCGGTGCTGGCCTGGCCGGGCGGCGCGCGGGACGACGCAGCCAGCAGGCTGGGTGGGTGGGGAAGGCGGCCGGGCGACGGTGGCGTGGACGAGCGAGGCTGCAGGTGGCGGGCGACGGCCACCGTGAATCAAGGGCGGCGGGCGGGCAGAGACTAGCGTCGCAGGGGTGGTGGGAATGGAATAATCTCGTGTTCACACAGTTCAACACACCATGCATGGATGCATGCGTGGGACTTGTTTGCGTAGATTAATTATTAACTACAAATAATCAAGCTGTGACACACTTAATAAAAAATAATAATTTTGCTAACAGCTATTAGTAGACAGAAAAAAAAATGATGTGATATATAGTTAGCAGCATCGCGCTGTCACCAAATTAGCTGTAGTGGTAACGGTTTATACACGAGGGGTATTCACGCTCATACACATATTTCAGTAGATTTTTTTTTTTTACACACGAAAAAACACGTACCATGTACTGTTGGTACAGTTTTTGTGGTTATATATACCGTGCAAGTGCGGATATAGGTTACCCATGGGTTGTCTACACCCGAAATTTTTTTTTTAAAAAAAAACCTTGCTAACACGTGCAGAAACTATGACAGAGCTCCCTCGAGGGTATTGGGTTCTTGCTACCCGTTGCCATCCCTAACTAGGCTGTAGGTGTGTAACGGTAAATGAACCCTTAAATGTTTTCAAGTTGAGAGTTAGATCGAGTTGGAGGATTTTGTATGGACACATGTCATCAATCTGCGATAGGTGCCTGCTGGCTACCTTTTGAGAGGACCATTCTCACTAAAATTTTATCATTTTTTTCTTCTTCTCTCTTTTAGGTTGGCAAACAACACTTACATCGCCTAGCTTTGACACTAGGCTAGAGGTGCCCTAATTATGCTTTTGTTTGCTGTTATCCATGCATACCTACCTGTCCTAGGGTTTCTTGCTTTTTAGTTTCATATAAAACAAAATTATGCTTTTGTTTGCCGTTATCGATGCATAGCTCTTTTTGTAACGTTTATATAGTAACGATCGATACGGATGATATAGATACCCTCTTGTCGCTTTCGAATTTAGGAAACTAGAAACACGGCATATCCTTTTGTCACATTCTAAATATGGTTAGAACATCTTTTCAGAACGACAAATAATGTCACATGTTTGTATTTTGTTTGCTTATTACTCTATCTCAACTACTATTAAAGTTAGAAGTCTGATATTACTTTCTTCTTTCTTCCGCTGCCTCTGTATGTGTCCCATCTATCTTGCATTTCTTGTTGCACAAAAAAAGAAAACGCTTGGACGTTTTCGAGTCAACACCCTCCATCCCTCAAAAGCACTTAAATGTCCCTCGATAGGTAGTCAATAGCATACATGCTTGTATGGGTGGCAATGGTTGCCAAAATGCAAAACCACTAGTCCATGTTTGAACTCCACAAAGGATATATGCTCTCACTCATCGAGCCTTACCCTGGTGATGATGTTCAACAAGCCAAAAAAGGCGCCATTACCAATCAAGACAAGTGCCTTAAGCCATTAAGGCTCCCTACTTTCCTCTAGACTCTCCCTTGTCACCAAGCTGTCATCTACTACCAAACTTCTCCACTATATATAGGGGTACCCTCAAGCCCAGCATAGGGAGTTATTGCGCAAGCCTTCTACATATACCATGCTTGGATGGTTCACTGCAGAAGGTCACCAAGATGTCAAGTGCTATGGCTCATTTACAAGGTCACAACAACCCACTCACTTGAGCTCTCAAGATCTATAGCATAACCCTCACAAAGATGAATAAGTGTGTCTATATATCCTAGCCATGGATGTGATGTTTATGCATATATTTGAGAGGTGGATGCACTTTAGAGTAGCTTGCCCTAGCTTTAGTAGCCCTGAGATACTCTCCCACCATAACAGGCAAACCATGGCAACCTATGTTACACGGATACTCCAAGAGGGGTGACGTATCCGTATCCGATACTCGTCGGATACGCGGATACGGATACTCGGATACACTATTTTAGTGGATTTTATTTTTAGAAAGTGCGTATCCACGTATCCGATACGTATTGTATCCGATACTCGTACCCGTACTCGTGTAACGTAGATGGCAACCCATATATATAGAGCCAACCACCATAACTAGCAACTAGGATCAAATTCCAAATTTTCTAAAAGACCACTTAGAGTCTATCTAACACATCTTCACACATATGTTAGTCCTAGTGCCTATGTTTTCATCTAAATCACCAAAACAATATATGATCATTCACACATCCCTTTTTGGTGATGATGAAAACAAAATCAAAGCAAGCATAAAACTACATCCAATTATTTAAATAACTAAACAACACATGCACTAAGCTTGCATAAAATTTAAAGAACTGAGGAACACATGCACTAAGCATATATGTGTCGTGCATTAGTCCGTGGTACGTGCTCATGTACCCTTCATGGTCCATCCTCATTGAACATTTTCATTAATTTGATTTTGCTTCTTCTCTCTTTTAGGCTAGCAAAAAACTTACACCACCTAGTTTTAGGACTACGTCTTGTTTGTAACATTTATATAGTAATGATCGGTATGGAATGATATAGGTAGTCCACCATAACCTTCGAATTGAGGAAACTAGAAACATGACATATCCATTTGTTGCACTCTAAATATGGTTAGAACATGTTTCTAGAGGGACAAAATGTCACATATTTGTATTTCGTTTGCTTGTTACTCTATCTCGACTTTACTAAAGCTAGAAGTGTGATATTATTTTCTTCTTCTCCTATTGCCTCTATCTTTGTGTCACATATGTCTTCCATTTCTTGTTCCACAAAAAAAGAAAATGCTTGGATGTTTTCAAATTAAAACCATCCATCCCTCAAAAAGCACTTAAATCTCCCTCACTAGATAGCCAATAGAATGCATGCTTGTATGGGTGGGAATGGTTCGATGCTAAGGGTGTTAGCTTCAATAAGTGAGTGCTTATTGGCTAACCCCTAGAGACTATTAATTTCTCTTGTCGTATCAGTTGCCAAAATGCAACCACTAGTCCATGTTAGATCTCCACAAAGGATATGCTCCCAGTCACCAAGCCTTACCACAATCATGATGTTTGGCAATCCAAAAACAGCACCACCAATCAAGGCAAGTGCCTTAAGTTGTTAAAGCTCACTACTTGCTGCTAGACTCTCCTGGTGGTCACCGGGTGTCGTTTACTATTGAACTTCTCCACTATAGGGGTATCTCCAATCCCAGCATAGCGAGTTATTGTGTCGGCCATCTATATGTACCAAACTTGGAGGGTTCAAATTTGTAGAAGGTCACCAAGACTTCAAGCGCTCTAGCTCATTTACAAGGTCACAACAACCCACTCGATTGAGCTCTCAAGATATATGGCCTAACCCTCAAAAAGATGAACAACGGCATTTATATATCCTAGTTGAACATGGCTTTTTTGTGAATCCATAGTCAGTGTCCATGTCTAAACTTTGAGGACCTTCCCTATTGAATTTTCCCAATTTTTCTCTTATGCTCTCTTTCAGTCTAGAATGAAAATACTTATACCACCTAGCTTTGAGACTACACCACCCTAAAGGCTTACAATTTCTTTTTAGTTGTATATATAAAATAAAATAATACTTCTACTCACCATTTCTGATGCACAACTCAATTTGCAACTCTTATATAGTAACCATCGGTATGGAAAGGTACAGACATACCCTCATACCTTTCCAATTGAGAAAACAAGAAACACGATATATCCTTTTGTCACATTCTAAATATGGCTACAACACCTATTCATAATGACAAAAGGCCACATATTGTTACTTTGTATGCATATTTTCTCTATCTCTACTATTACTAAAGCTAGAAGTGTGGTATTACTCTCTTCTTCTTGCATTGCCCCCTCTTCATGGGCCATCTATATATCTTCCGTTTCTTTTTTCACAAAAAAGAGAAAATGCTGCAATATTTTCAAGTCAAAATCCTCTATCCCCTAAAGGCACTTATATTTCTCTTGGTAGAAAGCCAATAGCATACATGCTTGCATGGGTGGCATTGTGCATGGTTCAATGGCGAGAGCATTTGATCTGGTAGGTGAGTGTTTATTGGCTAGCCTCTAGAGATGAAGATTAATTTATCCCATGATAATCGTTGCCAAAATGCAGCCTCTATCCCAATCATGGTGTTGGGAAAGACACAAAAGCAGCCACCGCCAACCAAGACAAGTGCCTTAGGTCAATAATGCTTACTACTTATCGCTCGACTCTCGCACTCACCAACGTGTTGTCACTATCGAGCTTTTGTACCATAGGGGTATCCTAATGACTAGTGTAGCAAGTCACACCACACACCCTATCCACCCCAAGCTTTGATTTACAGAAAGGACACCAAGACCTCAAATGCTTAGGCTCAATTTAAAAGGGCACAACAACATACTCACTTAAGCTCTCAAGATCTAAGGCCTAACCTTGACAAAGAAGAAGAAGAACAATGTGTATCCTAGCCATGGATGCTCCTAGAATAGCTCGCCCTAGCTTCAATAGTCTTGAGATACTCCCACCGTAATAGTCAAGCCATAGGAACCCAGATATAGCAACAATCTCCTCAACTAGCCACTAGAAGAAAAGTACAAATTTATAGGATCGCCGTTTAGACTCTGTATAATACATCTTGACATACATGTTAGTCACAATCTTTGTGTTATCATCTAAATCAATAAAACCATACATGATCATGTAGACAATATATGTTTCTTAAAATCTCCCCTTTTGGTGATGATGACAACAAAATCAGAGAAAGCTTAAAGTTGCATAATTTAAACAAGTAAATAACACACACTAAGCTTGTATATAATTTGAACAATTGAAGTATACATGCAGTAAGCTTACTAGAATCTTTATTGGATGCCTTACCATCATCTAGCCTGTCCAAAAATTTGTATTGATTTTGTAGTATGTGCCCAAGGCTACAATGGGGACCATGGCCACTTTATTTTTCCCTAAGTTTTTACTTGTTCTCTCTTACAGGATGGCAAAAGAATACTTACACCACCTAGATTTGAGACAACAGTTGGAGGTGCCACAAAGGAGTAACTACCTCCCTTAGAGTTTCTTCCTTTCAATTATTAATTTATAAAAAACAAAAATAATGTTTCTATTTTACCATTTTTGATGCACAACTCCTTTTACAATGTTCCCATAAAAAAAATTATATATATGTGCGCTGTTTCGTTCGTGGCCGCTTCCAGCCATGGCGCCGCCTCAGAAGTGTAGCGGAGAAAAAGGATGCCCCAAGTATGTCATACATTTCTATAAAGTTATTCACAAAAAATATATGTATATTTGAACTATGAGATCGTCTGGCTGCCTCAGTTTATTTGGAAACCAATGTACCTGTGGCAGCCACATGTAAAGTGTATGACAATTTGCAGGCACGAACCAAACACCCTCGACCTTTGATGATATGTTCTATAAATATTAATACTTTTCTCTTCTATATAAACATGGCAAACTTAGAGTGACATGGGATAAAACTCAAATACATTATACAGTGATGAGTAGAATATACACATGCATCTGTGGAACCGAGTGAAACTTTCTTTGCACAAGAAGCCCAGACGTCATGAAGCTCAAGTTGTTAATTAAACTCTGGCCCTAAATGGAGGGGAGTCCTTATCCTTGAGAAACTGGAAATATTCCTTTCGCACCATCTCCTTGCCATTTACAGGGTCAAATCTGCATCTATAGAAACTGAAAATGCCAAAATTAAAGAGTGAGTATACAAGTGATGACAGGGAGCATCGTTTCAAGCTAAGAATGATCTAAATCAAACAATTCTTAGATGATTTTTTTACATTATTGTTCTCTATATAAATTAGTACCTGCTATCCATCCCGATAATCATCACGGTGTTTTGTTGTTCTCCAAATGCTGTAACGTAGGTTGTGGTCTCTGGTAAACGGAACTGAGCGAATGACCATTCTGAACTGAAGTAATCCGGCAGAATCACTGGAGAACACATCAATCAAATAGTGTCTAATAAGAAGAAAATCCAGATGCTAGAAATATGGAACAAAGAAATCCATAGCTAGAACTTGTGATTGCTAACAACAGAACTGACTCTGGTGATTGCTAGTAGTAACCCACATGTGTATACAAAATTACTGATTGAGTACAATTCATAAATAATTACTCCCTTTCATTCCAAACTATAAGTCTTTTTGACTTTTCTAGATGCTTTGTTCTTGCTAAAAAGCCAAACCATCTTATAATTTCGAATGTAGAGTAATAAGTCATATTCTCTTTTGATGACTGTGTCACCAGCTTACTTCATAAGAAGTTAAGAAAAACTAAGCCAAGGATTATACGCTGAGTTATATACAAAATTATATATTTATCGTGCTTTGCAACTCATTTTGCAATTGCAAGAAAAATAGTGAAAACAATGTATATTGAACTCGTAAAAATAGCTTATTTTAAAGTGATTCAATGAATGTGTGTTACTAGATCATATAATGCATGGATTTGAGTGAAGCTAACCCACCATCACTAAATGAAAGAAAAAGAGATTGAAAAAGATTTTTCTGGTTACCTTTCATGAAAGACAAGGATGATCTTGCATTGGATGCAGATGCAGTGTTTGTTTTTACGACAGAACGCGCTGCTTGATCAGCAGATTGCTTGTGACCAGCGGCATCTTTCGCCCCAACTCTAGCTCTCAAGCTGAAAACATGTAGGGTTCCTTTGTCGCTGCACACCGCCAACCACTGCAGGTCTCGTGACAGCGCGATGCTATGTATCTCAGCTGGGTCAAGCCCTCTACGCACCTGCAGAAGTGCAGATTCATTCAGAACATCACATCATTGCTTAATTGTTTACCGTTTACTAGCTAGTAGCTCTTAATTAGTAAAAAGAAAATTTTTTATCTTAGTAGTAGTTAGTACATCTAATAATTAAGTTGATTATTGTTTGCAGTAAAATACTAGTTGATGTTACCTGCTGCAAGCAAGTCCCATCCATGGTGCTGAACACCCTGACGAGGGTGCCCTTGACGCTGGCCGTGGCGAGCACGGCGCCGTCGACGGTCATGGCCATGCACGCGACGTGCGAGCTATGCGCGGCGATGAACCTCGCCTCGGGCTTGTTCCCGAGCCTGTCGACGCGGACCTGCCCTCGCGTCGTCCCGAGGCAGGCCAGCACGTCCACGCCGGCGTGGCAGGAGAGGCAGCAGAGCCCCCGGCGGTTGAGCGCCGTGGCGATCCTCCAGATCGGCCGCGCCGAGGCGCGCAGCAGGGGGTAGACCCTGACCGCCCGGTCGAGGACGACGGCGAGGTAGTCCTTGGACACCCGGACGGCGCGGACGACGTCGGACTGGAACTCGAGCACGTCGGAGATGCGCCGGTTCTCGCGGTCGTCCCAGACCACGACCCGGCTCCTCCTGCCGCAGCCCTCGCCCGCGGCGGTGGCGGCGACGAGCACGAAGATCTCGCTGCGGAACACCATCTCCACGCCCACCATGGCGTACCCGTCGCCGGCGCCGTGCGGCAGCACGCGGCGTAGCTTCTCGTGGAACGGGCTGCTGCAGTCGAAGACGCGGAAGTCGGCGGTCGTCACCACCCCGAAGTGGGTACTGTCCTGGTTCCAGGACACCGATACCAACCGGACGCCGCCGCCGTCGTCGGCCTTGGTGGCGTCGGCGGCGCCGCCTGCTACGGCGCGGCCCATTATATTGATGGATGGATCGATGCCGGTAGTTGCCGGCCGCGCGACGAGGAACAGAAAGTTTCTACCAACAGCTGGTGGCCGTTGCGCCGCGAGAAAACGCGATCCAGGCCAGGCGGCGAGTTGTCTTGTCCGGAACTCCGGGCTCCGGCGGGAAGGCGTGATGTCGCTGGACAGGAGACCGCCCCGCAGGCCGGCTACATACTGTATGGATATAATCGGGCTCTGACTCGTTGGGCCTTTTAATTTGGGATACTGTTTGGGTTCGATCAGGTTCAGAGGCCTGTCATGGTTTGGCTTCTTGGGATACTGTTTCGCAATCGCAACCAATGCAAATTACATCACATGATTATTCTTTTCTCTTGCGTTACCATCGATATCGACGCTATGGATGATCGTAGAACAAAGGTGTTGGATTCGACCGAAATACTCCGAACCAAGGTTTTTAATTTCGTTATCGCAAAAATTTCGGCCACCACCGAAATTACCGAATTTCGTGAAATTCGGCTGAAATTTTGCCGAAATTTTTTTAGAGACTAGCACATGAAGTATGCTTTTATTTTTAAAAAAATTAGATCTAAACAAGTATCAATATGATTTATGATTACACATCTATTGAATAGAAGAATATGCAATATAAACAATAGAAAATATGAGTCTAAAGTTATATAGCACATGTATTAGTATATAATAAAATTTCAGATTTTTCTTTCGGCCACCACCGAAATTACCGAAATTCGCGAAATTTCGCCGAAATTTTGAACCCTGCTCCGAACTTCAGCGAATTTCGTCCAATTCGGTTAGGTCCGAAACGAATTTTGTGATTCAATTTCCGAAAATTCACCGAATTCAGCCCGAAATTGGACCAAATTTTCCCGAATTTCGTCCATTTCGGTTGGGGCCGATTTTTTTTTTCAAAATGAATCCCAGAACTGTTAGCAACATCTCCTTCTCTGACTCGCTATCTATGGATTCATCAAAAGAACCAGCGAAGCGTATAAAAAGCAGCATGGAAAAAAAAATGATCACGACGTGAACTCATGGATTTTATCTGTAGTTGTCTGTTTCCACAATCGATCCAACCAAATGAAATGTTATGATCACAAAAAATGCATTAAGACATTACAAATGTGGATTTGCATGACGAAGGTCTTGTTTGGTTTTTCTTGTTAAATTTTAGCCAACTAAAATTATTTTAGCTATTTTTGGATGAGTGGGATTAAACTATTTTAGCTCCTTTTAGTCAATGTATTTAGTTAGCTAAAATTTAGCAAGTAGAACCAAACAGGCCCAAAGTCTCAACTCTCAATGCATGATAATGCTTGTACAAGCATCAAAATCGCCTTTCAGTTTCACCTGCTGCTAGCGTGGGGAATAGCGCTCGTGGGCAAGCTCGTGGGATTCGACCCAAATGGGCCGAAATTCGGTGGGATTCATCCATTTTAGATAGGCCCAACAAAAATTGGTACCAGACAAAATAATTCGGCGTACTTTGAATTTTCAGCTCAACTCAAGTTCTTTGGCTGGAGGTAAAGAAGTATTAATCAAAGCAGTAGCTCAGGCAATCCCGACATATTCCATGTCATGTTTTAGACTCCCTAGAGGTTTGTGCCAACATATCAATGGTATCTTGCGGAATTTCTGGTGGGGAAGTAAAGAGGGTAAACGGAAGACATGTTGGGTGGCTTGGGATGACATGATCAAACCAAAGTTCCTCGGTGGACTGGGTTTCAGAGATATTGAGCTTTTTAATCTAGCTTTGTTAGCGAAGCAAGCATGGAGGGTGTTGTCTGGTGCAAATTCTCTAAGTGCTCGTATCCTCAAAGCGGTTTACTTCTCAGATACTGAATTCCTACAAGCTAGGCTTGGTAATGCGCCTTCCAGGATTTGGAGGTCAATTTTGGATGGCAGAGATGTCTTAGAGCAAGGTTTGATACGACGTATTGGTACAGGAGAGGCAACATATATTTGGACTATGAACTGGCTCCCGCGCGACAGTCTGTTGAGGCCGGTGATGAGGGTCCAAGCTAACCTTCCGCAGAAGGTTAGTGAACTTATTGACTCTACGACAATGTCATGGGACATGCAAAAGCTACATGAGTTTTTTGCTCCTATGGATAGGGAAACTATTGTTAATATTCCTTTGAGCACACGGAGGCAAAGTGATTTCTGGGCCTGGCACTATGATAAAAATGGCATATTCACTGTCCGTTCAGCTTATAGGATGCTAGTACTCAGAAAAAATAATATGACGGCCTGCTCTGATAGTGTGGCGGGAAGATCAAGCACTAAGGCAGACGAGAAAGAATGGACAGCGTTGTGGCATGTCCAGGTGCCGTCGAAGATTAAGGTGTTCCTGTGGAGATTAGCTAGACAATCTCTTCCTTCTGGGGATGTCTTGCATCATAGGAATTTGAAGGCACAAAGCACTTGTGCCATTTGCGGTGCTTTGGACTCATGGAAACATTCTTTGATAGACTGTCATATGGCAAAGTGTGTATGGGCTTTGGAAAGGGAGGATATCACTGAACATTTATGCACCATACCGGTTCAGGATGCTCGAGGTTGGTTACATACTATAATAACTACCTTGAAGCATGAAGATCTTACACGGGTACTAGTTACTTTGTGGGCTATTTGGTACGCGAAGAGACAAGCTGTTTATGAGAATTCCTTTCAGAGCCCTCTGTCCACGCACTGTTTTGTTAAAAGTTTCATGTCGGATCTAGAACTTGGGAAACAGGCAGCTCCTCCAGGGGCAAGTCATCAACACCAGAATGCACAAAAGGCACCATGGATCCCTCCGCCAGCGGGCGTCATGAATGTCGATGCGGCCATATCGAAGAATTCGAGCAAGGCATCAGCTTCGGCAGTGGCAAGAGACTCCTCAGGCATGTTTGTTGGGGCTTCAGTTGTAGTAACAGAAGGTATTTATGATCCTGAAATCATGGAGGCAGTAGCGTGAGAGCCTTGCGCTCGCATCAGATTTGTTGCTACAAAAAATTAGGGTGGCTTGTGATAATATCACAGTTGTTAGAAATATCCGAGGCAAAGGCTTTGGATCTTATGGCCATGTAATTCAAGAGATCAAGGCACGAGGAGACAGTTTCACTTCAGTTGAGTTTGTTCATGAAGGTCGGATGTCTAATGGGGATGCTCATAGACTAGCAAGAGGCTCCCTATATGAGACAATTGGTAGACATGTTTGGCTTATCAGTCCGCCGAAAGGCGTGTGTACTTCTTATTCTCGGACTAGTTAATAAAGTTTGAGATTCTCAACAAAAAAAAAACTCAAGTTCCTTGGCAGCTTGTATAAAGCCTCCATATCTATATCTATATCTATATCTATATCTATATCTATATCTATATCTATATCTATATCTATATCTATATCTATATCTATATCTATATCTATATCTATAAAGAGGCAAAATTTCAGTCTGCCACCTATTTTTGTCCGCCACCTTTATAGATAGGTGGATTCAGTGGTAGACAGAAATAGATGGACATACTGAAATTTTGCCTCTTTATAGATAGGTATAGATATAGTATTATGTTTTTTAATATAAGTTAAAGGTAAAAATAAATACAGTACTACGTTTGAAACCCTACGATTTCATTTTTCCTCCCTCCCCTTCATCTAGCCGGTGGCAGCTCACCTAGTGCGTTGTGTGCATGCGTGCCCGCGACCACGACGTGAAGGCAGGGCGACGGATCTCCCATTCCAGTCTATTCATTTCCCATCGTCCCTCTTCCACAACTCTCCTCTTCTACAGTCATATCCTGAATTGTCATGAATATCTAATCCCCAATCCTCAATTGTTGTTCTAGTGGTTTATTTTTTTGGCACCACTACTGGTAGTAGTGGCGTCAGCAACATGAGGGCTAGGACAAGCCCATTCCTAAGCCCGTTCGTTAATCGACAAAAACAAAAAACAAATCCATGAGCCCACTAGCAAGCCTATTCCTGACCCCGTTGACGAGCACGTTCCCCACACGAGATGGATCTTTCTCTGCCGTCATTCGCCATGCCACTATCGGCCAGGCTGCCCTCCACCCAGAGTAGACCAAGAGAGATTAGGTTGAAGCCTTCCACCGCCCACCGTGCTGCAGTCTCCTTAAATCTGCAAGGAGATCGAGGGTGAGAGAGGGACATTGGAGAGAGAGGGAGGGAGAAAAGGAGCCAGTGCCGCCACAGCTGAGAGGAGAGAGGATATGAAGAGAGAGTTGTGTGCCCACATGATCTGTGCATGGCCACGCCGAGTGGCACGCCGCTGTCGGATTTGCGCCTGCATGAATTAAGCAGACTACCATTGTCGGATCTCGCCCACTACCACTGGATCTGCATGTGATGGCCGCCCCACGTGCCGCCGCGGGTGGTGGCCGTCTCGTGCGCTACCACTGCATGCTGCTAAGGAGAGAGAGAGAGAGAGAGAGAGAGAGAGAGAGAGAGAGAGAGAGAGAGAGAGAGGAGGGCGAGTGAGAGAGACTAGGGCATCAGGTGAGTGCAGAAGTGAAGTCGGCACTAGGGAGATGGCTAGAGAAGCGAAAACAAAATGTGTTGTAAATATAGAAGCCCGATAGAGGGATTAGATATGAATTTTCTATGGGCCTCAGTGTATATTTTTCGAGGCGGGTCTCCATCTCCGTAAACAATTTAGGTGACCATCTCCAAAAATACTTCGGAAATGCATTTTGTGAGACGATTAATTGTGACCGCCTCCGTATATGGAAATGTCTACCTTCAAAAATCCTTAGTCATTTTATGAGATGACTGAATTTTATGACTGCTTTCATTAATGTTTGGGTATTACCTCGTAAAATCATTTTTGTAGTAGTAAAACCTAAACTAACATTTTTGGATGGCAAGAAAGACAATGAATGTGTAAGCATGGTGGGATATCTCAAAACGACAACCTAGGAAGAGCGAAGGTTGTTTGTACAACCAATAAAGAGCAAAGGGCGATCACCTCTTTACAATCACTCATCACTCAACACACATGGGCACATATCCACTATGTCTTCGCACATTTCGTAGCTTGGGTTTGTAGTTTTTGCTACATCATGGCAAAGAGCATGATTTTAAGGTATCAAAATCCAAACAGTACGATCCATCCAGAATTATAATTGACTTAAATCTAAATGTACCAAAGAATATTGACTATAATAAAAATGCTATTCTCTTCCTGCCTAATTAAATCAATTCATAAGCAAAAACTTTTTCCCAATAAAGAGTTTGTTGTTGGCATCTCCAAGAGCTAATAACTACTGGCTCAAAATTAGATAAGATCTCATTTGGACCTCAAGTTAATAGTCTGACTAATGTCTTATCTCACTGTAAGAAAACAGATTACCCTTGGCAGCCAACAATTTGCAAATTGAACCGCGAGGAATATACTATTACCTTGCAGGTTGTAAAAAACCACCAAAGGTGATTCCATAATTCCTTGACTGCTATTTTTTGGCAGGTGTGGTCTCCTAGGATTAAAAAATTTATTGTCTTGCTATTTTGTAGGTTCAGATTCATGATTTCTGAAAACGATATGGATGGCTCTTTTTTGAGCCATCCTAGGAATATCCAGCCGTCCATTTTTAGGGGCTGCGGGCCAACCGCTCCAAGAAAAGATTGATTTTGAGATGTAGATGGGTAAACCATTTGTAGCCGCCTCTAGAAATCCTCTATGTAGTAGTGCAAAATACCATCACTACTATATACTAGATTTCAACAAAGCCTTATAGATTAATATAGGATGGACATAAAGGGGCATGGTCTCTAGAAATGTAGAGGTGTGCCAGGGAAAGGCCCGCCTCTATTAACTTGTAAACTGCCCGTTGCAACTAGATTAATCATGGTTTAAAATCGCGGACTATGGCAAATAGCAGCATCTTCTCTCTCAGGAGCTACGAAGCTACAGTGCTATACTACTGCTATGATATGGCAGTTTTTTTCTAAAAAAGTATTAAAATATAAGTAATTGATGCAAAAAAACATAAAAATTATGAGATTTGATGAACGAAATATGTTTCTTTGGTTCCAAGAGTCTAGAGAACATCACATAATATGAATTACATCATGATATTCATAAAACTGTAACATATTGGTATCAGTTTATATCTTGCTACTGCACATATCGGTAATTAATAATCAACGTGACAGACTGTACGAAAACTGGCAAGCAGAAAACAACATGATAAGAATTTAGGAAGACACTACCACTGCTGTCTTTTTTTTACGAAACTGGAGGGGCTAAGGCTCCTACAGGAGCTTTATTGAAATAACATAAGTCTTACAAGAACAAAAGGCACAAAGACGGAAAGAAAGGAATGAAACAGTCAGTAAAGTACAGACAAATTAGGGGACAGGAAAGGAGAGGAAGAAAATAAGCGTCTCTATTGATTCGCAGCAACATTCAACCTATAGATCCAAAATTTGTTGTAATCCTACTTTATACCGCTGCTGCCTTGGATGGGGATTAGGCATGCATCGTCTGTATAGTTTTTGTACGTGTTCCTCTTCGCTGGAACCGGTTTGAGGCTTTGAGCTCTGGATCAGAGCCCTTCGATCGGCCGCCACCGTGAGCCGGCCGGCCGGCCGGCCGGCGTGTCTGGCCCAACCTCAGGCAGCGCTGCAGGGTATGTAGCATATACTCCCGTATGGTATGTAGCAGCATGGAAAAAAAATAATCACAACATGGAAATGTTTTTTTAACTTCAAATGAAATGTTACGATCACGGCATATGCCTTATGTCACTACAAATGCGAGTTTGCATGATGAAATCTCATGATAACGGCAGTACAAGCATCAAATCGCCCCTGTGCAGCTCTGGGAATCAAGCGCTCGCGGCCACTGAAGGCGGCGGCGGTGGATCGCTTGTTATGTTGCTTGGTCCGGAGGGAACTTTTCTTAGCACCGGAAAGTCGACGATAGGGCTCTCAGCCACTTGAGATGATGGCGGCGGCGGCGGGTCGCTGGTGTCGTTGCTTGGTCCAGTTGGGACCTTCCTCAGCACCGGGAAGTCGACGACGGGGCTCTCAGCCACATGAGATGGTGGCGGCGGCGGATCGCTAGTCTCGTTGCTTGGTCCAGTTGGGACCTTTCTCAGCACTGGAAAGTCGACGACGGGGCTCTCGGGCACTTGATACGGTGGCGGCGGCGGATCGCTGGTCTCGTTGCTTGGTCCAGTTGGGACCTTCCTCAGCACTGGAAAGTCGACGACGGGGCTCTCGGGCACTTGATACGGTGGCGGCGGCGGGTCGCTGGTCTCATTGCTTGGTCCAGTTGGGACCTTCCTCAGCACCGGGAAGCCCTCGCCGCTCAGCGCTGCCGGCGAGCGGCCCGTAGCCGACGCCATGGAAGAGAGCATCGCCAGCGGCAGGAGGATGAGCAGAGGCAGCAGCGCCACTGCGGTTATCTTGCACCCCTGACCGGCCATAGCTATTTTGCCAATATTCTATCTCTCTAACTTGTGCTTGTTGGTGGTGTGGTGGCAACGATATGCATGGCCATGTATTTATAGGGTCTCTGCTCTGTGAAACGATTAATTTTGTTGGTGACCGCTGAAACGAGATTTGCTGCGTGTAAATGCAGTATGTTTATTGCATTGAAACGTAAATCTAGCAGTTTTATTAGCACCAATTAATCCCTTGCTGAATTTTCTCGGCTCCGTTCAGAAAACAATGTACTTGTTGGTGAGCGCTGAAATGAGATTTGCTGCGTATAAATGCATTATGTTTATTGCATTGAAACGTAAATCTGGCAGTTTTATTAGCACCGATTAATCTCCCTTGCTGAATTTTCTTGGCTCCGATGAGAAAAGTCCTTTGTCCCTGAAAGCTTCAATTCCTAAAATCCGTGCCAGTCAAACTTGTTTAACTTTGACCAACTTTATAGGAAAAAGTATCAATATGTATAACATAAAATGAGTATCTTATGGAAATATATTCAATGATAAATCTAATGGTATTAATTTGGTACTATAAATCTTAGCGTTTTTTTTTTCTATAAATTTGGTCAAAGTTTTAAAAGTTTGACTTAGGACAACTCTAGAAATTGCAGCTTTCAGGGACGGAGGGAGTATTTGTGTTGGTGAGCGCTGAAACGAGATTTGCTGCGTATAAATGCAGTATGTTTATTGCATTGAAACGTAAATCTGGTAGTTTTATTAGCACCAATTAATCCCCATTCCAACACTTGCTGAATTTTCTTGGCTCTGTTCAGAAAAGAATATAATTATGGAATCCGTATGAGTCAAAATAGTTTAAATTTGATCAAATTTATAGACGATGGTAATAACATTTGTGTTCCCAAATAAATTTATTATAAGAACAAGTTCTATCACTAATCTAATGTACTTATTTTGTTTCATAAATTTTAATATGATTTTTATATAAATTTAGTCAAAGTTCAAACTATTTGACTCCTCATAAACTAAGAACTGCATTCTTTCATAGACGCATGGAGTACTCTATATTTTGTCCACGGATTAAATGATTCGGTTCCCGTGTCTATGGCTCCGCTATATTGCACCAGACCAAATCAAAATTCAGAATGATTTTGTTCTAGTTTCTACTCTTGTCCGCCTCATTCAAAACATATTCAAATTATATGGATGTTATTCGACAAAGTTACATATCAATTCATTAGTATTCAAATTAATATTAAGATGGTTTTAATTTTTGTAGAAAATAATAAAGTCAAAATCTACTTTTGGAGAAACTTCTTCAAAATTCGATTCTACGAATGCAATGCTGGGCAGAGGGAGTTTCTTGTAGGGCTATTGCGTTCTTACCTTGTTTCAGAGTCCAATTGTGATTTTACCCTCGTTTTTGTCACCGTTGCGATTTTACCCTTACTTAGTCCAAACGAAGCTTCACTTTACCTCTACTCCATGAACAGCTAGTAACATGTCAAATTGGCTTGGGAAGGACAACTTTGCCCTTGCAAAAATACACCTACTTTTTTTAGTACATTGTGATTTTACCCCTGTTTTTAGAAAAAAAAATTGCCAGCAACATTGGACAACTTGTTACATATATTTCCACATAGCATGCAAATATAGATAGATAATATCAGATCAAAAGAAAATGTAGCAAAAGTATGCATACCTCCTCCTAGACGACAACTTTGTAAAAGTAACTTAGATCTAAATGTATCAGAGAATATGCACTATAATAAAATGCTATTCTCTTCCTCCCTAATTAAATTATTTCCTAAGCTAAATTTTTTTCCCAAATAAAGAGTTTGTTGGCATCTCCAAGAACTACTAGTAACTACTGGCTCAAAATTACTCCCTCTGCCCCTAACTATTTGTCGTTTTTATTAAGTTTGACTAGATTTATAAAAAATACATACAATATTTGTATCTCCAATTAAATTTATTATAAAATTAGATCGGACAACCTATCTAATAATATTAATTATATACTATAAATATTAATATTTATTATATGTATTTAGTCAAAGTTATTTCTCAAAAAACGAAAATGACAGTTATTTAAGGATGAAGGGAGTAGATAATATCTCATTTGGGACTCGAGTTAATAGTTTGACAAATGCCTTATCTCACTGTAAGAAAACGGATTATCCTTGGCAACCAACAATTTGTAAAACTGAACCCCAGAGGAATATATTATTACCTTGCTGGTTGTAGAAAAACAACCAAGATAATTCTATAATTCCTTTACTGCTGTTTTTTGCCCGTTAGGTTCTCTCAGGATTATTTTTTTGCTATTTTTTATTCAGATTTGTGATTTTGGAAAATTGATTTGTAGGAATGGCTCATTTTTAAGCACTCCTAGAAATCTCGTTGATTCTCCTCAATGCAATAGTGCAAGATACCATCACTACTACACATTAGATTTCAATAGAGCCCCAAGGATTAACAAGGGTGGACATAAAAGGGCATCGTGTCTTGAAATGTAGGCCGGAACGTTCTGGGGGAATGGCCCGGTAAACTCGTAAGCTGCCCGTTGCAGCTAGGTTAACCATCATTTAAAATCATGGACTATGGCAAACAGCAGCATCGTTTTTCCATGAGCTATGAAGCTTAGATAGCGGTTTTCTAAAAATTTTGAAAATAAAAATAATTGATTCACAAAAACATGAAAATTATAAGACTTGATGAACAGAAATATGTTTCTATGGTTCCAAGAGTCTAGAGAACATCACTTATAATATGTAATACATCATGATTCATGAAACTGTAACATATTGGTATCAGTTGTGTGAAGATGTGTTGTTTGTGCACATATTGGGGTACTTAATCAACGTGACAGATTGTGCAAAAACACTAGCATGCAGAAAACAACAACATATAAGAACATAGGAAAACACTACCCCTGCTGCCATGGACGGGGATTATGCATGTGTCGTCTTTATCATTTTGAAATACATCATGATCAAGGTGGGTTCCAGTAGAAGTGGTCCTCACATCTTGCCTATCGATCCATGCAAAGAACAAACCAATGCCAAGCATATATGCAGCAACATGGAAAAAAAATAATCACAAGATACATGAACTCAGGATCATATCTGAATATTACGTTTGCACTTTTGGTCAGAAAATATTTCTTTTCCACTATCAATACAGAGGATTTTTTTTTTGAACTTCATCAAAGGAAATATTACGATCAAGGCATATGCATTGTGTCCATACAAATGCGAGTTTGCATGATGACATCTCAATACATGATAACGTCAGTACAAGCATCAAAATCGCCCCCTCTGGGAATCAAGCGTTCTTGGCAACTGACGGCGGCGGCGGTGGATCGCTTGTTATGTTGCTTGGTCCAGTGGGAACCTTTCTCAGCACCGGGAAGTCGACGACAGGGCTCTCAGCCACTTGAGATGGTGGCGGCGGCGGATCGCTGGTCTCGTTGCTTGGTCCAGTTGGGACCTTCCTCAGCACTGGGAAGTCGACGATGGGGCTCTCGGCCACTTGAGACGGTGGCGGCGGCGGATCGCTGGTCTCATTGCTTGGTCCAGTTGGGACCTTCCTTAGCACCGGGAAGTCGACGATAGGGCTCTCAGCCACTTGAGACGGTGGCGGCGGCGGATCGCTGGTCTCGTTGCTTGGTCCAGTGGGAACCTTCCTCAACACCGCAAAGCCCTCACCGGTCAGCACTGCCGGCGAGTGGCGCATGGCTGATGCCATGGAAGAGAGCATCGTCAGCGGTAGGAGGATGAGCAGAGGCAGCAGCACCACTGCGGTGATCTTGTGCACCTGCCCGGCCATAGCTATTTGCCAATTCTACCTTGATCTCAACTTGTTCTTGTTGGTGGTGTGGTGGGCAACGATAAGCATATGGCCATGTATTTATAGGGTCTCCACTAAGTGAAACGGTTAATTTTGTTGGTGAGCATTGAAACGAGATTTGTTGCAGGTAAATACAATATATTTATTGCATTTGAAACGTTAATCTAGCAGGTTTATTGGAACCAATTAATCCCCATCCCCACACTTGCTGAATTTTCTCCTCTAGGTTCTGTCCATGAAAGAATGTAATTATATGATATCCATATCGGTCAAATTAGTTCAAAGTTTAACCAAGTTTATAGGAAACGGTACTACATTAATTTTCCAAATAAATTTATTATAAGAATATATTCTTTCACTATAATGATACTTATTTTGTATCATAAATTTTAATATGTATTTATATAAGTTTAGTCAAAGTTCAAACTGTTTGACTTTTCGAAAAATAAGAATTGCATTCACTACCAAAATGGTAGAATTCCCCTAGTATTTTTAAGTAGTAATAAAACACAACCAACCACCTATAGGACACGAAAATCTCACTAGGAGACATTTGGAAGGAAAAATTTATACTAAATTTTAAATACCAAAACATTTGAAGAACTCCACCTCACTAGGAGAAAATTAATATTCTGGTTGTAATTCTTTTGTGGACCCAGGGAGTAATCCATCTTTTGTCCACGGATTAAATGATTCTGTTTTTCCATGTTCTGTGCCTCCGCTGTATTGCACCTGGTCAAATCAAAATTCAGAATGATTTTGTTCTAGTTTTTTCTTGTCTGTCTCATAGCAGCATTGTTCTCGTCCACGCTTCTGGAACGGGAACATAAACGTAAAGTTAGGGTATCATTTTATAACGTGGAAACGAGAACAATTGTACTTCTAGAATGTAGATGTTCCCGTAACATAAAACATGAGAACATCCAGATGGGTCATCTTCATGTTCCCTGGCTACTAAGATCTGTCTGCCATCTGAAATTAATTTTTAAAACATATATTATTGCAAAAAAACAAATTTGATTGGATGCATTATATTTATTGCGTTTGAAACGATTAATAGGGCCCCCTTTTGAAACAATTGATTTTATTGGTGAGCACTAAAACGAGATTTGATGCGTGTAAATGCATTATATTTATTGCATTTGAAACATAAATTTGCCAGGTTTATTAGCACCAATCAATCCCTAAGTTGCTGAATTTTCTTCTCTAGGGCTCCATCTAGAAAAAGAATGCAATTATAGGATCCGTATTAGTCAAATTAGTTCAAGTTTGATCAAGTTTATAGGAGATCGCACTAACATTTATTTCTCCAAATAAAATTATTAAAAAATATTTTCTATCAATAATCTAATGATAATTTTTTGCATCATAAATTTCAATATGTTTTTATATAAATTTAGTCAAAGTTTAAACTATTTGACTCCTCAAAAAATAAGAATTGCATTTACTACCAAAATGTTAGAATTTCCTAGTATTTTAAAGTAGTAATAAAATACTACCACAAGTTATAGCACATGAAAATCTCACTAGGAGGCATTTGGAAGGAAAATTGATATTAAGGGGGTGTTTAGTTCAAAAAAAATGCAAAATGCAAAATGCCAACTAATTTGGAATAATGAAATGCAAAGTGCCAAAATTTTCAGGATCATGTTTAGTTTCGTCCAAAAATACAAAATTTATTACCCTCATGAAGGCCTCATGAGGCTCTTTTAGGTTTTTTTTGGTCTCTTGAGGCCAAAATCCAAAATGGAGAATAACCACTTGTTTGCAAAAAATTTTAAGTTTAGTTCTATTTTGCAAAATGATGAACCAAAACCCAATTTTTTTAGAATATGAGAACTAAACACCCCCTAAATTTTGAATACCAAAACATTAGGAGAACTCTACCTCACTAGGAGAAATCTAATATTCTGGTTGTGATTCTTTTGTGGACGCATAGAGTAATCTATCTTTTGTCCACGGATTATGTTTCCATGTCTGTGCCTCCACTGTATTATTGCCTAGATCCAGTTTTTTCTCTTGTCTGTCTAGCCATGTTCCTGTCCGTGTTTCTAGGACGAGAACAGAAACAGAAACTTGAGGTACCATTTTATAACGTGGGAACGGGAATATTTGCGTTTTCGGAAAGCAGACGTTCCCTGAATATGGAACATGGAAATGGGAATATGGATCATGTTTCCGTTCCGTGCCTGCTAAGGTCTGTCTACCATCTGAACTTAATTTTTGAAACATATATTATTGCAAAAAAAGAGATTTGATACGTGTAAATGCATTATATTTATTGCATTTGAAACGACTAATAGGGCCTCCTCTTTGTGAAACGGTTAATTTTATTGGTGAGCACTAAAACAGGATTTGATGCGTGTAAATGCATTATATTTATTGTGTTTGAAACAAAAATTTGCCAGGTTTATTAGCACCACTCAATCCCTAAGTTAATTGCTGAAATTTCTTCTCTGGGGCTCCATTAGAAAAGAATGCAAGTATCAGTCAAACTAGTTCAAGTTTGATCAAGTTTATAGGAGACGACACTTACATTTATTTCTCCAAATAAAATTATTAAGAAAATATATTCTATCACTAATCTAATGATAATTATTTTGCATCATAAATTTCAATATGTTTTTATATAAATTTAGTCAAAGTTTAAACTATTTGACTCCTCAAAAATAAGAATTGCATTCACTCCCAAAATGTTAGAATTCTCCTAGTGTTTTGAAGTAATAATAAAACACTACCACTAGTTATAGCACATGAGAATCTCACTAAGAGGTATTTGGTAGGAAAAGGTTATACTAAATTTTGAATGTAAAAATACTAGAAGAACCTACCTCACTAAGAGAAATTTAATATTTTGGTTGTGATTCTTTTGTGAATGCAGGGAGTACTCTATATTTTGTCCACGGATTAAATGATTCGGTTTCCATGTATGTGGCTCCGCTATATTGCACCAGACCAAATCAAAATTTAGAATGGGTTTTTTTCGGTTTCTACTCTTGTCTGTCTGCCATCTGAACTTAATTTTCGAAACATATATTATTGCAAAAAAAACATAATTTGGAACATATATTGTCCATCTAGCATGGCCGTAGGGACGCTTGGACCTTGCTTGGAATGAGGAATGCAGCCAAATAGCAAATATACAAGGGCCACGTACATTCGAAATATATCGTATGACACGATCATGTGATGGGAAAACGGTCAAACTGTATATTAAAAAAAAGAGAAAATGAACCCAAACTAGATAAAACAAAAAAAAAATATAATAACGGGGCAATCGGCTCTCAATAACAAAAGCAACTAACGATGAACTAACAAGTAAAGACTACATGAGATGCATACTATGGGCCTTCTTGGCAGAGATTCATCAGCTCCAGATTCACCATTTTCAGCTCTACTCCACCAAACATTTCCCAAATATTCTAGATCCATGAAATCCAAATCTAGAGGCCAGATTCACCAAAAATTCCCCGTTGCAGCTAGGTTAACCATTGTTTAAAATCGTGGACTATGGCAAATAGAAACATCTTTTTTTCATGACCTATGAAGCTTAGATAGCGGTTTTCTAGAAATTGTGAAAATAGAAGTAACTAATACACAAAAACATGAAAATTATGAGATTTGATGAACAAAAATATGTTTCTAAGATTCCAAGAGTACAGAACATCACTTAGGTCTTGTTTGGATGTACGGACTCACATCAATTTATCATATGTGTTGGCATGGATTGGAGTAGAACTTTAACTAAATTATACACCCCAATCCACCCAACATATATGGATTGAAGTGAATATGATAACATCCAAACAAGCCCTTAATATGAGTTGCATCATGATTCATGAAACCGTAACATATTGGCATCAGTTGTGTGAAGAATATATGTTGCTGCTTCACATATCAGTACTTAATCAACGTGACATAGTGTACAAAAACACTGGCATGCAGGAAAAAAAAACAACAACATGATATAAGAACATAGGACGGGTATTATCTATTATGCATGCGTCATCTCTATGGTTTTCTTCTCTGACATATGTATTCCTCTTCGCCGGAACCAGCTTGAGCTCTGGATCATAGCCCTTTTGCCGCCACCGTGATCCGGCGTTTCTGGCCCAAGCTCAGGCGAGCGCTGCAGCCTGCAGGTACAGTCAGTTCCAGCAGGAGTGGTCCTGAGTCCTGACCGATCTTGTCTATCCACCCATGCAAAGAACGAACCAAAGCGAAGCATATATGTAGCATGAAAAAAAAAAGAATCACAAAATACATTAACTCAGGGATCATATCTGTAATACTTCGTTTCAATTATCGATCTAGAGAATTTTTTTTTGAACTTCATCAAAGGAAACATTACGATCAAGGCATCTGAATTATGTCACTACAAATGCGAGTTTGCATGATGAAATCTGCATGATAATTGCAATACAAGCATCAAAATCACCACTGCAGCTCTGGGAATCACGCGGTCGTGGTGACCGGCGGCGGCGGCGGATCACTTGTTATGTTGCTAGGTCCAGAGGGAACCTTTCTCAGCACCGGAAAGTCGACGATAGGGCTCTCAGCCACTTGAGATGGTGGCGGCGGCGGGTCACTTGTTATGTTGCTAGGTCCAGAGGGAACCTTCCTCAGCACCGGGAAGTCGACGATAGGGCTCTCAGTCTCAGCCACTTGAGATGGTGGCGGCGGCGGGTCGCTGGTCTCGTTGCTTGGTCCAGTTGGGACCTTCCTCAGCACCGGGAGGTCGACGACAGGGCTCTCAGCCACTTGAGATGGTGGCGGCGGCGGATCACTGGTCTCGTTGCTTGGTCCAGTTGGGACCTTTCTCAGCACCGGGAAGTCGATGACAGGGCTCTCAGTCACTTGAGACGGTGGCGGCGGCGGATCGCTGGTCTCGTTGCTTGGTCCGGTTGGGACCTTCCTCAGCACCGAAAAACCCTCGCTGCTCACCGTTGCCGGCGAGCGGCGCGTGGCTGATGCCATGGAAGAGAGCATCGTCAGCGGCAGGAGGATGAGCAGAGGCAGCAGTGCCGCTACGGTGATCTTGTGCGCCTGCCCGGCCATAGCTATTTGCCAATTCTACCTCGATCTCACTCAACTCGTGCTTGTTGGTGGTGTGGTGGCTAACGATTTGCATATGGCCATCTATTTATAGTGTCTCCGCTCTGTGAAGACGTTTTAATTTTGGTGGTGAGCTCTGAAACGAGATTTATTGAGTGTAAATGCAATATATTTATTGCAATTGAAACGTAAATCTGGCAGGTTTATTAGCACCAATTAATCATCATTCCTACGCTTGCTGAAATTTCTCCACTGGGCTCCGTCCACGAAAGAATATACTCCATCTGTATCTTAAATCTTAAGTCAAATTTTTTAAACTTCGACTGAAATTCTAGAAAGAAAAACGCTAAGATTTATAGTACCAAATTAGTACCATTAAATTTATCATAGAATATATTTTATAAACTACTCATTTTATGTCCTAATATTGATGCTCTTTTCTATAAAGTTGATCAACCTTAAAAAAAGTTTGACTGTCACGAATTCTAGAAATTGAAGCTTTTAGGACAGAGCAAGTAATTATAAGATTCGGATCGGTCAAACTAGTTTGAACAAATTTATAGAAAATGGCACTAACATTTATTTCTCCAAATAAATTTATTATGACAAAATTATCTCACTAATCTAATAATATTTATTTTGTATCATCAATTTTAGTATGTTTTCATATAAATTTAGTCAAAGTTCCGACTATTTGACTCCTCGAAAAATAAGAATTGCATTCACTACCAAAATGGTAAAATTCTCGTACTGTTTTTAAGTAGTAGTAAAACACTACCATTAACTATAGCATATGAGAATTTTACTAGGACATATTTGGTAGTGAAAATTTATAAAGTTTGAATGCTAAAAATTACGATAACCTCACCTAACTAGGTGAAATTTAATATTCTGGTTGTGACTCTTTTAAAATTTATACTTTATACTAGGTTAATGCTTGTACGTTGTTACGGGTTTTAAAATCCACATACTCTATGTTTCTTCATTGTTATTTTATTTTTTCTATCTATATTCTTCCTTTTTCATTTCTTTTCAATTTTTTGTTTTTTGATTTTATTTTATTTTCTGTCCTTTCCTTATTCTTTTCTTATTTTAATTTTACCTTTATTTTCTTTTTTCTTTTGGTTTTATTTTTATTGTTCTTCCTTTCTTCTATTTGTTTTTCTTTTTCCTTTTCAGATTTTCTATGTTTCTTCATTCTTATTTTATATTTTATTTCCTTTTAATCTTATTTTTATCCTTATTTAAATTATTCATTAATTTTATTTGCTCTATGCACTTTTTATCATTTGTTAATTATGTTTATTTTTATATTTTTTTCTTAGTAATTTTATTTTTTATTTTTATTTTCTATATATATGTGATATTTATGTAGTATATATTTAGTGTTCTATATTGTATTATGTCATGTTTACGTAATATATATGTGATGTTCTATGATGTTTCTTACGGTGTTCACTTAGTATACATGTAATCTATAATAGATATGATGTTCTATAATATATTTAATGATGTTCTATTATGTATTTAGTGATGTTAATGTTCTATAAATATATTTACGATATTTAAAAAGTAACCCTTTGACATTATTTGAAATTTTTCTCCATTTTGTGTTTTTATTTTTTTCTTATGCTTTTTACTCTAGATTTTTATTATTTTTATCTATGTCATGTATTTATGTATTTTTATGTATATTGTAATATCAGTTTCATAAACCTAAAACCAAAATACTATTCTTCTAAATCGATAATATTTTTTTTACAAAGACAGAACATTGTCTGTTGAACCTAGAATATTGTTTCTACTCAATAAAAGAAAATATTTTATCTTTATAAGATAAATATTCATTAATAAAATTTTATCTAAATATATCCATGTGTGATCTTGTTTTGAAGGATTTGTTATAAGAAATTTAATGGTGCAATCAGAATTTAATTTATATCTCTAGTTTAGGAGTTATGACTTTTTTAATTCGCTAAAACAATTTTGCATGCATAGTGGAGCCTAGGTTGATGGGATAGCATGTCATCTCGCAGTAAAAAAGACCACCAAATGGATGAAAGTTGTGGATGGGCCTCTCCATAATTTTTAGTTGTAGAGATAAATATTAATTAATAAAATTTTATCTAAATATATCCATGTGTGATCTTATTTTGAAGGCTTTGTTATGAGAAATTTAATGGTGCAATCGGAATTTAATTTATATCTTCGGTTTAAAAGTTATGACTTTTTTAAATTCGCTAAAATAATTTTGCATGGGTGAGTGGGGCCTAGGTTGATGGGATAGCCTATCATGGCTAAAAGGGATGGGAGTTGTGGCCTCACCATAGATGTGGTAGATGGGTCCTTTCCTTTTAGTTATAGAGATTTTGTTCACAGATTAAATAATTCTGTTTCGGTGTCCATGGCTCCGCTGTACTGCACCTGACCAAATCAAAATTCAGAATGATTTTGTTCCAGTTTCTACTCTTGTCTGTCTGGCATCTGAACTTATTTTTTGAAACATATGTTTTTGCAAAAAAAACAAAATTGGAACATATATGGTCCATCTAGCATGGCCGCGGGGATGGTTGGACCTTGCTTGGAATGAGGAATGCAGCCTAGCAAATATACATGGCCCACGTACATTCCAAGTGCAGGTGAGTTGCTCTGAGGAATGAACGATGGTGTTGGTGTGGGCCGATGCTGACGTGGCTTCCTGAGAAGCCATGAAAATATGCTAATGAGGTTCATCTATTTAGGTATAGGAGATAGGAGATAGAAGAATAGTAATTTATTTGATTTCTATATCACGCCTTCAAATTTTAGTACTACTAGGTAGCGTGTC
The DNA here is from genome assembly GCF_000003195.3 of Sorghum bicolor. Taxonomy (NCBI): domain Eukaryota; kingdom Viridiplantae; phylum Streptophyta; class Magnoliopsida; order Poales; family Poaceae; genus Sorghum; species Sorghum bicolor. Next base: position 6,248,816 of record NC_012878.2, on the reverse strand, counting down.
CAATAATGTGCAACGTTAAAGTGACAATTAATCTAAAAGGAAAAATTTATAAAATTAACATAGTCATGGAGATAGTCTTTCTGTGATGCGGGTAAGATAATATTTTATATTGGTTGGAAGAAATTTTTTATATCTATTTCTATTGAGCACTAATAAATCCACGAATAAGTTCCGTTACATCTCCATACTATCGGTTCGAGTACATATATAGATATTAGTGCCTATCGCTGGAGCCGGGACTTGGGCCGTGCGGTGCCGGCCCAGCCCAGCCCTCTCGTGCTTCGTGCTGTTTTGGATAATGCTCTTTAGGCTGTCTCCAATAGGAGGTCTATTTCGAACCCAAACCCAAAATAGGTTTCCAACACAATACCTATAGTCTCCAACAGAGTACCTATATAGAAGATCCATTTTTGGTATCAGGAGAGCTATAACCCAAATTTGGGTATCCTCTCTCCTCGAGACCCATTTGCAGAGAGTGTTGTCTTTTATGTCTTATTGTTGGAGAAGACTAAAAATAGGTATGAAACCTTTTACCTGTAGCGCTACCCAAAGGACAAATGGGTCTTGTATTTTGGGTGACTATTGTTGGAGATAGTTTAGGCACAGCCGATACACCACGGTGAATCTTTTCTTCGGTCCAAGCACGGCCCATGGCATGTCGGCACGTCGGCAGGTCATGTCGGCCCAAGCACGACCCTCAAAATATCTTTACTAGTTTTATTTTTTTACTTATGATATTAAATATTTATATCTTGTGTGTACTATTTTAATAAAAAAAATTAATGATTTTTATAATTTATTGAAGAATTAGATGAGAGGTACTATAATAAATACTAGAAAATTGTATTGTATAGTTATACAAATGTCTACGTGCCATTTTTGTGTCGTGCCAGCCCAAACACGGCCCAAAATGCGGGGCGGGCCATGTAGCCTGCCGTACCGACATTCTGGACACGACACGACCCTCGTGTTTGTGTCGTGCTGGCACGGCCCAAAATATTTCATGTTGTGCCGTGCTTCGAGTCATGCCAAAAGACCATGCCACGACCTGCCCTCAAATGGCACGGCCCAAGTCCTAGCTCTATTTATCACATGGGTAATAATATTGCATGTCTTAAAAAGTCTCTCATAAAACCTTAAAACAAAATATGTTATACTCACGATATAATTTATTTGGTTCATTGTTATCAGCACATTAGTCGACCAATTTAGATGTAGATGTTTCATTATTGTCTTGGCACAATATGACGTAATATTTTCATCAGACAAATCTCCGTTTAGTGCATTGATAACTGTAGTGGAATAAGCCTCTCCCATATTCAAGTTATCACAAGTTACAAGTACCACTTTTGTCACCTAATGATTTCTTACAACTTTTAGATCCCTCACCAATATAGTCCCGATCAGTAACTATCTCTAATGGTTGTTTTGAAAGTCCCAAAGATTTATTTTCTTCGATAACAGATGTGCTAGATATATCATTGTCATACTGTAAGGTTTACCCACACTCAATAAACCAGCAGGAACCCCTTCAACAGCTCCAACATTAACTTGTTCAGCCTCTTCAAGATGCTCTGATGCTGTGGGCATAGTACGCTGTTGATTCTCCACAAATCCTGAACTACTATTGCTTACTTGATCATTTTTCATCCTTCAACTCTTTTAGTTCATAATTTAGATGACGTAATTTCTGCTAGAGATTATTTGACTTGTCTAAACACTGATCTAGATGTTCCCAGATGAGAGCTATGTTGCGCAATTCGTCACATAGAATTTTGAGCAAATATACTCTCTGCAGTTGAAGATCAAAATAACATATAAGAAGGTTGTCATTATCTGCTATAGAAAATATGATGGCAAATAGCACTTATAATAATACAACCCTCGCTGACCAAAGGCCTATTTGTTTGTAATCTTGTTGCAGATTACAAAGTTTTCAATCGGTATGTGTGCCAGTGGCGGGTTTAGACAATAAGTGTGGTATTCTGAGTCACAATTATCACATAGAAGGACGCTCTCGTCATCTCAATCGATTCCAGACACTTTGCAGACACCATCCTCCCATGGTGCTTTGGGTAGTTAATTGTTTGCTGCCATGAGAGCATCTTGTAGCTCATGGTGGATTTCTGAGTTACCATTTTCATTGCTTAGATATTTATCAAATTTCTCATCAAGGCGTTGTACCTGCACCAGTCAACTAAGAGCAACTCCAACAGATATATTATCTATGTTATCTATGCTATTTTTACATTTTTAAAGCAAAAATTAAAGTCCAACAGGTGTGCTATCTGCTTTGCTAAAATAGCAAGTTTGCTATTTCTAAATTTTCGCTTATCATATATAGCATGTCATCCTCACTAGCTATCCTATACAAAGGCTGTTGTCAAACTCTATGCTTTGAGTGAGTTTTTTATTTTACATAATGACCAAATCTTGTAGTTTAGAATATAATTTTACCTAGTCTCTTGGAGATGCTCTAAACGTTGTAGAGGAAGGTTCAGTAAAAAATTCATTATCGTTATTGCTACTTAATAAACAAAAATTTTCACAATAAGATGTATAAAGCTGGTATCTAGACATTACCACTGAGAAACATAGATTGATATTTACAAGTACGTGCTAAAAAAGCATTTTCCAAAACAAAAGGAACTTTCCGCAGTTTGTTAGCGTCTCCAAGGGTTTTGCATAATTGATTTGGCATTTGTTATTGTTTGTAAACTCAGAAAACAAAATGCAAAGTCTAAAAATAGGTCATCTCCAAGTGTTTTGCATAATTGACTTAGCATTTACCCAAAGTAGACCCGGGTGCGAATTTTTTTCCGTGTGGCGCGCGGTCGCGGTTCCTTCCCGCGCGGTCGACTTCTTCGCGCGCCTGGATACCCGCGCCGCTAGTTATATCGTCGCCAATTCTATCGCGTCGCCGCCATTTCTTGCCTTGCCACTCCCCATAGCTGCTACCCTGAGTAGGCATTGAGTGCCGCAGCTGCTGCATCGAGTGCTTCCTAGTGGATGGTGGCGTGTGAGGAGGGAATTTCTGCGCGATGGAGTCGGTCGCGATCGGCAGCGAACGGCGGTGCATGGAGGGCCGGTGCTCGCAATGGAGTCCCTCACGACTTCGATCGGCTGCGGACGGCGGCGCGTGGAGGGCCGGGGGGTTTTGTCGCGAACGATGGAGCATATATGGCGTGAAGAGAAGTCCGGAACGCGCGGGGGACCGGAAGACGCGCACGATTAGGCTTTTGCCAAGCCGTCCGCGGTTTGGCAATTATGCCAAATTTGCTCTCATTTGCCAAGTTGTCCAAAATACAAACAACTCCAAATGCAAAAATGTTGGATACCTTATTTACGATTTTTGGCAAATTACAAAAATATAAATCACAAATACAAAACTGTTGGAGATGCTCTTAACAATTTGCAATCACTTCAGAGAACTAAGACAGGTGAACTGGTAGTTATTGGAAAATCTAAGCTTTAAGACACATTAACGATACCATATGAATGTGTAACATGGCAGACTACTCATTGTTTATTTTATAATAAAAAGATATATATATATATATATATATATAATATGTTGACAATTACAAAATAATCTCTCAATAGTTTAATCGGGAGAACTTGCTTCGTACAGGCACCAAGCTACATGTGTTAACCAATCAAAGATGATCCAAAAAAGATTTTGAGTTCAAGATGCAACATCCGACTTCTCACAGCGGAAGCATGCATGCAGATGGCTAAAGCTGCAGTCAAAGGTATTCTTATTCTACATATAAGTAAATAATACAGTTCATAGGAGGCTACCTAAAAGCAAGCAAGCTAAGCAAATAACCAAAAAGCAAAGTGATTTAGTCCATAGGCCTACCATACCATGCCACCACTAATAATAATATGCTGCCACCGTCTCGAGCATTGTCCAACAGCAAGGCTCCACTATGGCCCACAAAATTAAGGAGTTCAGGTTGTCCACGGCGAGATATCATATCGTTGAAGCCCATCCATAGCAGCGAGATAGACGACACATGCGAATGCACACCAATTCATCTTGGCCTGTCGGTGGGGTTTTAGGTGCAGGTGGGAGAACGCGCAGTGCACAACTAAGAAAATAACTATGCTAGGGTGTTTTTTTATAAAATTTTGTCTTAGTCAACAACTATATGAAGATATATGGACCTTCGGTACATAACTAAACAAGTTTAGAGAGAAAAATTTCGAGTTTGCAAATTTATGAACCTAAGTGGTACAGTCGCACAAGTTAAAGGGCCACCAGTGTATTTAACTCTCTTAAAATTATAATTACAAATCTTTTACAAACTATAGAATATATTTGATGGGATTGACCATGTTTAACTGGGCCCCTCTAATCATTTTTTTTGTTCTGCCACTAATGGTGTCCCTGGCCCCCTGGATGTAGTAGTTGTTTAATAAATAAACACAAACGAAAATATGAAAAAACTCTTTAGCCACCGTCTTGTCCCCCCCAAATTGAAAGTCCAAAATCAGGCATTATCCACGTGGACCCGTAGCCCAAGAGGCAGGCAATCCACATGCGAAATTCGCTACCAATTTTTTGTGTCCTCGACAGAAAAACAATGCTTCATTTTCCCTTCGGAAAGAAAAAAAAAAGAGGCTAAAAAGGAAACGGAAGCAAATTTCGCAGGAGGAAAGGGAAGGAGGAAGCCGAACGAAAGGCAACGGTGGCCGGTGCAAACGCGGGCGCGGGTGGGGTCACGCCTGGGCCTTGGCCTGACGCGGGAAGCCGGCCGGAACCATCCAACTCCGCCGCGTCGTCGTCGCCGTCTTCGTCTTCGTCTCGTCGTCGCCTTCGTCTCGCGTGCCCACCAAGAACCAAAAAAACGCGAGCCGGCCCGCCTAGAATTCCACGTCCGCGGCCCGCCCACCTTCCGTTTCCGCCTCCTCCCTGCATCCCTCCCTCTTCCTCTCCTGGAATCCTGCGACACGGGCGGCGGCGGCGGCGACTGCTGCTGCGGCGGCGGCGGTGAATCAGATCCCTGCTCGCGGCGCTGGTCCGGAATTGGCGCCGGCTCCCCTCGCCGGCCGGATTCCCTGCTCTGTTCTTCTCAGGTAATCCTTCGCTTTGCTTGGTTCATCGCTGATTCCACCCCATGGTTCATGGTTCCGGTGCGGCTTCTGGCGGATCCATTCATATATTAGAGATATATTTGGGGATCCAAAGATTGCGATTCCTCGTCTCGAACGATACGGCCTTGTTTACCGAGATGATGGGAGGTTTCATGAATTTAGCTTTGGTGGGTTGTCACAAGGAAATGCTTCGTGGAAGCGTAGTGGTGGTGTCCGCGTTGTGGAGGCTCTTATGCTCTTCTATATGCTGGGAGGTTTCAGGAATTTAGCTGGGGCGGGTTGTCACAAATATCGTGAAATTCACAAGAAAATGCTTCGTTGTGCTTTGTCATGTTGATTTGTTCATAGAGGATGTTTTCGAGCTGGAAATAGCTGCATCGTAATTTTCAGATATGCTAGCAGCATAATTGCTGAATGTTAGAACAATTTACTGGCCTGTTATGGGTAGCATAGGTGTTATAGTGTTTCCCTTTCCTATTGAACCATATCCATGGTTGCAGTTTACCACTCGTTTATCATTTTTAACACTCCATGACACTTATCAGTTAGGACAATACTGTTTGCACAATTTTAGATGACCAATGCACCTCATTCAAATCCAGTGTTTATCAGAACACGCGTATAATTTTCTAGTGCCAGAATTTTTTTTTTTTTGGATACTAATTGACAGGTATGGCATCATTCAGGCAGTATTTTGTTCACTGGTGTGCTATTAGCTTTGTTGATTGGAGTGCGCAATGGGAGGCTGTGCGGGAAAGGTGAGCCTTCTCAAAGGATGCCAATCTTGAAAGTGCAAGTGTTTTTTTCCTTGAAGTTAATAACTTTTTTGTTCTTTGTTCAGGCACGTCGTGATGACGAAGAAAGTTTTTATTTCAAAGGTGGAAATGTGCATGTTATAACAACTAAAGAGGGCTGGGAGCAGAAGATTGCAGAAGCAAACAGAGATGGGAAAACCGTAAGTAAAAGTTAAAGGACTGGATGTCCTTCGTGTATTCTGATTTTGATTACGCGTTACATGGTGTTTAATTCTATCACTTTGCATTGTGGGTGCTTTGCTATGGATATAATAGGTTCAAGAAACCAGCCTGCATAAACTGCCTAGTATCAATAATGGCCAATTTGTTAAATGAAACACTTTGAGAGTTTGAGGTGTGGATGAGATTCATGCTTCCAATAGCCCAAAAGCCAGTTAACAAATTACAAAATTGTCTACAAAAAGTTGGTTTCCTGCTGCTTTTGTTGTCTGAACATGATTTACTAATTCATATCTTTCAGAAACTTCTGGTTGAAAACTTTTTAAAAAACAAGGAGGATCACATGAAGTGCTTATGTGCTAGAACTTTAACATGCATAGTAATCCTACAAAAGGGACTCTTTCAGTTTCTAAAAAGCACATCTGGTCTTGAAGTTTTAATTTTGTTCCAACTTGTAAAGCCTGAACTCTTTTGAATAATATGCTGGAGCGCATTGAGTGTTTGCTAATTTATGAACTGTAACTGCTGCTAGCATGGTCATCCTATAAAAATGGACCATTTCATCTTATTAGAGCCATCCTATGGTATTGTTAAACTTTTAATTAAGTTTGTTTAGACCTCTGAAGTCTGAACTCTTGATTTCTTGTAAGGCCGCTTTGTTATGTGAACTAACAGATGAGGATTTGCAGTACAAGTTGTAGAATTATATTTGTTAGACTCACCAGTTTATTTTCGTAGGTTGTGGCAAATTTCAGTGCTTCCTGGTGTGGGCCATGCCGTGTCATTGCTTCTGTCTATGCTGAGATGTCAAAGACTTATCCTCAACTCATGTTCTTGACAATAGACGTCGACGACCTGATGGTAATTCAATCTTACACATGTCAAATGAGTTAATGGAAATATACATGGCTTGGACTTCTTTGTGATCAAGCAATGCATCTAGTCTTGATGCTGTATTAGTATTATTATTTGCCTGTTGATCCTGCTAGGTTCTAGCATTAAATACCTCAAGGTTGTTTGGGCAGATTGCCCTATGTTTCAGCCACATCGAATAACCTAAATGTACTCGAAATGTTCACTTTTGCTTTCACTGAGAAGCACCATGAGAATTACTGCAAATATTTTGAAGTAGACCAGGATAAGTCTATCTACAGTTACAGTTTCTTTGAGTTAAAGATTCAAAGGTATGAATTGTAGACAAGTGCTATACTTGTAGTGATGACCCAAAACATGCTATCAGCTTTTATGTACTAGAAAATAAGTAAATAGATAGATATGTGTTACATGACACTCTATTTAAGTGGTATGAAGTATTATTTCCATCCTGATAGTTCTATGCTTGATATGTTGCCCCGATGCTTTCATCGAGCCCGATTCATCGAATTTTTTTCGTGACTGTTCAATTGTTCATGTCCAGGAATTCAGCACGTCCTGGGACATCCGTGCAACCCCGACATTCTTCTTCCTCAAGAACGGGCAGCAGATCGACAAGCTCGTCGGCGCGAACAAACCTGAGCTCGAGAGGAAAGTGGTAGCAGCCGCTGGTGCCGCCAGTTCGTCCTAGTGGCAGAAGTAGGGAGTGGGCAAACGATGTGTGTCCGTTGGCTCGCCTGTGATGGTTTTCCCTGTGTATAGTCATTTGTGTGCTGGTCCCATGTTTGCCTGGAGATGATACGAGACGCTTTACAGTGCCTGGCTTCGCGCGCACTCGTCTGTGTTTTCTTATGGAAGCTGTTTGTGAACCTGTGCGTGTGACGAATGAATTTTGAACTTTATATATAAACACCAGTGCTTGACTGAAAAGAGTCTTTGCAACATAAATTTGAAAGGTTTGGTTGCATGTGTTTGGTTGTACAGCTAGTGTGTCTTCAGTCTGGGCTTCCGGCCTTTGTACTATAGATATATAGCGTGTGCCTTCAGTACTGAATGGGTGCTCGATTGTCGCTGAATGAGTGCTCGATTGTCGTGCCATTGGCAAAATACGCTCATCATTTGTTGGTTTCATGCATTTGGGAAAAAAATAATGTTTTTCTCTCACAACAAATCAGCGAACAGTATTTTCTGTCATGGCTTATCAACTAAACGAACAAAGTGCATAATATGTTTTCAAATTAAAAAAACAAAAACAGCAGAAGATTGTTAGCCTATTTTCTGATCTAAAAAGTCATAAGTGAAAGTACTGTTCATTAATTTATTATATATAAAAAATACTAGCGTGACTAAAAATATTATTCGTTGATTTATTGTATGAAAAAAACACTTATTACATGATAAGCAAACGGAGCCTGAGGCCTTGTTTAGTTCGCAAAAATTTTCAAGATTTCCTGTCACATCGAATCCTGCAGTACATGCATGAAGTATTAAATATAGATAAAAAAAACAGCTAATTACACAGTTTATCTGTAATTTGCGAGACGAATATTTTGAGCCTAGTTAGTCTATAATTGAATAATAATTGCCAAATAAAACCAAAAGTGCTACAAAACCCAAAAAAATAATTTCGGAAGCTAAACAAGGCCTGAAGACCGGCAGCGGCCGTAGCAGGGGGGCGCAAGGCCCACAGGTTGGGGAAATGGAGGATCCTATGCTTGCCTGGGGGGCCGGCCGTGCCACCGCGATCCCAGGCTTTTCCTTCCCGTTTTGCGGTGTCCCCGCGAGCAGAACCGGCGGCCCGGCCCCGGCCCTCGTGGGACCCACCACGGAAGCCCCCCTCTCCCTCGCAATTAAATTAGCGCCGTTAACCCTTTTTCTTTGCCTCCTCCTCCTCCCACTGCTTGATTAATTATATTAACCTAAAACTAAAACTAAACGCCTCCAGCTCGGCAGCGCGTGAGGCGTCAGGGGCATTAAGGTAAAAATGCGCGCTAACGCTCCGGCGGGTTCTGGGCTTTAGCGCTCGCTCGCTCGCTCGCTCTCGACCCCCACCATTCCGCCGCAGTTCCGTGCGTGCCAGAGGAACAGGAACCGCCGCTGCGCTCGAGAACCGCAGCCGGCAGCTCCCTCCCTCCCTGGGCGCGTTGCTGCTGCTGTTGATCTGCGAGCTCCGGTAATGCCTGCCGTCCCCCAGCCCCTCCTCCTCGCCCTCTTCTGTCGATTGTTGTTGGTGGATTTGTGACGCGGGGCTTTTCCGCTTCTTCGTTCTTCTTCTCGCGGTGTTCTCGGAATCTCGGCTTCTCTGGATTGCTGTCCATCTCTGCTTCTCGATTTGGTTAGTATATGCGTACTAGTTCTGGGGGTTGCGCGGACGATCGTCGCGTCCGGCAGCACTGATGATGATTCTGGGGCATGGCATCCGTCTCTTCTCTTCACGAAATCTTGCTGCCCCTTAGGGAGTGATGCCACTGTTGTTCGCTTCGCTCGTCTTGCCCGCGGCTCCGATCTGTTCAGCCTAGGGGAGGGGAATTCGGTCCATGCTGTGCTTCCCAGGAGCCATCCAAGGATGCTTCTTCTGTGCTGTCTTGAATTCTCGACCGTTTCAAGAGTGAATGCTGCTACTGGGATTGTGGCCGGGAGTACTGGTCTTATTTAGATTGCTGTCTTATCCTAGGTAGCAGCCTTTAAGCACCAATCTGGCAGCGATTCATTTACCTTTAAGCACCAATCTGGCAGCGATTCATTTAGCTCATCTGTGCTCATTCCTTAGTTTTGCTGTGCAAATGGAAATTTCCAACAACTTTGCGTGCATCTGAAATGTCGGCAGTACCATTTGTGGCCATAGGCAAAGTTACCTGGATCCTTCGCAGGCATGGGCTAGGAATGGCACCAGTTTGTCCCATGTTCCCATGGGTGGAAGTGGAACGGGGATAACATTCTCTTAGTTTAAAATACTGGTACCACCTACAAATGAACGGGGATAACATTTTCTCAGTTTAAAATCCGACAGATTTCCCCCTTTTTTTTACCTGATATAAGTGCATGTATTCATTGATTGGAAAACAGAAAAAATGCAAACACGTTACTTCTTCAGTCACGCATTAAATTAGTCATTTTGCGCAGCTGGAAACTGATAGCTTTATTTTCTGTTTATTACTCGATGGAACTGATCGCTCAGGGATAATGACAATCACCTCAGGCTTCCATGTGCCCGTCCCTGCTATGTTTGTTTTGTGGATCCCAGATACTTAATAGTATTAAATTGAGTGGCCTCATTTGTTACATCGCTGGACATTGACAAGTGCATTTTTGGTCGCGAGTTTGCGGCGTCTTGCTTCAACCCTCAGGTGTTGATCAATGTGGGGTAGTGCTTTGTGTTGTCCATTCTTCTTGTCTATGTTTCAGTTCATTCCCAGTTCATTGAATCCAGTTCCCTGACCTACCTAACAGCTCTAGAGCTGTAGTTGCTGTGTCTTTTGCACTTGGACTTGTCAGTTGTGATAAGCAAGTCCCAACCTGTTCATAATGTAAAGAATTGATTGTTCTACAAGGTCTGATCAGCTTCACTGTCATCAGTTTCTAAATGTCCCCAATATACATGTATATTTTATTTACTTTTCTGACAAGACTGCTCACAAAGCATAAAATTTATTTGTCGCTGACCCTCTCTTATGTTAATCCTGATATATTTACTCTAAAATCAGAATGCACATGCTATCTCTTTTTCAGAAGTCTTCTTAAAGTAGTATGTTTCCTTTTAGGAAGAGAAAGGGTCACTGTCGTTCAATGCTTTTATGCTACTATTTTTTCGGATAACAGATTATTGCTTCTCATGGGCTTCATGACAGCGATGCTGATAAGTGATAAGATCACAGTGAAATGATTCCTTGCCTCTTCTTGGTAGCTATTATGTGACATTTTTCTGGTCCCTGGCATTTTGCATCTGAATTCTAGTCCTGCTGCTTGCCATCCTTATTTCTAGGACAAGGCTGCTCTTTTCTCAGACAAATTATTAGTAATTGCCATGTTCTATAGAGCTGGCAAGATGGACTCTGTTGGCTAGAGCATTGCATATATTTATTTTGTTTATATAGGTAAGTTTGTAGTTACTTGATTGGAACTGAAACTAATACCATAACTTGTTATGGGCTTGTGGGAGCAGTTTACATGTTTCTGTGTTTTAAAGTTTTTTACTACTTATTTTTCCCTTTCTTTCATGGATTACATTATTATGACTATTGGAATGATTTATTCAACTGTCTTAAATTTCTTATAGATTACATGGGTTTCTTTTTCTCCTGCACTTGCAGCTTTCTTAACAAGGATAGTCATCATGCAGACCCTTTTTAACTACTCACTGTTGTTCCTTTTGAATCTCAATTAGGTCTGCATATCAGAGGAGATTTTCGTTTATTTTGGTTTAGATGAAGAGAAAGGCGCAGTCAGGAAAATCCCGCTCATGGTGGTGGGACAGTCATATTAGTTCACAAAATTCTAAGTGGCTCTCTGAGAATCTAGAAGGTAAGGACTATGATCTTGTATGCTCACCAAACAATCTGACATGTTATTCTTTGCTACACAAGATGGTTTATAGTGCCTCAGTCTTTTTTATTTTAATACTTATTACCCACTCTAGTTAGGCATGCCTGGTTGTTTTCTGAATATAAGTGTTTTTTAAATGGACAGAAATGGAAAAGCAGGTGAAACAAATGCTGGGGCTCATTGGTGAAGGAGAGTTCTCTGCAGAAAAAGCTGAGGCATTTTACGAGAAGCGGCCTTTACTTATTACTCATGTGGAGAACTTCTATCGCATGTATCGTGCTCTTGCTGCGCGATATGACAGTGTAACTGGAGAACTGCGCAAAAACATTCCATCATCTCTTCAATCATATGGCTCTTTTGGTGTCTCTGAATCAGATTCTGAGACACAATGTTCCTCATCTCCAGAGTACGACATGCAAGAAAATATGCCACAGCAAAAGCAAAAGCCTGGACCAGATTTCCTTGATATTTCCATTGGCTCTGGCGTTAGCTCTGATGTATCAAAGAAGGGTAGTGAAAGGTCTTCATCATCTTCAGATTCTGATTCAGAGCTTGATGAGGCCAAAGAGGAAAATGGCAGTATTTTTTATGCCCTGAGCCAAAAAATTAATGAGCTAGAAGAAGAGCTTCAAGAAGCAAGGGGAAAGCTTGATGCTTTAGAGGAAAAGCATGCACATTGCCAGAGTGATTTGAGTACCAACTCAAAAGTTGCTGAACATGAAGAAAAACTGCATATTTCAGATGTGGAATCCAACAACCTTCAGAAGGATCCAGAAGAAAGGGATTCTGCTTTAGAGAGCTCAACAGAAGTCAACAGCGAAAAGGAAACATTGGAAGCTGCGCTGTTTGAGCGCAAAAATGAGATTGAAATGCTGAAAGGTGCAATGGCCTCAGCTGCTAAGCAGTTTGAGGTTGAATTGGCACATCGTGATCTTGAAATTGATAAGTGCAAGGATGAGCTTGGAGTACTCTCAGAGAAGTATTTGCATGATAAGTCTACTCTCGAGGATGAGCTTACAAAGCTCCATGCAGTCATCAAGAATATGGAAGGTGACCTAGAAAAAAATTCACAGGAGAAATTGCAGCTCAAGTCTCGGATTAAAGAACTTGAGCAGGCAGCTCACAGCTTAGAATATTCAGCTTCCGAGATAGTTAGGCTGCAAGAAATAATAAGGAATAAACAAGAAGGATTAGAAAAGGTTGCAGAGGAGAAAGAAGTGCTCAAAGAACGTGCTAACGAATTTGAACAACTTTTAAGGGCCCTTGAGGTCTCAGGTACAGAGGCTGCAAAGCTACCAGAAACTATCAAGAACCTGGAAGCCCAGCTAGAAAGAGCCTTAGAAGAGAAATCAGTACTTGAAGACCAGATGAAGCAGCTGGAGCAGGTTATGTCTGAATCTTTGGAGAAACATTCACATGAGCAGTCCTCTCTTACTGCAGATCTTTTGAAGTTATCTGAGGCAAACGCTTCTCTTGAAAACAAATTGTCCGCTGTGGCAGCAGAGCTTATGCAAGTTTATGCTGACAAGGAAGAAGAATCTCTTGAAAATGAGAAGCGGATTTCTGTCCTCAATCAAGATATTGCTGATCTCAGGAGAAAGCTTGAATTATTGTCATCTGAGAAAGCCACAGTTGATGATGAGTTGGCCAAACTGCTAGCTGATATTACGACTCGTGACGAAAAGATGAAGCAGATGGATGACCACTTAACTCAGCTTCAGTTTGAGCATGCCAAGCTGATGGCAGAGTTTGACACTGCACACAGGTCCTTGTCAGAGCTGCGGACTCAGGTTTCTGAGCTGGAAGAAGAGGTAGAGAAGCAGAAGCTTGTGATATCCGAGAGTGCAGAGGGAAAGCGGGAGGCCATCAGGCAGCTCTGCTTCTCCATTGAACACTACCGCAGCGGGTATCAGGAGCTGAGGCAGCTGTTGCAAGGCCACAGGCCGGTTGTGATGGCAACCTGATAAATGAACAATGCCGGTTTGCCAATGAATTGCACAGTTGCTTGTCTCTGGGTCTGTTCTATTTTTAGCCTTGTTCTTTCGCAACTTGTGCCGTGAAGCCTGTTATTAAGAATTCTGTGGTACCTGTGTAGAATGTAATGGGATGGGATATTCATGTTGTTCCTTTATGCTCCTATGGCTTTTGTTCTTGTTGTCAACTGTTGAATGTTATGGATGTTATGATATGCTTGAGCCTTCATCTTTTTCAGCTATTCAGTCACAACTTTATGTGGTCAATAACTGAACTGCACATGAGAACTCTCTTGTCAATCTCAGATGTGTTCGGCAGAAGCATAGGTTTGACTCTTCTGAGTTAGGCCTGTTATATGCGAGGGACAGAGAAAGGTGACGGGCTGCAGGAGTCAGTTCAGATCTTACCTGTGCTCTAGACACAAAAGTAGGCGTTGAGGTTGACTGAGGACAATCCTGCTAACACGGACGATGGACATTTATGGACGTCAGGTCATGACATCTAAAGCCTGGAAATGAAATCTATGAACTCCCCAAATTTCACAGGTCTAGGAAATTGTTCATGCAGCGAGCATGAAAAGGAATATCACCAACTGAGGCCCTAGGCGCAATTTGCTAGTATTTGCGGGATAGAAGGATTCAGAAGGCTGTTGTTGTGTTTCGTGTGTGGAATCCAGCCTTCTGAACTTTAGTTATACAAGGGCTCTTTCCCCACTCGGACACATTTAGGCACCACGCCCTAAAGAAAAAACACAAATGTAATATAATTTTCTAATACTCAAATTATGTGAAGATGATTCGCTGTGCATGTCAAATCATACTTCGTTCCCGTAATTAGGTGCATGGACAGTACGTTGATATAATTTTCCATCTAAAACTAATAATTTTGCTGGTTCTGTCTCTTTTTTTCCCTTTAGTTAATTGTTTTACCGTTTTCTAAAATGAAGGGCTCAGATTTATTTCACGGGAGTACCGTAGCGAGGCTCATAAGTATTCCTATTGAATGAATATGAGTGAAGGATCTATGGGGAGTATGGGTGTAGACCTGTAGATACAAAGAAGTTTATTTCCAATGGTAACTAAATTCAAAACTTTTCTTTTACTTTATAGGAATTGGAAGCACACAATAGCTAAAAACGATAGTTTTGCTTTATGGTCAAACAAGGCTAGCTTTTCTTTCCACCATGGAAAGTTTGTTTTGTATATATTGTATTTTCCTTAGTTATGCTGATGTAGAAATGTGTATGATTATTTGCCACATGAAACTTGTCTGCAGGAAGCTTAACTGAATCCAGCCATGTTAGGAATATAACATCACAGTTCGGTGGCCTCTCAGCATGGGCCTCACAGCCATGTTAGTAATGTGAAAGCACCAAGAACACACTCCTCGGTTTTGTATCAGCTATTGCTTGTACTAGTTAGGTTTGGTACCAACTTATGCCAAGACTGAAGAAACTAGTACGTCCTTGATGTGGACCATTGCCTAGTCACTGGTCAGGATAATATACGTTTGTAGAATCCATCACATCACAACTGTTCCTTGATTTCAAATGAAGAGAATAGGAACATCTATTAATTTAGATCTACGTCTAGTAAGTGTGATGATGTGCTTCTACTGGTTCCTCAACCGAATTTATTCAGTCGGGACCGCGATGACTACATAAAACTGACTCAAAAACAACTCGAATCAGATTATCAACGAAATAGCCAAAGAGGTGTTCTTGTGTTGTATGAAAAGAGAAAATAGGAAAAGTTATATGAGGGAATGGGAATCAGCTTCCAAGTCATATCTAACATTATTTTGAGTTTTTGTGCTTTCAGCACATGGAAGACGGCCTTTTCCAAGCTGGACAGGGCATCAACAAGTGAATTGCTCACATGTCAAAAGATGACCAAAAGCAAGGGCTCATGAGCTCGCAACCATATTCATTCACACTACTACCAAACCTCTCCCTTTCCTGGCAGGCCAGCCAAACACATCTTTCTTGAACAAAAAGGATCTTCACCAAACGGCACAAGTAGGGGTAAAGCAAGGAACCTTGTTACCAAAATTATTGATCCTTTGCATCTTGCAAAGGTTAGCATCATGCTAATAATGGGTACTAATGTTCCAGCAAAGAAAATAGTGAAAGAGTACTTTGGTCAATGCTCTCTCTATATACAGTAGCTTTGCTGTCCATACACTTGCAGACTTGCAGTAGAAAACACACACTTGAGAGTTTACCTAGTTGTGCTACTGGCCTGACCAAGGCTAACTTAATTACCAGGCACATGAGCTCTGCTCCGGTAGTAGCATAAAACAAAGAGCAGCATTGGATCCATGACCAAATTAAGCCCCCATAACTCTCATGGAAATGAGGCCAATAAGATAAACTAACCAGTAGCACTGCACAGGGTAAGAGCCACGTCGACCGTCGGATCGCGCAGGAACGGCCGATGCATGGTTTTAATTTGATCACAGCAGGGCACATGGTCAACTGATCCACATGGTATGTTTTTTCTTCTAGCTGGCTGCTCCCTACCATTTTTTCTTTGCTTCCCCATGGAAATGAGGCCAAGAAGAAGACCACCCACACCCAGTGAGAGGCTACCTGCCAACCTTTTGTTGGCTTGTGTTGCTCTATTATTAGATCCAACTTTCAAGCAACCACTTTAGTCAAACCTCCCCATAATACTCTTTGGTTACATTAATTGTGTCCGATCATGTTCAAGGAACACGGTCACGTCGGATCCATCCGGTTGTGTGAGTGGCAAAACAATAGTATTTGCACGTTTTTTAGTGAATGTGGTATATTTCACGAATTTTAAATTGGATCCACATGTGATGAGAAGGTGGGTTCAGTTTGAATTTATATGTCAGTGGCGAGAGACTGGAGATCAAGTCCACATAAAACAACAGATGCGGGTCATTCTTCACATTTCCAGCTCAACAACATTTTACATATATTTATGGGAGTTTTTTTTCTGACAGATACAAATTTGTAACTATTTTTTAAAAAAATATAAAGTTTGTTTATTCCAACTAAAAAATGCCTTAAATTTGTGATTTGAACTATCTTCTACATCCCTCTTGTGTGTGTGTGTGTGTGTGTGTATATATATATATATATATATATATATATATATATATATATATATATATATATATATATATATATATATATATATATATATATATATATATATGTCGGTGTATCCGATATTTATAGTGGCGGATATTTATAGTGGCGTCATCCACCGCCTTATCGCTACAATCCAATCTTTTTTATTCACTACATTTGTCACCATCGATTGCCAACTCACTATCCTTGTATGATAGTGTGTCGAGCATCATCTCATCGGTAATACCTACTGTACGTCATTCTCCATGATAAGTTATGGTAGAAAGTACTGTTGGCTGATTTATTATGAGAAAAAAATACTGCTGAATGACTGACAGATTCGGCTGATAAGCCTAAACGAACAAGGATAACACGGGTGAATGAACTCTTAGGCATAGGCATAGGCATATAAAAGTACTTCAGTTCCCTCCTAACCCGTTAAATCTCCAATTATTTATTTTCCTAGATTTATTGAGTGAACTTCTTAAAGTCTAATCAAGAATAGAAAAGAGTGAGAAACACAATATAATATGATATAGCAAAAGTGTTCCACTTGGTGATATACACGAACAAACAACTACATGCCCCACATATTCGGCAACACATTTTGTGCCTTCTTTGCACATTATAGAGTAAACGTAAACATGCTACCTAACCATGAAAGGGAACTATAATAAAAAAAAAGGTAAGTCATGACATCAAGAGTGTCAACGTGCTAACATGGTTAACATATACTATAGTAAAAAAAATAAGCTAGAAAGGCACCAACCTAGAACAAATATAGTGCTTAACATTAATTATATTCCACTGAGAAAGAGATATGCGTCACTATAGATTATAGTTCTTTTCTAAAGGCGATGACTACTTAATCGGAGGCAGTAAGCAGCATTTCACTTGGTAGAAAATGACCAAACAGTCATGAAAATGACAAAAACAAAGACATTTCTGCGTGTGTGTTAGGGGTGGAGGTTAGGTTTCAGAGTTTTTCTCAGTTAATATATAAGGATGTACGAAGGTCTATATTTCGTGCTGCGCACGAAATATACAATTCAAAATAAGAAAAAAGACCCGTTAATATTTCATCACCAGAGTCTACATTTCGTGTTGCGCACGAAATATACAATTCAAGATTAAAAAAAGACAAGATAAGTTGAGGATACAACAATTCAAGTGGTATATCCTCGTGTGAGTCTGGCTGCTTTTAGCTAGTTCTCCATTCAGCATGTTTTTGCAATTCTAGGAAAGAAAAAGGAAGAAGGCTGGCCCCACATACAAAAAAAAATCTTGAAGGTTAGCAAAGTAATTACTGCCACTGCAGAGTCAAAATACCAGCAATAGCAATGCCCTCTCTCTAATCAGCTTTCCTCACCGACGGCGACCGACCGACCAGCCATATAATAAAGAACCACCCTCCTCCCCGTCCCTGATTCGCGAGACCGGAGAGGGGCACGAGCGCCACCGCCTTGATCCCGCCCGCTCCTCCCCCAGATCTCCTCGCCATTGCCGCCGCGCTACCCAGATTCGCGCCCCCTCCTCGCCCAGATCCGACCGCGGGCTCTGCTTGGTTTCCCAAGCCGACGGAGGAGCGGTAGGTCTGACCGGGCGCGACCCTGCCTTCTCGTGGGCGCTTGCTGGGTGTGGTTTGCTGATCAAAATGGGGTCTTTCCTCGGCTGCAGGTGCACCCGGCCGCGTGATTCCGGCGGCTCGATTGGAAATTCGTGATCTTTCGGCGGGGGCATTCCTCGGGTTGGTCTGTCGGTGCCGGTGGTGTGGTGGTGCTGCTGCTGCGTTTCGAGGGCCGCGGAGATGGGTGTCGGCGGGGAGAAGTTCCAGCTGGGGACGGTGGGGGCGCTGAGCCTCTCCGTGGTGTCCTCCGTCTCCATTGTCATCTGCAACAAGGCTCTCATGAGCTCCCTCGGCTTTAACTTCGGTGTGAGATCTGACTGTTTCCTGCCTCACTTTCTTGATTTGTTATATGTGTGTGTATGCTCGTGCTGGACGTTCGGTGGTTCGCGTAGATCTGCGTGCTCCATTGGGGCTATAGTTCTGGAGTTGTGTGCGCAAGGTTCAGCACTTCAGATGGTGTTTGCAGGGCTTATCTTCAGTGATAACTTCGAGGAAGGACTAGGAGTGCCATTTGGTATCTGTCGGAACTTCAGCGGTTGTTGATTGCTGCCAGTTTGATTGTGAATGGTGAAAGTGAAACATGTGTGACCCTGGAGCTAACTTGCTTTCTGCTAAAGCTTTGATGGCTCTTGATGTTCTAGATTAGAGTTACTCCTATGTAGTTGGTGAGTGAGGTTGGGTGTCATGTCCTGGTTGCTTTTTGCATAGGTTGCTTGACACAACGGAGTATCCTTGTTTGTGCTGGTGACACATTTGATTTGCATGAGAAGTCACGTACCCATGCATCGTAAGGAGACGTATCTTCCGTTTTTGTTTTTATATAATGATCTTTTTATTTAACGATAACGTAGGTTGACTTGTACTCATAATTTGCCTCAGTCCTGTGCTGCCTTGAATTTTAATACTTTGTATCACAATGCAATAAGATACTACTACACCCTTTGTCCACAAATGCAAGGTCTTGGTTTTCAAAATTTGTCCACAAATGTAAAGAA
Organism: Sorghum bicolor; assembly: GCF_000003195.3. Lineage (NCBI taxonomy): Eukaryota > Viridiplantae > Streptophyta > Magnoliopsida > Poales > Poaceae > Sorghum > Sorghum bicolor. The sequence continues at coordinate 6,229,631 of NC_012878.2, read as the reverse complement.
CTTCTGGCCTAATCCACCAAAATAGAAAGGATTTAACACTATCATTTATGGCATCGGTTACCCAAATTTGTAGTATTTAATTGCGTCAATGTGATTTAGGTGCTTGATTGAGGGGTACATGTGTTTTTTCACTCCTTGCCTATGTTATCCTAAAAATTGCGGAAGTCTTTACATTTCACGGCAGACAGAGTAGTAGTTCTTATTTTATCAACATGTACTGTACGTAAGTCTGATTTTAAATGACTTCTAATGTTTGTGAAATATGTATTTGTCTTGCAGCCACTACCTTGACAAGCTGGCATCTGCTGGTTACATTCTGCTCCCTTCATGTAGCATTGTGGATGAAGTTCTTTGAGCATAAGCCTTTCGATTCAAGAACTGTCATGGGATTTGGAGTACTTAATGGAATCTCCATTGGACTCCTCAACTTGAGTCTTGGCTTCAACTCTGTTGGGTTTTACCAGGTACATAGTTATCTTCTTAATGTAATTCTTGCACCAGTCAGAATTTCCTATATATTTCACTCTGATTCTGCACTTATTACTTGCCTGGTACTCTGGTACTGCATCAGTAATACTTATTTTCTATAGATGGTAGTACTCATGTAGAGGTCGAGAAAAAAGTTATGTTCTCGTTGTCATGTACCATACACTCCTTTTTTTACACAATATGCCCCCCCTTTTTTTTTCTTGACACAATGTACGATACACTTTTTTCTCAACTTTATGTACCATCCACTCTGCTTGTGCTAGACACATTTTTTAGATTATTATTTTTACTAGATTTACAAGGTCTTTTATAAGTATTTATTGTGGTTGAATAATTGGTGTTCCTCTTCCTTAGACAATAATCAATCTACCTAACTGATGTTGAAATGCCTTTATATCTAGATGACTAAGCTGGCAATCATCCCGTGCACTGTCATTTTAGAGACACTTTTCTTCAGGAAGAAGTTCAGGTTTGTGTTCGATACATTTTGTGCATTTTTTCCATAATATCTTCGGCTACCATTTTCTTTTTTGAAAATCAGCTAACATGTTTCTTATTTCACTCTGCAGTCGGAGTATCCAGATGTCCCTTTCTGTGCTCCTTCTCGGTGTTGGTGTTGCAACTGTCACTGATCTGCAACTCAATGCTGTCGGATCCATACTGTCCTTGCTGGCAATTATCACGACTTGCATTGCTCAAATTGTATCCTTTCAGCAGCAGCTCCTATTTACTTTCCACAAACTGAAGTTGAAATGCCTGATAATGTTTTGTATTATTTAGTAGGATGTGCACATATTTTCAACAGCATCTCCTATTTTCATGTGGCTAGCCTTGGTGTTCTAGTGTTCTAGAAGGCAAAGAAAAGTTAGTTTTCATTCACATCAAAACATGAGATCAAACTGCTGTTATTTCTTTTTACACTGCTCTCTTATAAATAAGCAGAAGGTTGTCATGATTAAACACAAGAACTTGTCAATGTGCTTGTATTTTGTCCTATTACCCAGTGCTTCTTTCCTTTTGCTTGCTGTATAACTCTAATGCATTTGAGTTTCTGTTTTGTGGTCTGTTTCTGTAATCCTTAATCGTTCATCAGATGACTAACACCATCCAGAAGAAGTTCAAGGTCTCGTCAACCCAACTGCTTTACCAGTCTTGCCCTTACCAATCACTGACCCTGTTTCTCATTGGCCCCTTTCTTGATGGCTTTTTGACTAACCAAAATGTCTTTGCTTTTAATTATACATCTCAAGTTGTGGTGAGTAGTAAAACATCTTTGGTGCACATATCCCAACAGGTATCATCATATTCTAACTTTTCTCTTATCTTGTATGCAGTTTTTCATCGTGTTGTCGTGCTTGATATCGGTCTCAGTGAACTTCAGCACTTTTCTTGTGATCGGAAAGACATCTCCTGTTACTTACCAAGTCCTGGGCCATCTTAAAACCTGCCTTGTTCTTACCTTTGGTTATGTTTTGCTTCACGATCCATTTAGCTGGAGAAACATACTTGGAATCCTAATTGCAGTAGTTGGAATGGTCTTGTATTCATACTTCTGCACAGTGGAGACCCAGCAAAAAAACACCGAAGTCTCCCCACAGCAGGTACCTTTCTCATGCACTTAGTAATTTCAGTGTGCACCATTAAATTCTGCTGCCCTTTCAGAATTTGCCACCTACCTGTCATTGGCAGTGACCTAGTGTGTAAATATGATGATATACGAGTAGCCAATCCTGAAAGGTGTGCTATTTTAGTGGTGGACATTGAATTTTCTGTTTTTTTAAAAAAAATTTACAATTACTTTATATGGAACAAACTAGGCTCTTTGTAGTTGTAAAAGTGGGATAATGTCTCTTGTTTGTAATCACCTACTGTTTTTCGTTGCAGGTGAAAGAAAGCGAGGCAGCCCCTTTGATCTCAGATTCTTTGAGCAAAGCTGAAAACGGGGGCGGTGGTGTTGATGACGAGCCTTTGAAGGTACCCATGTGGAGCTCAAAGTATTCACGGGAGTGAAAATTTCTACCTCTTGACGATGGCATCATACAGGATTCAATTTAGTAGGCAGATAGTAGGGTTGGAAGCCAACCCAGAGTGTAATGAACACATTTCAGTTACATTTTTGGGCTTCTTTAGCGTCACAATCTACTAGCGGTAAAAGGATCTGTTTCTTGGGAGGATGTTACCTTCAGGGTTCTCAGATATACCTTGAAACTAGACAGCAGATATTGTATGATTGTATCTGGATATGCTCCACATCCTCTTACTGTAACTTCCAACTGGGACATGGCATGCTTATATCCAAAGATAGACTTCATTCTTTTTGTATCAAAAAGATCAGGACAAGACATGTGCCAAGATTTGTAGCATTTATAGGTTCAATTTTGTTGCTTTCAGTTCATTAAACCTCTTGTCATGCAAGTTTTGTACATTAGAAGTCAATTTAAGGAAACGCTTATTTTTCGTTTACTTCTTCCATGTAAAGGTTACATATTTTAGTGATTATGATGCCTTCATGATCCAAACAATGGTTTGCTACTAGATGCGAAGCTCCAATAGAATCTTGTGAAAATTTCAAGTTGTCAGATTAATTTGGTATCTTGCTCATCTATAACTTGATGCAAAGGCAAATCATACAGGTTTGGGGGCAGCTGTTTTTACATTTCTCACTGGTACTACAAAACCACAAATAAAAAAATCTATTCAGTCCCAAATTGTCACTCGGGAGATAGTAAGCACCAAAACTCCAAAACTCCAGTCTGGAAATGAAATTATGCGGAGGATCTGATGCTTCATCTTTATCCACTTGAACAGCAAAGTTGGTTTCAGAGCATGCACAACAAATAATCAAATAAACCACTGGCTCGTCATATATATTATGTTCTATTGTATCACATGTTACGGATCCAAGAGACTTGGCTGTTGTGGATCTCTTGATGTTCTGATCAGTGTTGAAGTTAGTGAGCAATATGACAGTTCATTGTAGATAGGTCACTCGACCTTTGCAACTCCTCCCTCTGGGAGGCTACTATCTGCAACTGCTTCTCGCACAAACCTGCAAAGCAGCATGGCATGGTATCAATGTCAACACCTACATGTTCATCAAGTTCTTCTGCACAACAGAATCAAGTTTCTTGCTCATAAAAACATGATAAACATGGAAGATCATAATGGAGTTAATTCTAATTAAACTAGCTAAAATATTTTCAAACTTGTTATCTTGACAAGCCTCAGATTCATAGTGTGCTTATAACTGTCCAGCTTTTAAAGTAGTTTTCCCAAGGGCTTATTTGGATAGGGAGCTGTTGGATACTAATCTCCAGCATTTAGTTCAAATCACAATAACTTATTATTCACCCTATATATATTCCCATAAACAAAATAAATGTGGCAAGCATTGTACCTTGTCAACTTCTCTTGAGATGATTGTAGGACATATATTGCAAGGATGAAGGACAAAACAAGCCCTGCATGTGTGAATGCCAAAGTAATTAGGATCCGAAAATTTAAGCCTTTGTTATATCAGAACAAAACACCATAAATTGTTTGGTCAGTTGTCCATTGGATAAGGTAGGCTCCAATTCAAAGGGTAAGAGAGAAACTAAAACCAACACAACTTAGGGACTTAGCTACATGGAAGCTATCTGAATTAGCGAATGGACTCACCGGATCCAAATAACACATAAAATCCTCCAGCAACATCTATCTCAGATTGCTCCTCCCTGAATATGAATTCAAGTGTTAACGGTATTCTTCAAAGTTGGCAATGTTTACTGCAGAAGGTTACATTTATGCTCATTCACAAATAAAGCAGATACAAATATATACCATGTATATCTAACAAGAACATATTTTGGCCACTTCTGTAGATCCCAGAAATTCTTCTTTATGTCAGGATGAACTTCCACGTCTGCCAGTGAATGAAATGGTCAGTGGGTAGGGTACTAGATCGGCCATGTAAGACACATGTATATCATAATATCTATCTTAATATGAAACTTACTGCTCACATTCACACAGGACAAAGAGGAAAGAAAAGGAGCAGATGTAACAAACAAGATGATGCATTTCATTATGATGTTTGCAAGCCTTCGAAGTTGACATGTCTAGAGTATATTGGAGTTCAAAACATGTCCGGTAGATATCATATAAGGCTCAGGAATTGTTAAAGCAAGCCAATCGTATTCTTGATTGACAGAGGGAATCCGTGTGCGATTAGTGAAGAACTTAATATTCTCAAATATGCTAGCGCACACAGCGGGTTAATCGTAGTAAAAGACAACTCTACACTGGCATACGTATTGAAAAGCACTAAAGCAGCAATAGATGACAATGATGAAAGCCCTCATCACAGGCTTTTTAGTTGGCAGATCTAGAACCTAGACATAATTTGGACACAAACTTTATAAAGTGAGTATAAATGGCATGCACCAAAATAAATGTAATAAGGACAGACACTACATTACATACAGTGGTGAGGCATGTCCACAACTTTAGCTGTTACCCCAAGTATATCATTTCCAGAGTACTTCTGTGAAATCCACAGCAAATGGTATTAAACAAAAGAATGCAAAAGACACACTAGGAGTGTGTAAACAAAAAGTCAAGCAAGGAGTGTTCCTCACCAAATGGAAATCAATCAGTGGAACTTCAGAGGTCTTGCGATTTATAACATAAAGCCAAGGAACATGGAACTTTTCATGTCCAATTTGAAATGTTCTGCATAGTTATAAGGTAAGACAAACATACTTCTGCAAAGATAGCCTCATCAAAAAACAATAATTGAACAAAAGGCATACAAAGTGGTGTAACCTTATCATATTCAGTCATTGTCATTTCTCTGGTCCAATTCAGTCCATTTAAAGAAAAGTGTAGTACATAATATAATCTACACTACATGTCGGCCTTCAAACGTGCATCATATCACACTTTACTCAGAGGGATATTGCAGATTTTTCTCTGCCAAGTTCTAGAGTGTTCAATTTGAGAGGAGTTACAGCCCTAACCTAACCCTTATGAGCCTTTGTGTTCGACGAAGGTTTAATATGGTATAGTTATATATTGCAAAACCTTTCTATCACATCCATCCAGTAATGTGTTGCTAATTAGTTCCAGGATTTAAATCCTCTGCAATCAAAAGAATCATGAGGTGAAAGGACCTAACCACCTTTTTGATTATTTACTCACAGGTACAGCACATCTACAACCATGCTGTCATTGAGAAAGAACAAGACAAAACTTCATTTCTCATCCAGAGAAAAAACACTTGTACAACATCTAACAATTCTAGCATCTTGCATTTTTAGAAACTACTAGTCAACTTGGCAAGACCTAAATAGCCCTGATAAAATCGAACAATTCACAAAACCACATTAAGCATCGTATGATACTAATGCATAATTCAGAAGGTGCAGTGCAGTCTCAGACATGTCCATATACTGCGATATCTAGAGAGATGTTACTCACATCTTGTAGGGATCAGCACCAGTGAACCCCGTCGGCTTTGGGATCGGCATCAGCACCTGCACAAAAACCTCAATCAAACCAAAAACCTCCCCACAGAAGCAACCCCAGAGATGGAGCCTTCGATCTGTTCCAAGAAAGCCTCACCTCCCGGTTGACCGCGAAGGCTGGGCAGTGGCGGCCCACCACGTCGAACCACACCGTCCTCGACTGCAAAACCACGCCAAGAAAACGCACAGATCAGACAAACACGAACCGGAATAGCTCCACACTCGCTGCCTTGAGTAAGGGTTGAGGTCGATTGGATTACCCCGTGGTACTGTCCCGAGCGGAGCATCGGGACGATGTCGCCTGGGCGGTATGCGGCGGCGAAGTGCGGGAGGGACGAGCAGAGGATGAGAAGGAGCGCGGGGAGGAGGCCGCGTCGGGTGGAGCTGGTGCTCCGGCGAGCGGCCATGGTGGGCGCGCGGCAGTCGCCGGAGTTGGGAGTGGGGGCGGGGCAGTCGAGACGGGCACCCACGAATGGAGGTGGGTTGGTTTCGGAGCGTCAGATCTGGCGAGACTTGTTGGGCTTTGTTTGACTAATCGTGCGTGGCCCAGCCACTTTGGGCCTTCCAAGTTTCAGCCCAATTTATGAATATTAAGCCCATAGGTGGTATTTGGTTCGTGGGAAATGCGGACCCGCATAGTAGGAGAATAAGGCGCCGTTTGGATATTGAGACATAGGGATACGATAGAGAAAGGAAAATAAATGAATAGCTAGGATTAAATGAGATATGAAGAATGGATGGCTATGATATACTTAATTCATCCTAAATTATAAGACGTTTGATTTTTTTTGACATCAAATTTGACCACTTGTCTTATTTAAAAAGTTGTGCAAAATATCACTTCATTTGTCGTGACTTGGTGTATTAATTAAAATTCTTCAAGAATGACTTAAATTTGACTATTTTTGCATAAATTTTTTGAATAAGACAAGTGGTCAAACTTAAGGCCCCTAATGATTTGACTAACATGTGTTTTGCAGAGGCAAAGTCATTAGTGAGGTCATGGTATTAGGTACTCGATGAACAGGGACGTACATGCCTACTTAATAGTGGAAATCGTTTCGGTTTTCAAAAGATGGTTGGACATCGTCAAGACTAGACTAGGTCTAAGTGCCATATGGTAAAGAAGGGCACTTAGAGCAGTTTAGGACTTTGTTTTCCTTTGACCGTACTATTAAGAGGGGCTTTGATCTAGTAGCTTGACTTAGGCAAGACTTTAGGTTTAGGTGTGGTGCACACTTGGTAAACCTAGCACTAGGCAGCTCAGAGATAGTCCTTAGATCGAGAGGAACCAACTTCGTTTTGGAACGATCGCGTTTCGACGAAGTTAGGGTGCCTAAGTAGGCACCGGACGCTCTGTGAGTGCGTCTGGTGAGGTCACTTAGCCGTTAGAGGGCGTGGTGCCTAGGGTTAGACACCGGACGCTAGCACCGGACTCACCGGGCAGCGTCCGGTCCCATACCCAGGGAGGTTGTAAACCTTCCCCGAGCACCGGACGCTAGCACCGGACGCACCGGGTAGCGTCCGGTCTTAAACTCAGGGAGTTTGTAAAACTCCCCGGAGCACCGGACGGTGCCACCGGACGCTGGGAAGTAGCGTCCGGTGACCTGTCAGAGACAGTACAGTTAGTCGTTGAAGTGTCACCGGACGATCGTGCAGAGCGTCCGGTGACCCCGTTTTTAGTGGAAAACGGTTGGCTGACCTTTGGACTTCGTGGGGAGTATTTATACTCCACCTCGTCCATGAGAGGTCTCTTTCCCATGTGAACATCTGAGAAACTTGTTGTGGAGCAAGAGAGTAGCAAGAGCCTAGAGAGGATTGAGATTCGAGTGATTTCTTGTGAGAATCCTTCTCTAGTTGAATTCCAAGAGTCAAGTGTGCATCCACCACTCTCTAGTGCCTTGTTTGGGTCAAGTGAGAGTTCTTTGCTTGTTACTCTTGGTGATTGCCATCACCTAGACGGTTCGGTGGTGATTGGAGGCACGAAGACCGCCCGGAGTTCTTGTGGGTGGCTCGTGTCAAGCTTGTGAGCGATTTTGGGCGATTCACCGCGACGGAGTGTCGAAGAATCAGCCCGTAGAGAGCACTTGGTCCTTGCGCGGACCAAGGGGGAGCAAGACCCTTGCGCAGGTGCTCCAACGAGGACTAGTGAAGAGTGGCGACTCTCCGATACCTCGGCAAAACATCGCCGAGCACTTTCTTCCACTACTCCTTTACTTTCTAGCATTTACTTTGTGTTTTTACATTCTTAGAATTGCCATGCTAGAATAGGATTGGAACTAGGTTGAAAACTTTTATCCGGTAGCTCTCTAGTCACACTAGGCACAAGGGGGTGAGTTGGAGCTTATAGGTTGCTTAAATTTTTAGAGAAGCCCAATTCACCCCCCCTCTTGGGCATCTTGATCCTTTCAATGTGAGCTCCATTTGTTTTCTTCTCTCTCTCTCTCTCTCTCTCTCTCTCTCTCTTTCTCTTTTTGTCCCTTGTGACTGCTTCCCACCTCACTTATTTCCTACTCGTTTCCCTATCCCATTCCTTACATGTATTCAAACACCGCATAGGTTAAATTGACTTGGAACCATGGAACAAATTCTAGTGTCCTCAAGGCCACATACATGTAACGACCACTTCTAGCAAAAGATCCGGGGGTTAAAGTCCCAAGGATCACTAATGGCTTTAGAAGAGGTTTTGAAAGGCAATGGCTATGACATGGGATGGGTTGAGGCTTAGCGATGTAGCGAGGTGTCGTTGTCACTAGAGCTAGGAGGAGGGCAATGGGCATCGTGGCGTGTGTAGACACAGATGGCCCTATGACGAGGGAGATAACAAGGTCGAGGCATCATCAATGGGAGGCAAAAGGGGTATGAGGTGGTTGGAGGTGCCAAACCGATGGTGGAAGAGATGGTTGAGAGCGATGAAGGAGCACACGAGAAAAGAGCGCGAGGAAGACGCTTGGGAGAGGAGTCACAAACTTTGAAGTCATAATGAATTGCACATTAACAACTTCCTATTTGTGTTACACCAATGATGAATGACCTTATTGCCACTCAAAATCTCATTATCACAACATATAATGTGTCTTGTTCCAAGAACACTAGGGATGATGGCCTGCTTTGTCCATCATTCACTAGTGGTGGATCCAAAAAAGTTGCAGATGTTGTTTTCAAATAGGTGCAAAAAATCACTCATAAGTTTTAGAAATGCATTCCATTTTATTCTAATATGTAAAGCCACTTTGTTATTTTCATTAGAAGAGACAGTAATTATGAGCTAAACAAATATAATTACAACCAGCCATTATTTTGTGAGCTAGCTTGGTAATGTCAAGGAAGATTTTCATGAACTTTATGAACATCACAGAATTTCAACATGACATGGATAGTTGGCAACAAAAGATATACGTCAGTCAATTCAGCATCAAAGTTATAGGTTGATTAACTTTTTGACGCAAGTCGATGGATGTTAAAATAAAATGATGCGTACTATAAACTGCAAAGAAAGCGAAAGAAGAGAACAGTCATGCAATTTTTTCCCCCAAGACTTCAGACAAAAATACAAGAAAAAGGGCAAAGATACTAAGCATTGTCCAAAAGGAAAAATGCATAACTATCGAGAAACCTTTTTTTTTTCTGAGACGAACTATCGAGAAACCTTTATGCCTCAACTTGTGGCAGTAAAAGTTCACATCAAGTCACCAGCAAAAATGAACTAAAAAAAAGTCACCAGCAAAAAAAAAAGAAAAAGAAAATAAATAAAAGTATCCTGTATTCCGACATTTTACGGCCAGAAAAAATGTATAAAATAAATAGGAAATGGGAAAAACTCTAAGCCCTTGTTTACTTCCACCCAAAATCCAAAATTTTTTCAAGATTCCCGTCACATCGAATCTTTAGACGTATGCATGGAGTATTAAATATAAACAAAATTAAAAACTAATTGTACAGTTTAGTCGAAATTTACGAGACGAATCTTTTGAGCCTAGTTAGTCCATGATTAGACAATAATTATCACAAACAAACGAAAATGCTACAGTGTCCCGAAAAAATTTCGGCAAGGAACTAAACAAGGCCTAAAAATAAAACCCCTCCACTAGTATCCCTCTCTTCCTGTCTCTTCTTTCCCCTTCCAATGGAGTCCTGTAGCTTCCGCGCCGCAACAGCGCCTTCTCCCTTTCCGTCCGCGCCATCCTCCTCCTCCTCATCATCCCCGCGCGCCCGATCCCTCATACTCCGATTTCCCGTAGGCAGCTTCCTCCTCCGCTCGTATATATAACCCTAATTTGTCGGGCTTTTTTTTTGTTCTCGATTTTCCCCCCTGATTTTTTTGGATGTTATTACGCAGAGACCAAGAAAAGGGAGGAAGATTGGGGTGCGCAGGAGAGCGTCCGGGTTTGATGCCTTCCCGCCCCTCCCCGGCAAGGTCTTCGTCGATGAGGTGCTTTCTATATTCTGATGTTTGCCCTATTTTGATTTCTTGGACAAAGAATGCATTTTCGTGGGTTGTGTTGGTTTGGTTTCAAGAAATCTGCCCTACTCTCGGCGCAACAAATGTGTCAAATCAACTGCGGTAGTATAGTACAGTTGGTGTCGAATTAGCTCCGTGCAAAACTGCAAGCTCTGAAGTACAATTTGTGCTTCTATTTTGAAAATCAGTACCGTTTTCTTGTTCTTGGGTAGAAGATGGTTCTAGTTAGCTCTGATTATTTGAAGAGCATATAGGGTGTATGAGAGTTGGTGCCTTCCAGGTGAATTGTTTTCAGTACATATTTGGTTTCATGTATCCTACCCGAAACTTTGCTTGGAACTAAAAGGCTTTGTTGGTGTTATATATATTTTCTTAAGCTTATTGTGTGAGCAGCCTATTGAGTAAATCTTAGCTCTGTTTGGAGCACATGGGTTTCACTTAGGAATCAAACTGTTTCTTCTAAATCGTCGGCACTCCAAACTTGCACTTATATAACTTCGTGCTGGAGCAGTTACTTAGACTGTGACTGCGTAACTGGTTAGCTGCTGGAGGGCTCAGAATTGGCAGTTAGTATTTTTTTCCTGAGCTCCTTGTTTGTTGGGTTGCGTGGGTATTCTCCGTAACTTGATTGGTAGTGTGCTGTAAAATTGAAACCACCTAAAGCCACGCCCAATATTGGCCCATGCTGTTTTTTTGAGGGTAGGGATTTCACTATCATTTTTAAAGTTACAGGTTAAAGAATATTCTTTTCCCCCTTTTATATGCTTAATTAGGCAATCGGAGCGGAATACGGGGAGGGCTTCGAAACATTTCGGATGGATGGACCACTCAAGGTTGATGTGGTAAGTATACATCATCATAAGTTGGATTCCCAATCAAATATATCTATTTGGTGTCTGATAACATCTCTGTAATGTTAACTTTTATTATAAATTTTCTCCATGTTTCAGGATTATCTGAATGAAAAATTGCAAGAATGCTTCCTTCAAAGGATAAGGCATGCTATGAAGCCGGATGAGGCGTTTGGTCTAATTTTTTCGTGGGACAATGTTATTGTAAGTCTTCTTTTGTATTAGTGTATCAAATGTTGGCGTGCAATTTCTAAATGGCATTCTGGAGTTTTTTGCCCCCCCCTACAATTATGGACTGTAAAGATAAAGCAAACAGTGTCTGGTTTATACTGTTCATATTTCAACTCTTATCTAGTTTGATGCACCTCTAGGTGTTATTGGCAGTTTCTTTTGTGCATGCTTGTATGTATAACTTGTAAAATATTTTTATTATATGTTGCGCCATTGACTGACTGACATGTGATGTCCGTCTTTATTCTCTTATAGGCTGACACAGACTCGCTAAAGTTGAATGCTTGGAGTCAGCTTGCTCTGGAGGAAGGTATGTTTATAAGCAAAGCCATGTAATTACGTAGGATACTACTGCTATGTGACCAATCTGGCGCCATGTTGCAACAATGGAAACTGCAGGGACTATTTTCTATTTGCATGGATATATTATGTCTCCTTTTTTTATATTCTCAGTAATGGTATCGTCTAGTATAAGCACATAAAAAGTTGTCTCTCATTTGGACTGAAATTTTGGAATGGAAGGAAAGGAAGGGCTGTTGTACGAACAACACCTGTTTGTTTGGCATCTTGATAGTTAATAGGTTTTCAGCCTTTTTTGCATTAAAAAATGATCCATGCTATCAATTAGAGGTAGTCGTCCTTAGATGGATTTGGTTATGCCCTGCAAATCTATTTTGCAACACAAGGGCTCAGTTCTCACCTTGGCTTTCCTACAATGTTGATCAAAGGAAGAACACTTCAGGTTGGATTCATGAAGCTATATTTTAAGTTTATCCGCACTTTCTTCAGTTGTGGGCATCTACTTGAGCTTACTGCACCTGAAAACCAAAAATTCTCTTATAAACTTCTCATAAGTCATTGAATTGATGTTTATTTCAATGTCCGTGGAATGTGGATGCTACCTTGATATAGTTGTTAAAGTTCTTTGTTTTGTGCAGGTAAGGATATCCCAAGTGCTGCTCATGTCCGGAAGAGCATTCTTCATGGTGCTGCTGACCATGTTCTTAGAAAGGTACGAGTTTGTTGCATACGATCATATCATGTATCACTGAATTTGTCACCATTCCGGCATGGTCAATTGATTTATCTTTTTGCAACTCGAATTTTCCACCTAATTTCTCAACAGAAAATTAAGAGGGCAAAAGGAGAGAAAATGCATGCTCTCTCACTTGGTATCTCTATTTCATTTTGTTTGGCACTTACTAGCAATCTTACATTGCTCATCCAGGTTTTGTACTGGGCAAAAGAGGAAGATAAAATGGAAAAAATGAAGGCACGCCTTATAGAGTTATACTATGAAAACCTGTTCAAAGTAAGTTCTGTGCTATTATTGTGTAAATTGTGCTGCTTAATTTAAAAAATTATCACCTATAACTAATTTCTCATTTCATTCAGCTGGATACACCTGTAGAAGGATTGAGAGAATGGCTGGATGCTGTTCAGACTGCAGGGATACCTTGTGCTGTTGCATCATCCCTTGACAGGAGATGCATGATCGAAGCTTTGGATCGGATGGCACTAAGCAAATATTTCAAGGTGATTTGAGCTACTGTTTGCGCCTTCTAAGTTTACTGAATTACTGTTGCCTGAAAAGCACGCTGCCTAGCAAAGTTGATTTTATTCACTTCAGTGGTTGACTGCAGGCGATTGTGACTGACGAAGATGATATGGACTCAATAGCAAATAGGTTTCTGTCAGCTGCTATGAAGGCATGCTCCTGCCCCACTACTAGTCGTCATACACTGTGTTAGGATATATTGCTCACACTTCTGCTGTTATTTCTTTCTTCCACGCAGTTGGATCGTAAACCCTCAAAGTGTGTTGTGTTTGAGGACGACCCAAGGGGCGTCACAGCCGCCCACAACTGTACTATGATGGCAGTTGCATTGATTGGTGCTCATCCAGCGTATGGATCTGTTTGTTGGAATTCTCGTCTCCCCAATTCTCACATCTTTAGCTGACAGTGTCTAATCACTTGCAGGTATGAGTTGGTACAGGCCGATCTTGCCATTGCAAAGTACAGCGAGCTCTCAGTGATCAACCTCAGAAGGCTGTTTGCGAACAAGGGAATCAGCTTCATGGACTTGCAGAAGCAGATAATCGAGAAGTCACCTCCCAAGAGGAGGCTGACAGTAGACACCATTTTCTGATGGATATACTTTATTTGGTGTCTGTCTGTTGTTCTTGAGTAGCCGACCATCTTTGACAGCGTTGTATATAAGATAGTGCTGATCTTAGTTGATCTGCCGTGTCCCTCCTTGTGAATGCAATGCAGTAGTTCCATCAAGGTACCATGAAGACTGCTGCATCAATGTTGCTGTTGATGTAAGCTGATATTATTCAAATTTATTCATATTTCATAGTCGATACTAGTGACTGGGCATGCCCCTGCGCCTGGGTTGCACCACAGTTTTTTTTTAAAACGTGAATAATGGTATACGAAAGAGAAGCACAATAAAAATTTAACACACTAATAATATAATCCTTGATAACTGACATAAAGGTAGGTTTAAAGGTACAGACATAATTAGTGTTAATATAGCTAACATAAATGTACAATAGCCAATAAGGATAACAGAACACGAGGACATTCATGCCATTGGTAACATATCACATATTCACGTGTAACCATCAGCATATAACACAAGTAGGAGTTAATTGAACAGAACTGCTCAACATATAACAGTAACAGGTTCACTAATCTAGCAAAGTAATCACGAACACAAGCAAAGAAATATAAAAATAACAATAAACATTATGAAGAGATGGATGAGGTAACATTCATCAGATAAAAAAATTCATATAGCAGTCAGATAGTAACATCATATGAGGTAGCCATAAATATGAGGTAACCCCTGTGGTGGCTGGTTTCGGTAGCGGTAAGTAGGAATGAAAACGGATCGGATACGGACGGATAACATCGATATCATATTTGTTTTCATATTTCTAGTCGGATTCGGATTCGAATACGGATAATATCAATAATATCAGATAAGATACGATTAGATGTCGACATCATAAATATACGATTTAAATATTCGGATATAGATACGGTATCGGATGTTGAATATTCGGACTCGGATACGAACGGATCTGAACCTCCCTAAACGAATTCGGTCTCGAATACGGTCGGAAAATATCCGTACCGTCTTCATCCCTAGCGGTAAGGCCACGGGTGCACCCGATTGCTGGTACCTGTTGTTTTCTGATGAGAAGCGCCTATGTAGTCATTGCCCCGAGTATTAGGGACATCATCAAACTTTATTATAAAACATTGTGTCTTGGTGTCGTTCTCGTTTTGCTATGATGGTTATGCTTTTGTGTTATTCGATTAGTAGATTCATTTAGGTTTGTATCTAACCGTATACTCTAATATCATGTACCTGTCACTATCGATCATCATTAGTTACATGTCAAACACTTCAACCATCGCTATAATTGATTGAATCCTCCTCCTGGCTCTGGCTCCTGCTAGGCAATTGTCATGTTTCCTGGCTATAGGAAGTTACAAACCGGAGCAGAGGCAGTATCTGTTTCTGTTGCCGCCATCTTCTCACGTAAACATATAGTTCCTTTAAAAAATATTTTCAATCAGGAAGTGTAACTTTAATTCATCAGGAAGTGTAACTTTAATTCATTGGGACCAAAGAAAGTAACGGGCCGGCGACGACTGAAATCAGCGCTAGCATGGAAATTAAAGCCTTGCTCTGCCGGACAAGATAGGATTATTGCTGGACGAGGCCCCCAAATGCCTAGCCTCGCCGAACACCTCGAGCCGAGAGGATGCCCAGGAACGCTGCACCTTTAACCCACAAGAGCACGACGCACAAGGCATACATTACATCGCCATGAGCCCATGATAGCGAAAACAATGACTAGGACGCGGCTGTCGCCGGAGATGCCGACGGCGAAGTTGCAGGAGATGGCGACGGCGAAGTTGCAGGAGACGGCGACGGCGAGCTGCACACCGAAACCTCAGCAGGAGGAAGCACATGCGCCCGCGCGTGGATTTCTCCTTCATCACCAGCAGCAGCACAACCAGCGTGAGCGCCATCGAGAAGGTGACCGTGCTGAAGAAGAGGTACGCGAGCGCCATCACAGCTTCCTCTCTGCTGATAATAATGGCGCCAGCAGCAGAGCGCGCGCTTGGCGAGCAGCGTGTCGAGCCAGTCCTTGGGTATCCAGGCCGGCGGCTGGGTGGCCGCCTGGAACGCCATGCCGACGAAGAGCGTGGCCACCGTCAGCAGCTACCCGCGCATGTTGTCCAAGTATCCATCGCCGTCGCCGCCGCTGTCACCGGCGGCGGCTGCTTCAGGAAGGCTGCCCGGCCCGGTAGTTCTGCAGAATTAGACGCCCTTTCAGAGGGATTTCGATGGCAGCATGCACCTGCAACTCCTGGCGCATATCAGAATTGGCATGGCTACTCTCGGCACCGTCTCCCGCCTGAGGCGCGCGCGCGCCGGCAACGGCAGTAGGCAGCAAAGCGACGGCCCGGTGCTCCTGCGCCATTTCCGACGATGGAGTTGTTAGAACACAACGCCGACGATGATTGCAAACGCCGGCACGACGAGAGCGCAGTCACCACGGGGTGATCCCGGCGAAATCAGACACAAGATGCAAAATAGCGAGGAAGAAGATGAGATATTATGCTGCCCAGCAACCGCAGCTTGTTCGACCTTTATTACTTGGTATATATAGGCTTGCCAAGATCGCACAGCCCTCTCCCGTCACGACACGCCAGAACACCGCCCCGTTTACTCGGTGCGCGCTACGTGTGCTGTCGTCTCATGACGGGAGACTACATCGACTCCAACCAGGCTACGATGAGATCAAGCACGCCTATGATCTCATCTCCCTAACCAACTATTACAGACTCCAATACCAGAACAAATTATAATTATAGACATCTAATTAGCTAACAAAACACTCGGCACCTTGACAACTCCAAGAGCACTCCTCAGTTCCACGAACCTCACACGCCCCAACGCCTTCGTGAAGATGTCAGCTAGCTGCTCTGCAGTCCCAACATGATCAACCTCCACCTTGCCATCCTCAATGCACTTACGAAGAAAATGATACTTTGTATCTATGTGCTTGCTTCGATCGTGATGCACCGGATTTTTACTGAGCGCAATAGCGGACATATTGTCCATGAGTAGCTTCACCGTTGTCACCTTCATTCCCAACATATCTGCAACCAGTCGGCTTAACCAGATTCCCTGGCATGCTGCTCCTGCTGCTGCGACGTACTCCGCTTCACAAGAGGATAATGCGACTATCTTCTGCTTCTGCGAGGCCCAAGTGACCAAGCTGCTGCCAAGAAAATAACCCATACCCGAAGTGCTTTTCCTGTCCTCCACATCTCCAGCGAAGTCACTGTCGTATCCTATCAACATTGGCTTCAATTCTGCTCCTTTCTCATACTTACACCCACATCCCATCGTACCCCGAAGGTATCTCAGGATGTGCTTCACAGCTGACCAATGTTCTCTCCCAGGTGCCTCCATATACCTGCTCACCACTCCTACTGCATAGGCCAGATCAGGTCGTGTGTTCACCAGGTATCTAAGGCTCCCTATAATGCTTCTGTACTCGGTTGTATTCAGAGGCTCCCCTTCCTTTAGCTTGCTCAGTTTGAGTCGACACTCCATTGGTGTCTCACACTGATTGCAGTTCTTCATCCCTGCATTATTGAGTATCTTTGCTGCATATGAGCTTTGGCAAAGAGTAATGTCGTCAGCCCCTTGTTTCACCTCTATTCCAAGGTAATACGACAGTAGACCCAAATCACTCATACTGAACTTCTTTCTCATCTCAGACTTAAACACATTGATGTCCCTGACATTTGGTCCTGAAATGATCAAGTCGTCCACGTATACTCCCACAAGCAAGAAAGAGTTCCGGTTGCTCCTCCGGTACACAGCATGATCAAGCTTACTCCTCTCAAAGCCAAGAGAGATAAGCTCTTTATCAAGTTTGGCGTTCCACGCTCTCGGGGCTTGCTTAAGCCCATACAACGCCTTCCTCAACCGGAGTACCTTATCACCAGTGCCAACTATGAACCCTGGAGGCTGCTGCACAAACACCTGTTCAGTGAGATCTCCGTTCAAAAACGTTGACTTTACGTCCATATGATGGACTTCCCATCCACCTCGAGCTGCTAGTGCTAGCACTACTCTCACAGTTTCAATCCTCGCTACTGGAGCATAAACCTCATCAAAATCAACCCCATGTCGTTGAGCGTAGCCTTTTGCTACAAGATGTGCCTTGTATTTGACCACATTCCCTTCAGGGTCCTTCTTGATCTTAAAAACCCACTTGAGACCAATGGCCTTCTGCTTTGGTGGCAACACACACGCATCCCAAGTCCTGTTGTCTTCAATTGCCTACATTTCAGACTGCATTGCTTGACGCCAACATTGCTCAGTCAATGCTTCATCCACCGATCTCGGTTCTTCCGCAGCAACCAGACACAGTCCACTGTATTAAAACTCATGAAGTTCATCAGTTGAATCAAGCAAATTAGGGATCGTACAATACCTCAATGGCACGCCTTCTGAATCAACAGACCCACCAGTAGGCGGTGTGGCCTACTGGATCGGCGCCGGTGCTCCATGGACAGAATCAGGAGTGTGGGGAGGAGAGTTCTGGTCGCCCCCCACTGATGGAATTGACACGGCAGGCGAGTTCGGTTCAGCGCCCTCTATTGTCGGAAAAGTTTCAGCCTCCTCCACGGCCGCGGGCCCTATTGTCGGATTATCGTCATCCAGGTTCTGAACTGAAAACGGCACAGCTGCTGCTTCACCTGTCGCCCTGCCTTCATCCCCTTCCCAATTCCATGGCTTTGTTTCATCAAAAACCATATCACGAGGCACCATCAGCTTGTCCTTGATCGGATCATAAACTCGATAGCCCTTGGTTCCTGGTTCGTACCCAAGGAAAACACTTGGGACCGACCGATCAGTCAGTTTGCTTACCCCAGGCCTGACTATCTTAGCATATGCAGTACACCCGAATGTACGTAGATGGTTGATCCTAGGCTTCTTGCCATGCCACATTTCAAACGGAGTCTTGCCACTCAAGCTCTTTGTTAGTGAACGATTCAGAATATACACAGCAGTCTTGACAGCTTCACCCCAGAATTTTGATGGAACCTTCATGCTTTTCAATAGACAGCGCGCCATCTCAACTACTGTCTGATTCCTTCGTTCTACTACACCGTTTTGTTGCGGTGTAAACGGTGTGGTTGTGTTGTGCCTGATGCCAAACTCATTGCAAAAGACCACGAACGCTCCAGAGTTAAATTCTCCACCACGATCCGTCCTGAGTGCTTTCAGTCGACGGCCAGACTCCAGTTCAGCCGCCACCTTGATTTTCTTGAAGCACATCAATGCTTCACCTTTCTTCTCCAAGAGCTCAATCCACATGAAACGGGCTGTAATAATCTACAACCAACAGAAAGTACTCCTTCCCTCCTGGTGTGGGTGGCGAAATTTGCCCACACAAGTCACTGTGAACCAGCTCAAGACCAGCTGAGGCTCGATAATTGGAGACTCTTGGAAACGCCGCTCGGTGCTGCTTACCCAAAGCACAACCATCGCAGACTTGTTCTATCTGCTTGATCTGAGGTAGGCCTTCTACCATACCTTTTGAACCGAGCTCACGCAGTGCTCTAAAATTCAGATGACCAAAACGCGCGTGCCACCGCCAGGCTTCCTGCTCCATCTTGGTCAGTAAACAGATCGGCCGCGTTAGATTAACCTTCATGACATACAGGCGATTCTTTCTTTCTGCTTGGATCAAGATTCCCCGTGCAGCTCTAGGTTGTTCACGGTCGAACACCTGCATCACGCCCTTGTCGATTTCCACCCGACAACCTGCCTCCTCCAGCTGACCAAGACTAATAATGTTGCATCGAAGAGATGGGATGTAATATACCTCTGTGAGTACGCGGTGCTCCCTGTTTCTGCCTGCCATCGTAACTGCTCCGACGCGATAGATTTCCACAGTGGATCCATCACCAAACCTCACAGCGCCACGAATTGTTTCATCCAGGTCTGCCAATGAGGACCGACAGCCTGTCATGTGATTTGTGGCACCGGTATCAAGTACCCACGCTCCTTCATCATATTTTGCTGGGAATATGCGTTCCTGATTTAGGAACAGACCAGGCGCACCCGAGACCGACGAACGCTCGATATTGCACACGCTCGCCACCAGAAGTGCTGGCCCCCGCTCTTGTTCACCTGCGACATGGTGAGCTGCATCTTCTGGATCTTCCTTCCCAGGCTTCTTGTTTAAGCATTCTCGGGCCCAGTGTCCATAGACGCCGCACTTCTTACATCTCCCATTGCGTCTTGGCTGACAATTGCTGGAGTCCCTCTTGTCGCGGTCGTTTTTACCGCTGCCACGGCCTCCGTTTTTATCTTTCTTCACATAATAAGCGCCTTTCTTTCCGCCTGATGAGGATGAATCAGCGTTCATCATACGACTCCGATTCTTTGCCATCCACTCCTCCTCCGAAAGCAACAGAGATGGTTTTGACTTCTCGGTGGACTCCGGCGCAGGCTCGAACCTGTCTTCAGCCGCACGGAGACGTCCTACCAGCTCCTCGACAGTAAGCGTCTTCAGGTCACAAAACATCTCAATCGTCACCGCGACTTGGTTATAGCGCGCTGGCACGACTCGGAGAAATTTCTTGATGACCCTTGTATCTGTCACGCTGTCCTCACCAAGACCTTTCAGATCGGTTGCTAACTTGCCGATCCTGACAGCAAAATCTTCTATGGATTCTCCCGGCTTGAACGAGATCGACTCGAACTCCGCCAAGAGCTTCTGGGCATTAACCTCCTTGACTCTTTCTGCACCCATGCGCATCGACTTGATTGCTCCCCATGCTTCGTGTGCTGACTTCTTGTTCAACATCATCGAATGCATCTCAGGAGGCACGCCACGGATCATGGCCCCGAGCGCGAGCCGATCTCGACGCCGCTCGACTTTGTCAGACTCGATCGCATCCCACAGGTACATCGCCTCAAGGTTGCAGCGAACATGAGCTGACCACTCCTGATAGTTCGTGCGGGAAAGCATTGGCCAGACGAGACTGCCAGCCGCCTGGTTCCACGCACGCTCCATCGTGTCCTTGTCAGACTTCTCGCTTGTGCTGTCCGACATGTCGACGATCCTGGAAGTTTCTCCTTCTTCTTCACGTACGGTAGATCCGTTCTACCTGGCTCTCTTGCTGTCCACGCCTCTTCACGCCTCCGGCACCGGCCACCAAGGCTCCGATACCACGTGTTAGAACACAACGCCCGACGATGATTGCAAACGCTGGCACGACGAGAGCGCGGTCACCACGGGGTGATCCCGGCGAAATTAGACACAAGATGCAAAATAAGCGAGGAAGAAGATGAGATATTATGCTGCCCAGCAACCGCAGCTTGTTCGACCTTTATTACTTGGTATATATAGGCTTGCCAAGATCGCACAGCCCTCCCCCGTCACTACACGCCAGAACGCCGCCCCGTTTACTCGGTGCGCGCTACGTGCGCTGTCGTCTCATGACGGGAGACTACATCGACTCCAACCAGGCTACGATGAAATCAAGCACGCCTATGATCTCATCTCCCTAAGCAACTATTACAGACTCCAATACCAGAACGAATTACAATTATAGGCATCTAATTAGCTAACAGGAGTAGTGTGACGGACCGTGTGCCTAGCTGTACCTGTGCCCGTGCTACGGACTATGGTGACCCTTCTTCTTCTGCAGCTTTCAACTTGGCAGAGTTCAAACAACTGAGGCAGGTTAGATATGGATAAGAGAAGCCAAATTAAAAAGGAGATCAAGACCTGTCAATGTATATGTCTTCATAATTTTTTTTCGAATGGCAGCCAAAAACTTTTACCAGATTTTTATTATACGAGGAAAAAGGAAACAAATACATTTACAAACAACTAAAACCGGCCATCTTCACAATTTATAAAGTTTCTGGTTAACCTAATTTGCTGGCATGGAGCTACTAATTAAATGGACATGTCACTGTTGGATTGTAAGGAGGTCTATGAGTTCACCATAACGAACGAAAACAATACTTCAGATCTGTAACATCCGTTAGCAGAAGATCAGAGAAGGCAGAGGTAGTTGTAGCATGCAGGGTCAACTATTGCTAATTATATTTCAAGGGAGTTCAGAGATGGGGTTCGGAGAGAATATGTAGGGGGTAATGGGATATGGGTTAAAAGCTCGTTCAGTTAGCATAATTCAGGCCCAGGAAATATTCTAGGTCTACTTTCTTATACAAACTAAGAGAATGCTCCGCGCGTTGCTGCGAGAATTACCGGTAAAATTATACTATCATAATAATGTTAGTGGATGATTTTTAGTATTCTAGCAGTAGCATGAACAACTAAATATATGTTAAAAAATGATGTGGTTTGCTAATATGAATAACATAGATGTTGGATAAATGAAATGTGTTAGTTTGATTTATTAGTGGATAATAATGTGAACACTTTGCATGGCAGGGTAATGTATTAGTGGGATGATTTAGTGGATGTTGATGTGGACGCTTTGCATGGCAAGAGAATTAGTTAGTGTAATGCTCTAGTGGATGATGATGTGGATGCTTTGCATGTCAAGAGAATTAGCTAGTGGGGTTTATCTATATAAGAGATATAGATTAGCGCTAACGATACTGGTGGATTTTCTCCGGGGAGCCATTCCGTAATATTCGAATGGGCCTTAATAAGTTAGATGAAATCCTCACCTCAACGCCTTGCTTGTATATATTTGCCAAAAAAGCCACGTGCACACACACTGCCCTAAGGAGGCCAACACTACATCCAGAATTTGCACGGGTGCTACAACAGTCTCTTGGTTCGTTGGGCTATGAATCGTCTTAAAGCCTATTTGGGGCGCGTCTAGGGGTGATCACGCCCAAGACTTTATAACTACCCACTGCCGCTCTTAGGGTTTGGGTCTTATTGCGTTCTTGTTTTTCCTCGTCAAATAGATATTGTTCGGTACACTTATGTCGTCAAGATCGACTACTGTGAACTAGGGCCCTGCTCTTGATCTTACTCTCTTATGTTAACTGGTCCTTTCGAATGAAGACTTGAGCCTCATATCATATAATTCAATTATCTTTTGCAATTTCAGATTGCGTTTATCTGTTCTTGCTCGTATTCTGAATTCTCTAGTAGGAAAGCCTTCTCGGCAAGGTCAATCGCGTTGTGTGTGGATGATAACTAACAGAGTAGTAATTCAACAGTTGTGGGATCTGAATCAGACTTGGTTTGAAGCCTAGATCATAAACTTCAAGTTCTCTACCAATCAAAATTATCATACCCATCAGATGATTGGGTTGCGTCTACATCAGTGGGGTTGGACAACTCTACCCATTGGTTGACCGCCGGATCCACCGACTTGGTGTGGCATCTAATGAGATTCACACCTAGAGTCGGTAAGAAGGTACCCGAATAGTTTGTGGCAGTTTGGAGCCATGTGACAGTCGGCCTACCTGGTCGTTTGACTCGTCATTGAACACCTCTAGCCTTTGACTTCCACATATGCATTGCTCCTCAATCGTCGGTAACTTGTATGGTGCATGAATTGCATCATTAGAACACCATTTCTTATGTCAAGTCAGCACTTAGATCCATGTACTTTCCTTGTGAGCCCTTTGATAATCCCAAGTGTGTTTATTTGTGGAATCCATGGCCTAGAACACACTTGGGGGGTGTTCCTTGCATGTGGGAGTTTGGTGGACCGAAATGGAGTATATCCATAGTGGGTCAATCACGGGGGTCACCACCCCATTTGGGGGGGGGTCCAAATAAGCCTAATTTCAGTAGGTGATCTCTACATACATATAGTCACCAAAACTTGTGGAGTTGGTGAAAGGTCCTTGTTTGGTTTTGGTAATTGAGTGACAAATTAGGTGGATTAATAGTGTTTATGTGAGATACACAGGAGATTAGTCCACAGGTAAATATATGATGATGCAGGAGTTCATTGCATATAAGACATGCCATGGAGTCATTTGACCAAGGTGGAGAAGATCAAGATGAGGCTTGGCTCGATGGACCAGTTGCAAGTGTGAAGGGAAAGTCAAAGGCTTTGAAGTGAGGGACCGTTTGTGACGGTAAAGCTTGAGCAAGACTTGACGTCGATGGACCGATGCGACAGTGTGAGATCAAAATCAATGAACCAATACGGTCATGTATGAAGTGGATCATATCATTTGGTGATTGGTTGGTGCATGTGTTGCATCAACCTCGGATGAGATGAAATGGAATGCACAAGGGAAAGGTATATTTGTACGACATTTCATTTCACCAATCATAGGTGTGTAGAGAAGTTGAGGACTAGATTTAGGGATAGATGGCCATAGTATCAAGAGGGGCAAACTTGTTTGCATATCGGTCATCTAGTGCCACTTGAGCGATCTAACATTGTATATTGTTAGGATTGAGTGGTGTGGTAAGTTGAGAGGCTAACTTCTTTGGAAAAATATTTGTGAAAATGCTAACACACATTCACATGGTGGTATACACTTGGTGGTGTTAGCACATTTACGAAGGAGGTGAAGTTTGAGAGGTAAAGAGGGGTTTGGAATCCTCTCTCCCTCCAGGCGAGCTTGCAAGGCGGGATTTAGCATTTTTGTAGAAATAAAATGCTTATTTTTCATTGCCTTAGAGGTAAGTTTTGCAGAAGTCACGGAAGTGTTCCTCACTTAGAAACACTCACCGAACACTGGCTGTGGAGGCATCAGATGCTAGCTTAGCGTTTGGTGCGTGCTGGCTAAGTGGCACAGAACTGTGCGGTGCATCGGCACGTCCAAGGGTTTTGCGTTAGACGCTGGCCGAGCATTGTTGAGCGTCCCGTGCAGAGTGACGTCAATGACTTTTGTGAGTGAGAAGTTTGGCTATGTGTGCATCGAACGCTGGCCTTGTCCGATGGCATCCCATCAGACGTGTCTGATGGCATGAAACCAAGTTTGGGACCTCACTGAGTAGCGTCCAGTGTGACCATGTTAGAAGCACCTGCGAGTTAGCTGTGTTGACGACAATGGTTAAGTTCAAACGGCTAGTGACACGTAATTTCTTTGTGAGCATCGGACGCTAAGGGGCACGTCCGATGTCTTGGCGTCGAAGTGTCCAACACCCACATTTTCTGAGCATTAAGGGCTCTAACGATTCCTTTTGGCTTAGGGCTTTAAATAGAAGTGGTGGCTGGCCTTGGATGATGCTTTTCACCCTTAGAACTTTGTTTCCATGCTTAGGGAGTGCTAGAAAAGCCTCTAACTCACTCGTGCTTGCAAGATTGCGAATCAATAGCGAGTGAGCGATTCTAGTGTGATTGTATTGAGAGATTATATCGAGTAGCATTAGGTGTTCGTGTTGCAAGCTGATGGTGTTTATTACTCTTGGAGGTTCCCATCTCCTAGATGGTTTGGTGGCTTGTGGCTCCATTGAAGCATGCAAGAAGATTGTGTGGTTCTCTGGAGAAGGATTTGTGAGGGGTACAGTGCTCACCCCGTTGGGATCGTGAAGAGCAACTCTAGTAGAGCGAGATGCGAAGGGCGACAAGTAGTTCGGCCGGGTGAAGTGCTAGAGCTTGTGGTAAGCACTCTATGTGGGAGAGTGTGACTTATGGATCACCACTAGCAAGAGGACTGACAACAACCTTGAAGCTTGTCTCAACGAGGACTTAGCTTGGTGGCAACCAAGTGAACCTCGGTAAAAAATCACTGTGTGAACATTGTCTACTCTTCTTGGTGGTTTGCATTCACCATACACAACTTGTACTTACTTTCTATATATAGTGCTTGTGGAGTTGCTTTTGTATTGAGTTTAGCTTATGTAGCTTGCTAGTTATCTTCTTGCTTGTGTAGCTAGAAGTAGCTCCCGTTGCGTGACTAATTTGGTTTGTGTAACCATGTTAGTCACATTGCTTAGTTTCTTAGTTTGTGTAGCTAAGTAATTTGCACTCTCTAATTTGACATTGGTTGCCTTGTTATTGAGCATTGCTGGTGAGCTTAGAAGCTCTATGTTTTTTATTACTGGTTGTGTAGGAGCTCCCCGGTGTGCAAAGTACTAGTGACATATGTTTGTGTGACCTTGCTTCTAGAATTGGTTAGGAGCTCTTGCTAAGCCAGCATCTTGTTTGCTTGTTTAGGATCTTTTACAAGGTGCTAGATAACTTAGATAGAGGAATGTAGTCTTGGTTAAACCAATAGTTTTAATTTCACATTTGTTTCGGTAAGCAGGTGTAATTAGTTTTTTAGAAAGGACTATTTATTCTCTCTCTAGTCTGACATCTCGACACTTCAGTTGGTCAGTAATGAATCCTATGACTATGGTTTGTGGCTCATTTGTTGTAATATTATGCAGGAGATGATGATCAAATATTTCGAGGTTAATGACCATCAATAGGCTGCTCTTAGCATGCTAAAAACCTGCAATGCAATGGTCGACGTGGAGCTTCTAGGCTTCGAAGTCTGCCTTCAATGTTCTCATCTCGGCCATGGACTCCTTCAAACTCGGTGAGGCTCTTTGTTGTTATCGCTCAACATGCTGAGGATCTGCTTGGACTAAGTCTTAGCTGTTATGATAAAGTTTTGCCCGATGAGACGTAGATCGGTAGATGTGATGCTAGGATTGGGGACTTTCATACCAAGATCGAACATATGTATAGCGACGAAGTGTATTGAATTGAATAGTTTCGCAGGCCAGCCACATACATTTCCTCTTTGCTTGCAACGAGCTTGGTCAATTCAAAGTATTGTCTAACACTACTAGTATATTGCTCGTGCTAACGCTACGGTGATATTTTGTAATACAAATCGAACAACCAAACTATAATTTGGTGTAGAAAAAAAAATTCAAATTCAATTTAGCAATTTGGTACAAAACATCCTAGTTTTCAATGCCATCACTAATCACAAACCATATGCATATCTCAAATTAATGTATAGAATACAAACATCATTCAAATAATTCCTCAATGTGATAGAAAATGGAATGGACATATCTGGTACAAAGGTTACCTGCTATTATTCTTAGCCTCCTTAGATTCAAGACACGAATCACAAAACAAAGCAAATTTCCTACTATGGAGTGTGCTGAATGAACCTGAGTGAAATATTATATATATCAACATATGAGGAATTAATAAGAAAGCTGATCAGGGTAGGGATGAGTGGAGGAATAACAAATTTTGCAGGCTTTGCATCTGATTGTTCTCTTCTGAGGTGTTGGGCCTACTGCCTTCCATATTGCAGACTGCAACATGTCTAGCATAGCATTTGTATGAAGAGAAATAGATCACTTCCCATTGCATGAAGAGTAGCAGACTACAACATGAGGAGAAAACTCACTTTTCGACCATTGCATGAAGAGCATGAGCACAATATACCGATGCGTTTGATAACTTTGTGGAGTATCGTTCGCTAAAATCAAAAGAGAAATATATCCCTGCGCAAAATTGCAGAGGTACCGAAAAGACAATACAAGTGCATTGTAGGCTCAATTGGCCTCCCGAAAATGAAGAGAATGGGAAGAACTAAAAGGGCATGCCATTCTATATCTTGCAAATTAATAAATTAGTTAAAAAACCCAACTCCATGGCAGTTCAAAGAGATCTTCTTTAGATACACTAATATAATCTCCATGTTTATCCTACAGAAGAAACATTGCAAACAACTACTGCAATAATCTTTTGTTAGTACGTTTCAAATTTAGAGAACGGATTTGAATTAGAGAAAGAGATAAATCAAAAGGATTAGTCCAATGATTGGTTCATATGGGCGATATGATGTACCTGGTGGCCGCATGGAGTGAGTAGCACAAATAACACGTACATGCCCGCCAGTGGCGGAGCCACCGCCCGGGCACCCAGGCAGCCGGCCGGGCTTGTCGGCAATTTTTAAAAGAAAATTTATTTTGTATCAAAGAAGAATGCTACAGTTTACTAGTTAAATACATTTTGCATAATGAAGATTGCCCAGACTCTTGAAGGCTTCTGGCTCCGCTACTGATGCCCGCACACGCACCATGCACGCACATATTTGGATGGTCAGCGTGCCCATGTAAGGCGGAGCGCGACGGGGGGTGGGGGGGGGGGGTGGGTGGGTGGTCGGTGCCGAGCGTGGCGACGACGCTGGTGCGTGCGACCTACACTACTACAGAAATGAACTTCCGTGACGTTGCTACTATTCACTCCGTGGCGGGCGTTTTTTTTTGCCCGCTGCGCTAAATCTCATGATTTACCGTGACGGGCACTTTTAATTAACCGCGACGGACACTTTTGCCCGCTGCGGTAAATCGATTTACCGCAGCGGGCAACCTATCATGCCCGTCACAGTAAATTTCGAAGCCCAAATAACCCACCAGTGGCCCGATAGCAAGGGTCATATAAATACTCCATCCCCCTGCGAGAGCAGATCTGACCGCCAACCCTCTACCCCAAATTTGCAATCCCCTTCCTCCCTCGCTTCCCAAATGGCTCATTCCAACAGCGCGGCCGCCACTGCCCTTGCGCCAGCGCGGAAGGTGGCGCTGATCACGAGCATCACGGGGCTGCTCCTATCCAAGAGGTACGAGGTGCTGGACCACATCCGCCGCTCCTCCAACTTCAACACGCAGCGACTGGACCACATCTACCACGACCTGCACGCGGTGTCGTCGTCGCCGCGGTCCCCGATGCGGCTCCACTACGCTGACCTCTCCGACTCCTCGTCCCTCCGCTGCGCGCTCGACGCCATTGGCCCCGACGAGGTCTACAACCTCGCCGCGCAGTCGCACGTCGCCATCTCCTTCGAGGTCCCCGACTACACCGCCGACGTCACCGCCACGAGGGCGCTCCACCTGCTCGAGGTCGTCCGCCTCTCGTGCAAGTCCATCCGCTACTACCATGCGACTCCTCGGAGATGTTCAGCTCCACGCCGCCACCGCAGAGCGAGGACACACCCTTCCACCCGCGCTCCCCCTACGCCGCTGCCAAGGTCGTCGTGCACTGGTACACCGTCAACTACCGGCGGCGCTAGGGTTTCCTGGATGGGCTCGTCGGGCCTCTGGATGGGCTCGGCGGGCCTGTCCAGGTTTTTTTTGTTTTTTTAAATCATTAACCGTGACGGGCAACATAAGGTGCCCGCTGCGGTTAATGAGATTAACCGCAGCGGACACCTTATGTTGCCCGCTGCGGTAATTCCATTTTCCGCAGCGGGCATAGGCGCCCGCCACGGTGAGTCCACGATTAACCGTGACCTTCCATTCGTGGCGGACGCCAATGTCCGCTGCGGTAAACGTAAAGTGCCCGTCATGGTTAACAGTTATGTAGTAGTGCTAGTGGCAAAACCCATGTCCATGGCGCAAGGTTTTAAATAGCGGGCTAAGGTGTTTAGCGGTTTATGTCTAAAACAGCTAATAGCGGAGCTAAATCGGGCTATAGCGGGATATAGCGGCTAAATTGTACATGAACACAAATAGCGGTACTCTGCCTCAAAAGGCTATAGCGGGCTATAGCGGCAGCAATAGCGGGAGATTTAAAACTATGCCATGGCGTCCATCTCGTCACGGACCAGACGGCTGGTCTCCACCTCCTCGCATGCCAGGGCCGCTTGTGGATCTCTCTCTGCAGCAGGCGCAGCCGCGCCGCCAGCCCCACCATCTCCTTCTTCCACGACGCCCATGTCGTAGCAGTCGTGCTGGTGCCTCCTAGCATCGCCCTGCAGCGGCTTCCTATCTGCGTTCGCGTCCGCGGTGCCCTTGCCGCCGTCGTGGTGCATCGCACTCTCCATGGCGCCCAGGATCACGTCCTCCTCCATGCCAGGGCGTCGGGGTGGCTGCTGGCGGGATCTGCAGAGCTGAGGAGCCCGGTGGAATGGGGCGGAGTCGAGGAGTCGCGCGGCTGGGGTTCCGTGCGTGAGGATGAGGAGGTTGACACACTTAATCTTGACTGTTCGATTTGAGTGAGTAAAGAGAGAGAAGGCTTAGAAGTAAATCTGTACCGGGTATGATTTTTTTGGTACACTTTTCTTGGTGGATGGATCAGAGCCTTCTCAGTGGGGGATGTTTTTTGATGGCTTTAGCAAAGAAATACTTGGTGAATTAATAGGAATATATAGATAGATATACTCATTCTCAATGCAGCGAGTGATATAAGCCAATGATGCACCATAAAGCAAAGATGGACCACATATAGGGAGGCCTTACAAGGGCTAAACCCAGTTGGGCGGGGCCTCTTCATAATCATCCTCCACCTCTTCTTTTCCTCCATATCGGATAATGAAAACTATTCTAATGAGCTAGTATCAACGAAACAATCTGAGTAGTGTTGATGGTGACACCATCTATTTTATTGTTGATACTGGTCCATTAAAACAGGTTCATTAGGTGTGAGATGACATACGTATTTCAACAGTAGGATTTAAATGAACCGATTAATGGCACGCAGTATCTACAAAAAGGTATACTCCCTCCATGTTGGTAAAAGAAGTTTTGGACAACAAACACAGTCTTCATCAAAGCATAACTTTAAATTTTTATAAAAATATTTATTGAAAAGTGATATATGTAGATTTTTATGAAAGTATTTTTCAAGACAAATCTTTTTCAGGTGGCTTTTACATTTTTAAACTGAATAACTTACCAAAATGACTTATTTTACCAACCTGGAGGAAATATATATAAAGCACTAGACAAACAACGAAATGTAGCCTTATAATGAACCAAATGAGCAGTCATTATATAGCTTTACAAATGACATGGACCACACAGATAATTAGAACCAATCAGATGCACATTTTACTCTCTTCCCTTGCAGCAAACTGCAATGGAACTGCAAATACATCCTTGAATGAAAAGTACATACATGAATAAAAAGGGTAAGATGAAATACACCACGACTACTTTGACATTGACGACAGGTGCACGACGCATGCATGCAGACACGTTCCATTCCATGACGACGTACACAGACCAAGGCGACGATCGACGACCATATGCTCAGCTTCGTTCCATCGAGAAAAAAACAAGTTTTAACCGCTGCCGCCGAGCACACTCTTGAGCTTCTTGACCTGCGCGTCGTCCAAGAAGGTGACCTTCTCCACGACGGCGGACGGGAGGTTGTTGGCAAAGAGGGCAAAGTCGGTGATCTGGAGGCCGGGGTTGGAGCTGCTGAAGGCGACGAGGCCGACGGCGGGGCCGGTGCCGGCGTTGTACTGGTAGTGGAGCAGTCCCTGCGGGAACACCATGACGTCGCCGGCGTACAGCGTCTTGGTGTAGACGGTGTTGGAGCCGGAGCTGATGAAGCCGGCGGCGACGGTGCCCTGGGTCACGAAGAGGAGCTCGGAGCCCGCCGGGTGGGTGTGCAGCGGCACCACGCCGCCCACCTCGATGTCGAGCCTCGCCGCGGAGATGCCGAGCCCGTTGACGCCCGGGAACTGGCCGACGAACGCCGGCGTCACGGCCGCCTTGATCAGCGGGTTGATCTTGCCCTGCCCGGCCAGGCCGTGGTAGTAGAAGTCGTTGGCGGTGACGCTGGACTTGCACGGGTACCCCGCCGGCGTGTCGCTGCAGGTCAGGTCGGCCACGCAGAAGTCCTGCGTCAGCGCCAGGGAGGCCAAGGGTAGGAGGAGGAAGGAGAGGAGCGTGAGCACGGCGGGGAGCAACACCACCGTCCTGATGGCCATGGCAACGCCCATTATTTTATTACTACACACCAGCTAGCTAGCTCGAGATATATAGCTTTATTATATTACCTGATGAGTATAGTGTGTGTTGCATTCTAGGCTTGAAGCTAGGGCCTCTTTATATAGGAAAGAAGCTAGGGCGTAGTGTATCATCAGTGTATGTGTAGCTGACTAGTTGTACATGTGTAGAGAAGAAAAAATGACAGCAGGGTACGTTAATTAACAGCTGTTAATGTGAGTGAAGATTTTTGGATTAGGATGAGAGGCATGAGGCTAGCAGTGTTCGTGAGGTTGCATGGGCATGGCGCTATTTGGGAGTATTTGGACGAAAGGAGCGAGTAGACAAGCGTTGCCAGCTGTGCATGCATGCATGGTCCAGGGATGAACAAATTAATGGGACCAGCTTTGATGAACAAAAGGCCTCGTCTTGCTCTGCATATTGTTAGATTGATCGGGATGGGCGATGGATAGGACAAGCGATACACTTTTTTTTTTACAAAGATAACGACATCGGCCTCTATTTCGGGAAGGGGTTGATGTTACCAACCCGAACGTGAAAATAGATGATATTTTTAGAGGCGATTGGTGTAATCGATTTTTAGGAGAGGTCTGTCTATTAAATCATTTTAAAATTTAAGGTATCTCTTTATCCAACCACAGCTAGAAAAAATTATATGCGCCTCTGAAAATTGTATTTTAATTAAGTAGTGTATCATGATTCCTGGATCCTAATATAACATCCATTGTCACATGGCTTTTCATTGGTGAACACATCCCCCCACCCCCATGCCCAAATTTAAGTTTTTGATCATTTGACACTAGCGCGCTTGTATTTTCTAGATTAATTCTCAAATTTAATGGGGCTATTTTTGAATGGTAGGTGACGTGTGGGTTAACAAAGAATCAAGCCTAATTGCTTGGTTTTTATCGGTGAACCAACCCTCCGTCCCCCAGTTCATCCCTGACGCCACTGTTCAACCCCACATCGGTGACCCGTCAATGGCGAACTGGGCCTGCGATCCTCGCCCCTTCATCCCGGAGGGTTTCACCCTGGAGGACCGTTCCCACCGTCCACATCTGCACCAGGAGGTTTTCGTTACGGGATGCTACACCCTCTGTAACGAAGACCTGGCGATTGTGAAGCTCAACCCACCGGTGGACAAGAGAGACTTCAAGCACCTGGCTGAAGGTCTGCGCACCTTCTTCCATGAAGTGCACCAAGCCCGGACCACAGAGATTCTTCCCTGCGCTATCGGAGATGCCTGTGTAAGATTCCTGAGTCCTCTTGACAGAGAAAGATTTCTTGGTCCTATCTTTCAATTTGGCAACTATGCAATGTCTCTAGTCAAGCATGATGCTACAGAAAATGCTAGATCCTTTCAGCTAGATCGTGAAGCTTGGGTACTGCTAGTGGCCTACCCAGAAGATCTCAAAAACTCAGCCATGTAAGGCAGTCTCGGGTTTTGGAATTATGGTAGACTGGCATGAGATGGAAAATGTTGCTAGAGTGATTGTCAAAGTTTATCTGAATGATGATGCCAAAATACCAGACTCCATCAAAGTTAATGCTGGAGTTCCTCAGACAGGAAGATCCTGGACCGTACCATGTTATGTGCTTAAGCATCAGGGTGTGCAGGAGCTGATGGATGAAGATGCATATGTATCTCTAGGACCCCTAGACCCCATCCCACCACAGGCTCCTAGATGGATGGGACCAGCTGCACCTGCTGGGTCAGCCAACATCCAGGTGGGATCCAACAGCGGAGGGAACAAAAATGTAGAACATGATGATCGTGGTCGTTGGCAACAGAGAGCTGCACCACTTGTCAGCGACCCAGACAAAACCATCACATAGAGCCATGATCTGAAGGAACACAGCATACCCAACCCGGAGAAGAAAACCAAGGATACCCCCATGCTGAGGGAGTACCTGGATCATCAATCAATCACAGAGGTGTTAGACAAACACCCCGACTGAAATCTGTCATAGTGGGACCTGCTGCCGAAAAGGAGCCTCTGATCAGAGAGATCCCCTCCCTCCTGAAAGTAAAGGTATCCTTTATCATCTACTCATCACCCTCATCTACTCCTTTTCGATCCATTGAGATCCTATAAATTGACTACAGTACTCCAATTCCTGACTATTTCAATGACTCTCATCTCCTAATCCATTTGGCCTTTGCTCTTTACCCCCAGTTTGGTGACCAGGCCCTGAAGAAGATCGCTCTTGACTATCTGGACAGTGAGGAAGAAGAGAGCGAAGAGAGAAATCCTGATGTTGATATGACAATTGATGATGTTGAGGAGATGATTGCTGCTGACATAGAGGGGGGTGAAGAATCTGAAAAGGAGTTGGAGATCTTAGAAGAGGTGCCTGCTGTTTTTAAGACACCCAAGAAGAAGAAGACAGTGAAGGTGAAAGAACAACTTGATGATAGCTTCCTAAGGCGCAGTAACAGGCTCTCAATCAAAGCAGATGGTTACAAAGATGCCAGAAGTGCCAAGAAAGCCAAGGAGCCTGCCCAGGCTGATGCCAGACCGTCCAAGAAGAAGAACAAAAAGGCTGAGAAGTCCAAGACAACTGCTAAAACTGAGGATGAACCCGTGCCTCTTACCATGATCCCACCAGGCTTTACCCCTGCCCCAAGACATCCTCCAAGGAATTGGGGAGGGGTTCCTACAGATTCAGCCTGAGAGTGTCTCAGCTGCCCTCCTGAAGCATGATGACATCGATGAATAAGTCGTATATCAAGCTTTTTGGACCAGGATGGGTCCTGGTAGTAGAGTCACGCTTTACTTCAGTTCTAGTTGATGATCACCCCCAGTCTGCGTACTGGTTGAATAACTTAGATACATTCTGCTGTAATCGGTGTGTTGACACCATCTTTTGCCTGTACTCTGTGATCTTTATCAATTTGGTCTGTTTCTGCTACTTATTCGGGTTACAATTTGCCATCTTGTTATCCATATGTGCTGTGTTTAATGCTTCGACCCCTTTCTCTCTTTTGGCTCTAGGGACGCAAAATTTATCCCCTACAAGATTATTTTATCATGAATAACAACAGACACATCAAAATCTTGTTTTGGAACATAAGAGGCATCAACTCCCATAAAAAATGGGACGCAATCAGGGACAAGACTATTGAAAGTGCTTGCCAAGTTTTATGTTTGCAGGAAAC
The DNA here is from genome assembly GCF_000003195.3 of Sorghum bicolor. Taxonomy (NCBI): domain Eukaryota; kingdom Viridiplantae; phylum Streptophyta; class Magnoliopsida; order Poales; family Poaceae; genus Sorghum; species Sorghum bicolor. Next base: position 6,195,215 of record NC_012878.2, on the reverse strand, counting down.
AAAAAGAGAAAACTTTGACCCCTACTATCTCAAGAAATTTTGTCCTAAAAATCTGGACAGTTTTGCTTTTGCTCCATCTATAGGATCCTCTCGAGGGCTCCTCACGGTCTGGAACAGTAGACTCTTTGATGGTAGAGTTGTTCAGAACAATTCATACTCTGTCACAGTTAACCTTCTAGGGAGATTCGACAATAAAAGCATCCATGTGACTAACATCTATGGACCCTCTCAGTCTGCACAGAAACTACCCTTCATCACTTGGCTGATGAACCTGGATACAGATAACTATCAGACTTGGGTTTTAGGAGGGGATTTCAACCTCATCAGAAACCCTGAAAACAGAAACAAACCTGGAGGGGACCTAGGAGAGATGAACCTCTTCAATGAGATGATCTCAGATTTAGATCTTGTGGAAATTCCCTTTAGTGGAAGAAATTACACCTAGAGCAACATGCAATCTGACCCCCTTTTGGTAAAACTTGATTGGGTCTTCACATGCAGTAATTGGACTTTATCCTTCCCAGCAACCTTTGTCCAACCACTATCCAGACCCACCTCGGATCATATCCCTTTTGTTCTACATATTGGTAGTGGGATCCCCAAAGCAAAGACCTTCAGATTTGAAAACTACTGGACTCAGCACCCAGGCTTCCTATAGACAGTTGAACTCAATTGGAACAATTCCCCAGTTTTTGGCAATGCTGCCAGAAATCTCTCCTCCAAACTCAAACAGGTCAGAGCTAGTCTAAGAAACTGGAGCAAAAAACTTTCCAACCTGAATAAGCTCATATATAACTCCAAATGGGTTCTCCTTTTGCTTGATGGACTAGAGGTGCAGAGAATGTTGTCAAGAATGGAGAAAAACTTTAGAAATCTTGTGAAAGCACATCTCTCAAACCTTCTTGAATCCAAGAGAATCTACTGGAGGCAGCGCAACAAAACTAAATGGGTCAATTTGGGGGATGAGAACGCTAGTTTCTTCCACAGTATAGCCACGATATCACGTAAAATGAACTTTATTGTATCATTGTGCAATCATAATGACAACCAAATTTCTGATCATGAACAGAAAGCAAATCTTCTCTGGACATCCTTCAAAGAAAGACTTGGTCACAGTGAGTTCACCAACATCTCCTTTGATCTAGGATCCCTTCTTTAGAGACACAACCTGGAAGACATTGACAGCAACTTCACCCAAGAGGAAATTGACTCTATTATTAGATGCCTCCCAAACAATCATGCCCCAGGACCAGATGGTTTCAATGGTTTATTCATCAAAAAATGCTAGAATATTATAAAGGTAGACTTTACCAGACTTTTGATGGACTTCTGCAGTGATAATGTAGATATTAGCAGCATCAACTCCTCAGTGATTGCCCTGATCCCCAAAAACGAAAATCGAGAAAAGGTTGACGACTTTAGACCAATATCTCTGTTCAATTACAGCCTCAAATGCATAACCAAAATACTCTCCATCAGGCTACAGAGAGTGATTCTTGAGCTAGTGCACCAGAACCAATATAGCTTCATCAAGGGTAGAACTATCCAAGACTGCCTTGCATGGGCCTTCCAGTTTTTGCACCTCTGTCATCACTCCAAAAAGGAAATAGTCATTTTAAAACTGGATTTTGAAAAGGCCTTTGACAAACTAGAGCACCAAGTCATCATCCAGGTCATGAAACATAGGGGTTTTCCTGACAAATGGATCAAATGGATTGAAAACATTCTAGGATCAGGCACTTCCTCCATCCTCCTGAATGGTATACCTGGTAAGGTCTTTACATGCAAAAGGGGTGTGAGACAAGGTGACCCACTATCCCCCCTTCTCTTTGTCCTGGCTTCTGACCTGCTACAAAGTATTATCAACAAAGCATGGTTAATGGGAGTCCTGACCCACCCCATCTTAGATAATTTTGGAGCAGACTTCCCCATCCTTCAATATGCTGATGACACCTTGCTAGTCCTACCCGACAATGCCAGAACACTCTTCAACTTGAAAGGTCTCCTTAGGACCTTCTATGACTCTTGTGGCCTACATGTAAATTTCAGCAAATCATTCCTAGTACCTATAAACATGACAAATGAAAGAGCCCAACATCTGGCCCGGACCTTTGGTTACCATGTAGGCACCATGCCTCACATATCTGGGGCTCCCTTTAGGCACTACAAAACCTACTGTAGAGGACTTCACCCCTCTCCTTAGTAGAATTGAAAGAAGACTATCAGGGTTCAGCAGATTGCTATCTTATGATGGAAGGCTAATCCTAGTTAATTCTGTCCTCACTGCTCTCCCCACCTTCTATATGTGCAGTCTCAAGCTTCCTCCACAGGTTGTCAAGCAGATAGATAAATACAGAAAGCACTGCCTTTGGAGCAAGGGTGACATCAATAGAAAAGGCTCCTGCTTAGTGGCCTAGGAGATAACTTGCAAGGCCAGAAACAAGGGAGGATTGAGCATTATAGACATTGAAAAACAGAATGATGCCTTGTTGATGAAGCATTTAAATAAGTTCTACAATCATGCAGAACTCCCCTGGGTGAAATTGACATGGTCCAAGTTATATTGCAGCAATCAATCTCCCCCACAAGCAAGAAGCCTAGTTAGATCTTTCTGGTGGAAAGAAGTCTTAAAACTATTTGGAGAATAGAGCAAACTCACAGAATGCACACCCAATCGAGGAAACAGTGTCCTTTTCTGGTCGGGCAATTGGTGCCCAACAGCCCTGAAAGACAAATATCCTCAACTCTTCTCCTTTAGCAGGAAACCCAAATGCTCCATCAGATTCTTCCTTGATCATGAAATGGAAGTGAACTTTAGACTGCCGCTATCAACTCAAGCTGCTAGACAATTAAGTGACCTTCTGAACTTCGAATTAAGTAGAGATTGGGATGAAAATGTGATTGATATTTGGAAACTCCCTAGCAACAACAGATATTTCAGCAGCAAGAAAGTTTACAAAGCCCTTACTCAGAATGTGGAAGAAGCTTCTCCACTCTTCTCTTGGCTTTGGTCCTCCAGCAACCTTGGCAAACATAAGTTTTTCTTCTGGTTACTTCTTAGAGACAGACTGAGCACAAGAAACCTGTTAAGAAGGAAAAACATGCACCTGGACGGATATAGATGTGTGCTCTGCTCCACAGGCTCTAAGGAGACTAGCTTACACCTCTTCTTTGGATGTACTTTCAGTCAGGCTTGCTGGAATTCCATATCAATTAATTGGAACCTGAATCTACCACCCCTGGACATGGTATTAGAAGCTAAAAGACAGTTTGGAAATGCCATCTTCCAGGAAATAGTCATTACTGGTTGTTGGGTTACTTGGACTTTGAGAAATTCCATCATTTTTTATAATAGATCTTGTAGCCTGTCACTCTGGAGAAGCAGATTCAAGGATGAGTTGGACCTGTTGTGCATCAAGGCCAACAAAAAGAGAAGAATCCCATTAACAGTCTGGAGAGATAGTTTCCTCTAAGCCTTTTTTTCCTCTTTTGGGCCTATGAGCCATGTAATTTATTTTTGCTTTGCTCTTTTTCTTCTTGTACAGAACATTCCTTTATTCAATTGAAATACAAAAAAATAGGTAGGGGATTTCCCTACTGATCCCCTTCAAAAAAACATGTGGAAGCACAAGAGGTTGTTGTGGGAGAAGATGCACTATGATGGAGGGGTGGCTCATCACGGACGCACACTAGCATGACTTGTGTGGTCAGGAGGTTGAAGCAAAGACATAGGGCATGTTTATATCTCATTCTCATGTGGATTCTAGATAGTGAATTTAGAATATGGATTCTAGATAAAAAAGAGAAATGTTTGGATGTCATTTTTTTAGTGGTTATTGTCTTTTGCAAAGTGAAAATCTCTAAATATAATAGGTTTATAATATATAGTCCTAAATATTTGAAGTTGCTTAGAGTCTTGAATATGTGTTTTATGTTCTTAGATTTTAAAATTCAAAATTCAAAATTATCAAACAATCTTGATGTTCACATGGTTAATAATAAAGTTGTAGCGGCCAACAAAGTCTACAAGTTTGTTGATGTTGAGTTTTTATTTGGAGTCTCAACTATTTGTTTTAAATTCACATATTTTGATACCAAATCTTTCAAGTTTTGAAGCAACATTGGACTGAGATACATCCACATGTACCAAAATTATAGTGCTGAACAAGATGTAAAACTTTCAAACTTCTTTCATTTGAGTTCATTTACTAGCAAAAATATTTAATACAAGATTACAAAATGTGTGTGTCTGTGTGTGTGTGTGTGTGTGTATATATATACACGGTAGCGCTATTCTACACCCTAGGTGTAGAATATTATTCTACACCGCAAGTTAAAACTGAGCAGAAAAAAATGCTAAGCACTACTGAACAACGTTCAATATCATTCATGACCATGTATACTTGCATACTTGATATACATACTATCCTAGATGATTTAGTATGATCATATACTACGTCTACATATACTTCGTTGGACCATATATATCGTAAATCTAGAGATACACACATGGGAGTAACTACTCCTAGGGAGTAGCATGTAATAAGGTCTTGGTGACCTCCCAATGGAGACATTGGTGGTCTCCTAGGCGTCAACCCTCTGTTCTTCACGTGGAGCAACGACGACTTGATATGTAGGGGACAAGGAGAGTCCCGGAGAAATTATATAGTGGACATGGTGTTTACCTAACCGAAAGAGTCAGGTGGCCGTGGTGGTGAGACTTGATGACTCACGAGCCACAACACTTGCTTTTGGTTGGCAACGGTCTTAGTGATTTTAACATAATGTGACCAGAAGAGACTTAGTGATCAAGAGAGGCATGCCATGGATTGTGTTTTTAGCAACTTATCTACATATAGTCAGATAATCGAATTGCCTCATTTGGTTAGTGAAAGGATCTGGCAAGTGACCTAGAGGGGGGGGAATAGGCCTTTTTCTGAAATTTAACAACCTTCAAAACAGTCAGAACGCGGAGCCTCCGAGCCTTAGTGTGGAGGTTCTGAGGTCACGGAGGTTCCGGGGTTATGCATGGAGCCTCCGGGGATCAGAGTACACAGATAAACTACAGCAGAATATAATGAATGAAAAACAGAACAATTCTAAATACCAGTCTTCCTGTTGAATGTGTTGAGCTATTTGAACAGCTAGATTCACCTAAATGATATGGACAAAGTAGATCGGATGCAAAACCTAAGGAACAAACAAATCACAAGTAAAGGCTGCACCAAACTCAATCACAAGACACACAAGTAATTTTTCCATGGTTTGGTTCGCCACAAAGGCTATGGAGTCTCCTACAACTCGCTTCTCATCTCCAACCTATCACCAAGGCAATAAGTTGGAGGGTTGCACTAAATCATAAAGGGTAATACAAACTTCTCGGTGCTCAACCACAACGGATTGGGAGCTCTCGGTCGACCGCTAGCCGTCTAGGAGCCAAGATCCAAGAGTAACGAACACACAAAGCGACTAGGGATTCACCAAGTGCACGGGAACAGAGAAGGATGATCTTCTTGAGGTTTCTCACACTCTCTAGAGTCAAATCCCTCAAGTAATCACAACGATTTGAGCAAGGGAGTTGAAGCACTGAGCTTGGGAAGAGAGAGAGCTTCTGTCGTAAGTCTGAGTGAATGAGGAACAGATAACCGTTGGGGGCTGCTGACAATTCTTAACGCAATTACTAAAAATAGACTCTTAAACCTATCCTTAGCAACGGCGTCAAAATTACTTAACATCACTTAAGCTAGGTTGTCATCCCTAACATGATGTAGAAGTGCTGGTATTAAATCTATATGCTTTTCTAGAAATAAATAAATAAATAAATAAATCCGCAAGCGCAGAGATAATACCATTGTAGCATTTTAACCAGGAGTATTCTAGATATCGCTATTGATATTTTTACCACTGGGAAGGGACTTGCAATGGATAATGAGCTATGAGCACGGCATGTAATCATGGAGACCTTAACCATGTCTTTATCTATCTCTCATGCAGGGTAAGTGTCATATGAGATAAATATATGAATATGAATAATAAGTGACAAATGATAAGTAAGAATTCATAGCCATATGATAAATATGATAATCATCTCAGTTAGATTACTCTAAGTCTATAGCACTAGCATGGTATTAGGACAATCTACAAGAATAAATCCTAAACTATACTGTCAAAGCATTGATTAGTGTAAGTACACCTAGCATTATCACTAGAAAATGTTATATCTATGTATAGTGATATTAGCGAGAAATATTATGAACATAGCAATCACTTCCCTATAATAATAGTGCTCTACAAACCTTATAATCAGGAGAAGGAATACAAAGGACTCAACAGGACTGTCACTCTCGCGATCTACCTCAAGCTCCGTACTATAAGGGGTAATCGCAGATAAATACGGTCTAGGCACCTCACCTACACAATATCTATCACTTACCCATCGCCCTAATGAGTAAGCGCTATACGATCCTATGCATAAATATAATTCTAATTTAACTATGATAATCATATAATCAAAGTAAACTGATAACAATATAATTGAGAACATAAGCAAATAGAATAAAGTCAATTATGATATAATCAAATAGATCAAAGCCATATTTATAGTAGCAAAAATTAATATAAATATAACAAAGAGAATAAGAGTTTACCAAGAACTGAAGATATAGATTCAGACCTCAAGATTGACTTGACTCCTTCTAAATCTATTCCTATGTAGCTATGCTAAAGAACTATAGAGATCTAATTGAGATGGTTGCTAAGAACCCTATAGAGACAGATCCATTCGAGGGACCCCTCTCTGTCTAATTCTTCTCTTGATCTTCTCAGAGAATTCTTCTTGATTCTCTCTAGGGGGGTTAGGGTCTTATTTATAGCCTCCTAGAAAGCACCATAGCCATTGGATCAAACCGACTTAAATGTACGCTTAAGATTACTTCTCAAAGGCTGTGGAGGCAGGATCCACGAGGTTCACCCTGATTGGTGGATCTCTCCGGGCGGCCGCCCCTGCCCTATGGTAGGCGAGCTCCATCTTTCAGGTGGTGTCTTCCCAAGTCTTCTGGAGTATTTCTGAGTTGATGTTTCACGTAATCTCTCTATGTAAATCAGACATGTAGACCTCCCTTTGTTCTTATTCTGATAACCCCCTGTAAAAATAGACAATCACCAAAACTTGTGGAATTCTGTTAGTGATAACCCCTATAGCTAGATAGTATTCTGATTTAAGTCCTTTCTCATGCTATGTTGATGGTTGAAAAGAGTACTTATCTACCGTCAACAGGGGCGAAGGGGATAATATAAGTACCATCCACGTCACCCACACAACGATTGGGTCAGACAGACCCCGGAGCCTCCGACCAGATCCCGGAGGTTCCGCGCTGGCCAGAGCAGAAAGGAATTCAGCATAGCTGGCTATTTATGGCTGGAATAATCTGAGATAAGTAAGGTAAAATAAGCACTTGGTTTCCTCCCAAACCACTATTAGTGTCCTCCTTGATAGTACGGCTTGTCCTATGACTCAATTTCAAAAGGCAAAAGAAATAACTTGCTCTTGAAGCTGTTGCAAACCATCCATTCGAATTTGGGGGTCTCCTCCTTTGTCAGTTTTGCACCCATGACTGATGTTATGCTGTCATACACTTGTCAAAGTCATTAGTTCTTTAATTATGTTATCAACATCACCAAAACCCACTTAGAGCTTGATTACACTTACAGTTAGTAACACTAAACCCTCATGAAAATGGCCTCCATTTGTAGTGATGTTTTACCATATGTCCACAGCCATGGTTACGGAACAAAAGGATCAAATTTTCTACATATATAGGTGGTCTGTGATATGAACTGGATTAAAAAAAAAACTTTCTTCATTTCAAATTATAAGTTATTTTGACTTTTTTTGTTACACATACAATTTGCTACGTACGTAGACTAACATATATATGTCTTGACACACAACAAATTGGATGATCAAAAGTGACTTATAATTTGAAACGGGTCAGAGACCAACTTGTATAGTTAGGCTATATCTACGAATCGTCCATATCCATGTCCCACTGTGGCACGGTGTGTTGCATGGCCGGCACGGATCGACGGGAATATCCGGCGGTCCTCTTGCCGTGTGTGTGTGTGTGCCGGCATCGATCGTGGCGTGTGTGTCAACGTCTGGTCCAGGGTGCCGTGCCTCCGGTCCGGTCCCGCCGCTCACTGTCCACACGCGTAGCTAGCTAGTGGCACCGTCACATGGGCTGGCCGGCCGCGCCACGACGACGTACGGTCGCGAGCGCGTGGGTGGCAACGACGACGACCCCGGCCGGCAGGCGCATGCAGCAGCCGAAACCCCCAGCCGCCGTCGTCCCTAGCTGATGCTGATCTGCATGCATGGGCACGCAGCAGCCAGCAGGCTAGGTACGTACGTAGCTAGCATGCATCCACGGCGCACTTTGCCTATCCCCCACGGCATCAAATGAGGCCGCCCCGGCGGCCGGCCAGGGCGCCCACCACCCAGCCAAGCAGCACCCGGCCGGAGAGAGCGCCTGCCTTGTCGGCACGGAGACGTGGGGGGATTATGGCCTTATTTAGTTCCATTTTTTTTTTACAAAATAAATACTATAACACTTTCGTTTATATTTGATAAATATTGTTCAATCATCGACTAACTAGGTTTAAAAGATTCGTTTCGCAAATTATAGGCAAACTATGCAACTATTTATTATTTTTTATCTATATTTAATACTTCATGCATGCATCGCAAGATTCGCTGTGACGTGGAATCTGATTTTTTTTTTAAAAAAAAAATTGAAACTAAACGAGAGGCCTATTCTCGAGAACAAGGATATATATCCGGGTCGGTCGAGTGCCCTGTGCCGTCTACACGGATTGGATATACGCGAGGGATCGCCGGACGCGTGCGATATGTAAACTCATTCAAAAGATATGTTTTTGTGTGAGTGGTTGTAAGGCTATTGTTTTTTTTTTTTTTGAGGAAGCCATTTGGCGCACTTTATTGATTTTGCAAGACAGTTACATCGTTCACCAAAGCTCCTAGCAGGAATCTAGGGGGTTCATCGACCCAATTATATGTAAGCTTATCCTGAAGCGCAACTCTAGCTAATTCATGGGCTACACCATTTGCTTCATGATTACAATGTTCTAATGAAATAGAAACAAAATCAGGCCACATCAGTTCACACTGCTCATAGATTGGACCACTGATTGTAGCCGTGAAACCCCCTTGTCTCATTGTTTGCACTACCTCCAGGCAGTCCGATTGAATTCTTATTCTATTGCATCCCATTGTCTGAGCTAAAGCTAGACCTTCTCTAAGTGCAGTCACTTCAGCAGTAATAGCATCAGACATGAATTCAAGGTAGCTTACCCTAGCCCCCAGGAATGAGCCCGTTGAGTCCCTTATAATCGCATCTGTTCCTCCCGATCCGAGTTCGGGTGTATAACTTGCATCTACATTCAGTAGTAATTCCCCTTCAGGTGGTCTTCTCCAGCCTTCTTCTTTCTTGCCAGTTCTCCCCACCTTCTTCAATGATCTCTGATAGTTCGTTGTTAACGTTGCAATGGACAGTGCTGCTCTTGTCGGATTTTGAACAGGTTCCCCATGAGTTAACTGCCGACGTTGCCACCAGATATACCAACCTCCCGTGAGTATTAATTCAGCAAGCCCAATGTGATTCAGTTCATCAATCTGCTTTGGCCTTGTAATCATCTCAGCAACCACAACTGATCCCGAAGGGTGAAGAGATAGCGCCGAGTTGATATTGTCAGCTACTCCCAGAATTCTCCAAATCTCTTTAGCTTGGTTGCATTCGAACAGAGCAACATTTTAATGTCCTCACAATGAGATTGACAAGCAGGACAACTGCTTGAATTTTCTATATGTCGATTTGCCAGAATACCTTTACATGGAATGAGACCATGTAACACCCTCCAACCAAAGATTTTTATTTTTGCTGGCACCTCCAGTTTCCATAGCTGAGACCACACCTTATCATCGCCTATTCCACTTGCTTGTTCATTAATTCTATTTTCTCTAAACTTATGTAGCCATTGTAGATGATAGGCCGATCCAACTGAGAATAAGTTATTCTTTGTGTAGTGCCACGCCACAGTATCTTCTCTTCCATCTCTTAGAGGAATCTGTAATATTCTGTTAACATCAATTTCCCATAACATAGACCTGATTAGTTGGATGTCCCATGCACCCGTGATTGGGTTAATGAGTTCCTCCACTCTTGTAATCAGACTATTTCCTCTCGGTGTTACAATCTTCAAATTATGACTTGATGGGATCCAATTGTCCTCCCTGATTTTTATTTGGGACCCATCTCCAACTCTCCAGATACACCCTTCCTTGAAACACTCCAAACCAGCAATAATACTTTGCCAAGTAAATGAACTTCCCTTTTTCAGCTTTGCATCCAGTAATCTTCCATCTGGGTAATACTTCGATCTTAATACTCTGGCACAGAGTGAGTCCGGTTCCACCAGCAACCTCCAGATTTGTTTAGCCAACAGTGCTTTGTTAAAAGCTTCTAGATCTCTAAAACCCATACCTCCTTTACTCTTTGGAATACATAGCTTCCACCAAGCTTTCCAGTGTATCCTTTTGTGATCACCATCATCACCCCACCAGAATTGGGATATGGCGTCGGTAATCCCTTTGCATATGTTTTTTGGGATTTTGAACACCATCATTGCGAACACTGGCACGGCTTGAGCCACTGATTTTATAAGGACTTCTTTTCCTCCCATGCTTAGTAGTTTTTCCCTCCAACCTTTTGTTTTTCCCCTCACCCTATCCACCAAGTACTGGAAGCAATCACTTCTGTCTACTCCAACCAAAGCTGGTAGCCCCAGATACTTATCAGTTAAGGACTCCGTCAAAATATTCAGTGTTTCACAAACTTCAGCTTTTGTATCTACATCAGTATTCGGGCTAAAAAAGATACTTGATTTAGCATCACTGATCTTTTGCCCCGAGTTTGCACAATATCTAGCAAGCAGATCCTTTAGTACTTCAGCATTATTGTTATCAGCTTGCATCAATATCAATGAGTCATCAGCAAACAATAAATGAGATACAGCAGGAGCATCTCTACAGACTTTTACTCCCTGCAACTCACCTCTATTTTCAGCACCTTTCAGCAGACTTGATAGACCTTGTGCAACAAATAGGAACAAGTAGGGTGATAGAGGATCACCCTGTCTCAACCCTCTAGTGGGTGTGAACATACCTGTCTCACTAGCATTCACTCTCACCTTATATCTTACAGATTTCACACAAGCCATGATTAAAGAAACCCATCTTCTATCAAAACCCATCTTCAGCATAATTTTCTCCAGAAAGCCCCACTCAACTCTATCATAAGCCTTATGCATATCCAGTTTTCCAGCACATAGACCTTTCTTCCCCTGCTTCTTTTTTATCCTATGAATACATTCATAGGCTAGCAAGATATTATCTGTAATAAGTCTTCCCGGTACAAATGCACTTTGGTAGTCACTGATCATGTCCGGCAAGATACCCCTCAAACGATTTGCCAGCAATTTTGATATAACTTTGTACACCACATTACAGAGACTTATTGGTCGAAATTGGGAGACTAAGGTTGGATCATTTACCTTAGGGATCAGTACTATCATTGTGTCATTCCATCCTTCTGGGATTTGCGCAGAATTCACAGCAACGAGTACCTCATTCACCAGATCATCTCCCACTAGCTCCCAAAATCTTTTATAAAACACTGCAGGCATACCATCCGGCCCTGGGGCTTTAAAGTCCCCAATTTGGAACAACACCTTCTTTACCTCCTCTCCCGTGAACGTATCCATCAGTCCTGAATTCATATCCGGGGTGACTAATCGACTGACATCAGCCAAAACACTGGGATCTGGATCTCCCACTTCTGATGTAAAGAGATTTTCGAAATAGTTTTGTATAATATTTCGCATTGCTACTTCATTCTCCTGTCTTTGTCCATTCTCATCCATTAAACCTTTTATTGTATTTTTCTTCCTCCTCTTAGTAGCAAAATTATGGAAGAAACTAGTATTTCTATCCCCTTGTCTGAGCCAGTTTGCCCTTGCTCTCTGAAACCAGTGGATCTCCTCCTGCTCCAGCATCAGCTCAAGCCGGACCATGATCTCCTTCTGGGATTCTGTGTTAGCTTCTGTCATAGGTCCCCTCTTCAGCCTTTCTAGCTCTTTCTTGAGATCAGAGATCCTTTTCCCGGGCGCCTTAAGGACATCCCTGTCCCATTTATGAAGTTCTTCATGCACCTCATTCACCTTTTTCTGAAAACGATGGGCCTTGCCCTCTCGCTTTCGCTCTTGCCCATGCAGCTTTAATCATTTCTTCCACCGTATCCTCCTGAAGCCATCTTGCCTCGAATCTTTTCATTGCACATCTATCAGGAGGGTTAAAGTATTGAGTATCCATCATAATTGGTCGATGATCCGACCGGTAGCTCTCACAATTTATAAGAGCCGATTGGTTAAACATCTGCGCCCACTGAATGTTTGCAACTGCCCTGTCCAATCGCTCTCGTATTTGGCCTCTTCTCCATGTAAACATATCCCCTCTAAAGCCCATATCATTAAGCTCACATTCAGACAATATGTCATGAAATGCTTGTAATTGTCTCTGGCTCCTCAATCTTCCACCTTCCTTTTCTGAATTATACAGAATTTCATTAAAGTCTCCCATGATCAGCCAAGGGATGGTTGGTTCCCCTTTTAGTGATCTAATGGCTTCCCACGTCAACACCTTGCGATTCCATTCTGGTTCACCATATAAACCCGTGAACCTCCAACCTCCCTCCTCATTAATAGTTACAGCATAATTTTTTTGACACTGAGTTCACTTGGATTTTTACTTCCTCCTTCCACATCAGCAGTAAACCACCGCTCCTTCCTTCACTCTCAAAAACAGCTTTGTGATCAAAACCTGCTCTCCTTCGCTCCCTCTCTGCCTTAGCATTGTCCAGATGTGTTTCAGACAGGAAAAGCACATCCGACTTCAATCGCCCCTGAACATCCAGGAGCGCACGAACTGCACGGGAACTTGACAGTCCCCGGCAGTTCCAAGCGATGAGTTTCATTGTGCCCGGCCACTCTCCTCGAAGGAGAGCGCCGATCTTGCATGTGTGTGGTCGTTGCCTTCCACGGATTGGTCCGAGGTCCTAAGCCTCTTCTTTTCTTGCAAAGCCAGTGGACTTACATTCGTAGCTGGTGGAGTATCGGTACTCCCAATTGGAATTAAAGCCCCTGTCATTGTTTGATCACCATCTTTATCTGCTTCTTCCTCCTCCTCTGACATTGGATCCTCCCCATAGTCATCATATGTTCCTCCACTACGGCCACCAACTACACCTCGTCCTCTACCTCTTCCTCTTCCTCTTCCACCTCTATCAGCTCTCCCAATTCCAAGGGCAGCAAATGGTACACGGAGCCATTCACCCCACCCCCAGCTCTCTTTTGGGTGAATACCATCTCCACACTCTGAAACTTCATGTCCCATGCATCCACAAAAATAGCAGAAGTTTGGCAACTTCTCGTATTGCACAAGATACTTCATTCTTTCTTTTAACATAATTGGAACCATCCTCACTAGTGGTTTATTTAGATCTAACCACACCCTGGCACGTAGGTAAGAGGTGGAATTAATCTTTCCATCCGTCACTACTACCTGGATTATATCACCCACCTTCTTAGCGATCTTCTCTGATAGATCTTTCTTCTTCATCAAACCTTCGGGCATACCTTGGATGCGAGCCCAAACCGGTATCCTTTCTAGCTTTATCGACGTAACCTCTGAAAAACCATCATATTCTTCCATAACCACAGCTGCAGATCTGAATAGCCATGGTCTTCCCTCCATTACCTTCGTCCAATCGCCCAAACAGTGGAACTGGGCGACAAACAGGTTTGGGTTTCGTGCTTTGAAGGTGACACCTTTGGCCGGAGCCCACGCGTTCCTCATCGCACTAAATAACGCCGCATGACTGAACGACTTCGTCGTAAGAACCCTAAAAAGGGCTAGCCACCTCGTCTCCTTGACAAGTTCTTCTAGTTCACCTGAGAGGTCCAGATCCTCTCCCTCTTCTCCTTGCAGATGCATATCATCCAGATGCTTTTCCAGATTTATGATCTCGTCCTCCTCCTCGCCTACCATCATCTTCCCCTTTGCCTTTTCCTCGCTAGCCGCCATGCTTGCCCTATATCTCGCTGCCCTCCCAGCGGGAACTCGCCGTGGGGGACAGGATTCAGGAGAATCACGTCGAGTTTGACGTGAGAAAACTGGGACTCCGGCGCCGTCGCCAGAGGAGACAAAACCCTAGTTTTTTAGGGGAAAACTCTCCGTAAGGCTATTGTTGGTTATGTACTATTTTTTCATTTGTCATAGACATATTGTAGTCATTGTTACGAGCTTAGGTTTTTATATTCATTTTATTTCAAAAACTTTATTTTCATATAATAATCCCAACACATCTATATATTTATCGAGTGCATGTGGTGATGATAACGGTAAAACTATACTTTATTTACTCAGGGACCTGATCACATCCATCACACTCAGTATATAGTAGATCTTCTTCGATTTTTGATTATGTCTGATCTGCTTTAACTGAGTAGTTCTAGATTGCATCTTATTATAGCATATTTTACTATTCGTATTTGCGTGTAAGTTTTGTGTTCAATTAGTGTAAATTAATTGTTCAATATTAAGAATAGTCATTTGGATTACATGAACAGTTATCTGTTTATTTTTTGGTGTTTTTTTGTATGTATGTTTAATTTGGTTCACCCTTGTAATCTTCTAATTTGGCTTTTTATAGTAATAATTTGGTTAATTTTTTTGTTCTATTTATTTTATCTGTTACAAAAATCGAGTATTTGATGGCATTGATTCTGTCATCTATCCAGTTTCGAGTGTTTTGAAGCCGGGCTTTACTATGGTACACCCAAGTAACTGTGAGCCCTTCATTTAATTAGATCGAATGGTTAGAATCATCCATTACTTTCCAGGAGGTAATATGTGAAATTATATTTATTTAATTTTTAATTTTGGGAAAAATACAATAAATGAGGAAAGTTTAGATATAAATATCTTTTTAAGATCTAGTACATGCATATGAGATCCGCAGAATCTTTTTATTTTTGCAACTTTAGATATGACATAATTTAATTAGCATACACTATATAATAGTTTTGTACAAGTAACACAGTGTTGTACGTAGGTTCTAAATATACTGGAAACACATATGTGTCCAAACATATATAAAATTCTATGTTCGTACAAAAAATTTCATGTAGCAACTTTACATGCTCAATAATATACGTGATAACTTTTTATTACAAAGGCCTCTAAATTATGTAACACAATTTTAATCAAGTTAGCATAATATACACTAGATTATGTAGGGTGTGCAGCGTGCAACGTATTTTAACATGCTGATTTAGAATCATAAAAAAATTAGTCATCTTTTAGGTAAAAATATCAAAACTTAAAATATATAAAAATAATCTCATTCAAATATGGATACATTAAAATATTTATTCAGGGTATTTAGTTGAATACTCATTGCTTTTGCTAAAAACTTTTGTACGTAGGACATATATGTACATGTATACGTTAGCAAAAAAATAAAACAAAAATAATAGGTATTCACGGTTAAGCCCAAAAGGAAGAGGCCATGCGCAAGGAAAGGAAAGGCCATGCTCCAGATTCTCTTCCTGATTTGAGGACTTCACAACATTAAGGATGGCAGCGGGTCGGTTTTGGTTCGGATATCCGCGGGTTTCGGGTCCAGCGGTTTTGGTTTTGGTGGTAGTTTTTCGTCCATGGTTTTCGGGTTCAGGGCCCAGAAACCGATCGGGTTTGGTTTTGGGTTTGGTTTTCTACCCGTGGATATCCAATGATATCCGAAATAAATCATTTGAAATTAAAATTTATATTTTATAATATGATAATAATAATTTATTTACTTAGATTATTAAATTTATTCAATGTTAACTCATGAAAATATTTATTATTTGTTGCATCTTGTTTATACATGTGAATATGTGTCTATATATCCACGGGTTTGGGGTATCCGTTCGGGTTTCGGGTATCCGCGGGTTTGGTTTTGGTACTAAATTTTCACCTGAATCGGTTTCGGTTTTGGTTTCGGGTTTCGACTTCGGGTTTCGGTTTTGGGTGCACGGAGACTCCACTCGATCCAAACCCGACCCGTTGCCATCCTTAGACAACATATCTTTTTTCTTTTTTAGATTGACTAATTCATTAACTGACTAAAAAAGAAATTAAAGAATCAATGACTCAGATTTATTTGAGATATTACCTCCTAAGAAGTAAAGGGTGTACCGTAGCATTGCCCTTTGAAGCCATATAACACTCAGGTGTAAGGTACTTTTAAAACACTAGTTGATCGTAAACAGACTCGATGATAATGATGCCGATAAAAGGACTGGGAAGACGGTCAACGGACGCCTGCAGTGCGTGGCGGGCGGCAGCTATCGTTGAATATGTTCTAAATTCAATTGTACTATATTATAAAGGTCGACTTCTATCTAAATTAGAGTTTCATCTAATGTATGGTCTTGTAAGCCGTCGCACGGCGTTGTAATCCAACTCTTGATAATAGTAAAGAGTGTTTGCTGGTTGGCACCCGTGATTTTACCCCTTCGTATTGGAGGGGTTTTCCATGTTAAATCTTGTGTCTCTGTTATGTTTTGATTTTATGTGTTCTTCGTCGTTTATTCGCCGTCATTCACAACAGCTATTCAGGTTAAGGTGAAAAGTGGGTCGATGATTGCAAGGTTTGGGAGCCTTGTTTAGTTCTAATTTTTTTTTTATAAAATAGACACTGTAGTACTTTCGTTTGTATTTGACAAATATTGTCCACTCCTGGAATAACTAGACTTCAAAATTTATCTCGCAGATTACAGATAAACTATATAATTAGTTATTTCTTTTATATATATATTTAATGTTCCATGCACATGCCATAAGATTCGATATGACGGAGAATCTAAAAAAATTTACAAATTTTTTTATTAACTAAACAAGGCCCAACTAAAAGCCGAATTTGGTCCATCTCAATTCTGGGCTCATTGCAAGTTAGGCTATTCGGAAAATTCAGGTACCAAGACTAGGTTTTAGGTATTATAAGTAAGTATAGATCGGGTTTGGGTTTAAAGTTTTTTTTTCTCCACCCTTAAACCTTAGAGCATATATCCATCAATATATGAAAGATTATTATGTCCAAAAAGTTTGGTTCTAGAACCCTTTTAAGAACTATTGGGTACGGCAAAAATACGCCTCACCAACAGTTCCCTTTTATTTATTTATTTGTATAAACACATAGAGGTGTACATACCGAATCATCGACCATGAACGAAATAACTCACTGAGGCCTTCTTTGGAAGCAAAGGGGAGCAAAATCCAGGGACAGAAAACCCGCCACTAAGAACTAGAATAGTAATTAAGATGATATTCTTATGGATTATCTCTCTAGGGAAAAGTCTAGATCCCAGAGGGATTGGAGTTTTCAAAAATTAGGCCTGACGTGGTCAGCCATTTTGGTACACTGACTCATACCCAGAACCTTTAGGCCTTGTTTGGATGTTGTCGGATTCATCTCAATCCACATGTGTTGGAGTGGATTGGGGTGGAATTTAGTTCAAGTTCTACTCCAACCCACCCCAACACATGTGGATTGATACGAATCCGACTACATCCAAACAAGGCCTTAAAATATAAGATTCATTGTCTGAGTCACCTTAGTGATGGGCTGATGGCAACACTTTTCGTGTGTAGAGAGTAAATTTTGTAATACAAAACCCAGGCACCAAAATTATGAATTGATATGCGTTGACTTTGGTTGCCTCCTGCGCTCAGCGCGTCTTAATTAAGGAACTAAACCACACGCCATCTTTTCTTTCTAAGAATCATGTATGACAAACCAAGAGTATTAGGACATTTCTCTCCACTAATTTGTCTGAAAAAAAATCCCAATACATCACTTTTTTGGTCGGAGGGAGTAATATGTAAGTTTAATATGATTGGAAAGAAATATGGCCATTGGTGAAGCTCTTGCTCAAATATAATACACTAATAACACTAGGATTACATGGAAAGGGAAAGAAAAATGAACCGGAGAAAACCAGCTGACCCTTTGCTCGAGACTTGTTAATTTGTTTGGGAGGAACCACCGGTTCCTCTCCCGATAAAAATTGCTAGCCATCGGTCATAGAAATTCAATCCTGCTTGCGATTTTAATCTATGTATATGCTGTAACATCAGTTTATCAAGCTGGTACCCGTACTTTCATCACACTGCATGCCAGGATGGTTCTTGGTCTATTCACAACACCAAAGAAACAAAAAGGTTCCATCTTATTCGATCATTGCTCTTGGGATTCTGTTTGTTTTCTGTTAGCTAATTTCTGCCTGCTCAAAGCACTTATTTCATATTACAGAGATCTCTTACATGTGTCCGTAACAAAATCTTTACAGCATTACAGGTGTCTGATAATCTTGCAGCCGCAACATGTTGATCTATCCTCTGTTTTATGCAGCAGCATGTTGACTACTGCTGCTTGCTGGTGTCATGGATTATGGGTCATGGATTTGTTTGTGTTGGAAGTACAGTTATACCCTTTGAAATAGATTTACAATGGTCCACTAAATTTAGGTTCCAGTCCATACCTTAAGTTCCTCTTGATAGGTTCTTCCTATTTTTTAACCATTATTAGATCTCACCAAATGAGTGACTGCCATTTATTCAAAGCACTGTAAAATTTCTCAAATCCATATACCTCAGTTACACTTATACTACGAATTTAAAAGTAGAATAAAAGACAAGAGAGATGCTCAAGCGAGCATAGACACGGTCGTCCACACAACACTGTCCCCCTGAGAATGCTCACTGCCCTGCAGGATGCATATGGGGGCAGAAAAAGACTGTATATCATACACAACAGCCCCCAATAGCACAGCAATCAGTACCTCCCTGTACCGGAGGATCTGCGACAATGACGTTGAAAATATAAATACCAGGCCATGAACATATATGCAGAAGGCACAGAGCAGTTGATCGAACACGCTGATCACTCATATAAATGATGAAACATATGAGCTACTTACCACCCGGTGCTTCACCATGTATAATTGCTGATGTACATCTGTGAATCATTAGTAACATGACCAACAAGATAACAAGAAGCAACCGAGCCAGGAAAACGCAGCCGTTTGCTGGCATTTTCCCAGGCATCGATCGAGGATGATTGCTAGCTACAAAATCACAATGCTTCTGGCGCCTATTAATAGCCGTTGGCAGCAGGCTGCAGCTGCAACCAAACCACTGTAAGATAACCTGCCGCTGCTCTTGTTTGTTTTGCTGCAGCAGGAAGTTGGCAAGTCTCAGTCAATTCCTTGCTGTAATTTCTAAATGGACCGTTTCAGCACAAGACTTGACTGCAAGTCAAGAACTTCTCTTAGGAAATTGCTAGGAAAGCCACTAGGGCTGTCTTCTCTTAGGAAATTGCTAGCAAATTGACGGGCAAAGAAAAAACGCATGCATACAAATACAAATACGCAATGTATCAGGTTCTACATCTCTCTTGTTGTATTATTATTAGAAGTTCGTCTATGTCTCTTTGCTACTAGAGTTTACTTATCTGTGACTCCTGTTGTAACCGAACTTAACTTGGTCCTTACCATTACCAACCCCCGTGTATATAATAAAGCTGGCCGGCAGCCTTGCCAAGCCATTCCACACAATAGTTTACATGGCTAAATATTTTATATATGTGTGACAATCACCTGGATATGAAGATAAGTCTTTGCTGCGCTTTGTGTGTAAATTTGACAAGTCTCTTTGTGGTCATGAGTCAAGTTCTGCCTAACCGGCAAAATATGTAATGCAAGCTAACATTCAAAGTTGACACACTTACCGCTTCTTTTTTTAAACAAGGAGCTGCTGTCATACATTTCTTGGTTTATACTATATGTTTATGGCAATGTTGTAGACTTGTAGTGAGCTCAAGCGAAACGGGCTGTTGAAACTTTGTTCCAACGGTCTTCATGATGATTGCTGGTCCACTTATCGGCTTGCTCTGGACATATATTGCTGATGTTGACTCAGTAAAAGTATGCCAAGGACTGAATTCATCGTGCTGGGTTGAAAGATTAATGCAAGACAGTTAATAATCCAACCATGTCGGTTTCAGAAAAAAACTGATATCTAATGTTCGTGATACATTATTGAACAATGATATTGCTACAAGATACATAAGTATTGTTGGTGGCTTGCAATATTATATTGAAACTTGACTAGGCCAGACATAAGTTTGTCAGTATCTTCCCTCTACTACTTTGGTTCATTATACCGCGTTCAAAATAATTCTTAGATGTGGCCAGTACAAGTCTACAAGTACAATTGACTATGGGCTAAATCAAAGCCACTTCTGGTGAGTGCTTTCTTAAATGCTCACTGTACACATTGTTCAAAAAATGATAGAAGATCCACAAGGGGATTCGTTATGTTTCTCAGTTTCTGGGACCAAATCTTATAGCAAGGAGTGCTAGAAAATAAGTAACTGTTTTCAGGTCTAGCACTGAAGCAAAATATAAGTCACTTGCTAATGCAATTGTGGATAAGGATACAAATGCTTCAAGGTGAACTATCAGTTTTATATTCAAAGGTTTCCTATTCTTCGGTGTCTGCAAATCCAGTTTTCCATGTCAGAACTGAACAAATTAAAATGAATTATCATTTTGTGACAGAACAGGTTGCTCAAGAACTTTTGTACTTGTGATGATCAACTGTAAGTTTTCAAAAGTTTAGGAACAATTCAACTTGTGCAAGCTGTGATTGAGGGATAACCAAGGATATGCGTAATATATCAGGTTGTCTCTTTGTATTAGAAGTTTTGTATAGGTCTGTTTTGTGCTACCCTGTACACGGACCTAGAGTCCTCATCCTGTAATTGTTCCTGTTGTACAAAACTTGTCTTAACCTTTGTACCAGCCATCTCTAAAGAAGCTGGCTGAGCCGTTCCACACAAGTCTTTACAGCAAGCTGGCTGCAGCCGACCTGCCTTCTATAAATGCAGCATATCCACCACTATAGAAAATCACTGAAGGCAAAAGCACACGTCCACTGCAAAATAACAATGTCTCACAGAACATATATGGCCCCTGTAGGCACTCTCAGCTCCTCACTGCCATTGATCATTCTCTTGGCTTCTCTTTCGGCACTTGCTACACCTTCACTAGGTGCTACACCTCTTCATCGTGAATCTAACGACGACATGGAAGCACTCCTCTGCCTTAAGCACCACCTCTCAGTCTCAGACCCTACTGGGATCCTACCTTCATGGAAGAATGATTCGACGCAGTTCTGCAGTTGGTCCGGTGTTACATGCAGCAAGAGACACTCATCTCGTGTTGTTGCACTGGACCTTGAGTCACTCGACCTCCATGGCCAAATACCTCCTTGCATTGGTAACCTCACTTTCCTCACAAGGATCCACTTGCCAAATAATCAACTGCATAGTCAGATCCCAGCTGAACTTGGCCAATTGAATAGGCTGAGATACCTTAACCTCAGCTCCAACAATTTTATTAGTGGCAGGATCCCAGAGTCTCTATCATCATGCTTTGGCTTGAAGGTCATTGATCTTTCAAGTAATTCCCTCAGCGGAAGTATCCCGGAAGGTTTGGGGAGCCTCAGCAACCTTTCTGTTTTACATCTTTCTGGTAATTATCTGACGGGCAACATTCCAATTTCTCTTGGAAGCAGCTCTTCTCTTGTCTCTGTTATTCTCAACAACAATAGTCTCACAGGACCAATACCATTGCTACTAGCTAATAGTTCATCGCTTCAACTATTGGGCTTAAGAAACAATTATCTTAGTGGAGAGCTTCCTCTGTCACTGTTTAACAGCACATCACTTCAGATGTTAGTGCTTGCAGAGAACAACTTTGTTGGATCCATACCTGTTCTCTCAAATACTGACTCACCCTTACAGTATCTTATATTGCAATCAAATGGTCTTACAGGTACAATACCTTCCACTTTGGGGAATTTTTCTTCCCTTCTCTGGCTCACACTTGAGGGTAACAGTTTTCATGGTAGCATCCCGATGAGTATAGGTACAATAGCAAACCTGCAAGTTCTAGGCATGACTAACAATGTTTTGTCAGGGACTGTTCCAGACTCCATTTACAACATGTCAGCACTCACACACCTTGGCATGGGTATGAATAATCTCACTGGGGAAATTCCAGCTAATATTGGGTATAACCTTCCAAGAATTGTAAATTTGATTGTGGCTCGAAACAAGTTCACTGGTCAAATCCCTGTTTCGCTAGCCAACACCACCACTCTCCAGATCATTAATCTCTGGGATAATGCATTTCATGGTATTGTTCCTTTGTTTGGATCCCTGCCAAACTTAATCGAACTTGATCTAACCATGAACCACCTTGAAGCTGGGGACTGGTCTTTCTTGTCGTCATTGACAAATTGCAGGCAATTGGTGAATTTGTATCTGGATAGAAACACCCTCAAAGGAGTCTTGCCGAAATCCATAGGGAACCTGTCCAGTACATTAGAGGTATTGTTTTTAAGTGCAAATGAAATATCTGGTACCATTCCAAATGAGATAGAGCGCCTCAGAAGCCTCAAGGTTCTTTACATGGGGAAGAACCTCCTTACTGGAAATATTCCTTACTCCCTAGGTCATCTTCCAAACCTGTTCGCCCTAAGCTTATCGCAGAACAAACTTTCTGGACAAATTCCACTCTCCCTCGGTAACCTGAGTCAACTCAATGAGCTCTCCTTACAAGAAAATAACTTGAGTGGCCGGATACCAGGCGCTTTAGGACATTGCAAGAACTTAGACAAGCTGAACCTCTCTTATAACAGCTTTGATGGTAGCATACCAAAGGAGGTATTTACTCTTTCTTCGCTTTCTAATGGCTTGGACTTGTCTCACAACCAACTCTCCGGACAAATACCACTAGAGATTGGCAGCTTCATCAACCTTGGCCTGCTGAATATTTCTAATAACATGTTGACTGGGCAAATACCCTCCACTCTAGGTCAGTGTGTTCATTTGGAGTCCCTCCACATGGAGGGGAACCTTCTTGATGGGAGGATCCCAGAATCATTCATTGCTTTACGAGGCCTCATTGAGATGGACATTTCTCAGAACAACTTCTACGGTGAAATCCCGGAGTTCTTTGAATCTTTTAGCTCTATGAAGCTTCTCAATTTGTCCTTCAACAACTTTGAGGGACCAGTACCAACAGGTGGGATATTTCAGGATGCACGTGATGTGTTCATTCAAGGGAACAAGAACCTATGTGCCAGTACCCCGTTGCTACATCTGCCACTATGCAATACAGATATATCTAAACGACATAGACACACCTCCAAAATTCTGAAGTTTGTAGGATTTGCTTCTCTTTCGCTAGTCTTGCTATTATGCTTTGCAGTCCTTCTAAAGAAGAGAAAGAAAGTTCAACGAGTAGATCATCCATCCAACATAGATTTGAAGAATTTCAAATATGCTGATCTAGTCAAAGCAACAAACGGTTTCTCATCAGACAACTTGGTTGGCTCAGGAAAATGTGGATTAGTCTATAAAGGAAGATTTTGGAGTGAGGAGCATACAGTTGCCATCAAAGTATTCAAACTTGATCAACTTGGAGCACCAAACAGCTTCCTTGCTGAATGTGAGGCCCTGAGGAATACTAGACACCGTAATCTCGTGAAGGTGATTACTGCATGCTCAACAATTGATTCAGCAGGACATGAGTTCAAGGCTGTTATTCTTGAATACATGTCTAATGGCAGCCTCGAGAACTGGCTCTATCCAAAACTGAACAAGTATGGAATTCAAAAACCATTGAGTTTGGGCTCCAGAATAGTAATAGCAATGGACATAGCTTCTGCTTTGGATTATCTTCATAATCATTGCGTTCCCGCTATGGTCCATTGTGATTTGAAACCCAGCAATGTACTTCTTGATGATGCCATGGTTGCACATCTTGGTGACTTTGGATTGGCTAAGGTTCTTCACACTTTTAGCTATTCAAGCAATCAAAGTTCTACAAGCTTAATTGGACCAAGAGGATCAATCGGATACATTGCACCAGGTGAGCATTTTCCCTTCATATGTATGTTTCAGTTTCCTACTCTCTGAGAATATGCTTTTATGATTAACAATATCATGAAGGTACAATGATGATAAATTACAATATTGCAGAATATGGCTTCGGGAGCAAACTCTCAACAGAGGGCGATGTCTACAGCTATGGAATTACCATCTTAGAAATGCTCACAGGGAAGCGTCCGACAGATGAGATGTTTTCTAAGGGTTTGACCCTTCACAAATTTGTGGAAGAAGCATTTCCTCAAAAGATTCCTGAGATTCTAGATCCTTCTATAATTCCGGTTACAGAAGATGGTGGTAATCATACAATGGATGAAATAACAAGAACCATCATGGATCTTATTAAGATTGGTATCTCATGCTCTGTAGAGACACCGAAAGACCGACCAACAATGAAGGATGTTTATGCTAAAGTCATCACAATCAAAGAAACATTTTCAGAGCTATGCCACTGAGGAAAGGAACAATTATTTTTACTTTTGAAATTAGGGAGCACTACGTTTTATTTAACTTGTTTGAGGCAAAAGCTTAGCAACCATTTGCAATGTGAGTCTTGTCCTATATTTTGTTATTCGTATGTAACGTTCAAGAAGTTGAGACCTGAGAAGTCCGTTTGCTTGTTTATTTTGTCTAACTGATGGAAGCTCGGTGATAGCAGACTGGTACTTTTAGACCCTGCTGATCACGACAACAAACTTTAGTGAGATTTCAGTGTTGATCTAACTTGTCAATGCTATGTCCTGCTCAAAAGTCATATTCTACTTTGGTTAATTTACTTTTGTTAAGTTTGTTTTTGAGTGGATCATGTACATGTCTACTGTCACGGTCATGCTGCTCGACAAGGTCTGGGAAATGCGCTTGGTGAGCGCAGGATAGTATGTTTGTTCATGGAAAATTTTGCAGTTTGGCAGGTGAGCTGGAGTTTGTCGTGCATCGTGTTTGAGTTAACACTTGAATAACAGGCGTAATATCTTAATAACACTTCAATAACAGTCATCGTCAAAGAAAGGGGATCGTCGGAGGGAGGGAACATAGAGGTGGTCGCAGCGCGCAGTCGCCGCCATGGGAGGAGATCGGGGGAGGGGCGCACAGGAGGCGGTGCCTCCTGGTGTTGGCAACGTCGGGCACCTAGAGCACACTGTCCATCCCACGGAGTGCAAGGGCTCGGTCAAACAGGCAAGGCAGGCAATGGCAGTTGTGGTAATTTCAAGAAAATAGAGTAGATGGGCATCAGAAGGAAGGCAGAGCGAACCTATGCAATCGCCGTTTCGAGTCTTTACGAAGGAAACGGGAAACGATTCACTCTGATTCTTCGTTGTAAACCCGTTTGGAACTCTACAGATTCTTCCTAGAAACGGATCCGATTCGGCCTTCCAAGCACACCCTCAGTTGATAGTTGCTCTATCGAAATGTGTGACAAGCTCCAATGAAAAGAAGCAGGTCTTAGTTTCTTAGGCTTGCACCTCTGCACGCAAGGGCAGCGACAGAACACACACAGAGCCCTCCCAAGGGCAAGTGTGCAGCCACTAGGTGAGACTGAGACGCCAAAGGCCAAAGCTAAACAGGGTTAGTTAGCATCTCGACCAGTGATTAGTGGCGGAGGCAGGATTTAAAACTTGGGTATTCTCACTTTCACATTGAACAGAATATGACAAACGGGAATATAAAGAGCCTTTTCCTTATCATTTACTGCATCAAACTTTTCAACAATTGTTGCTTTAGGTGAAATGACGGAATTATATCTCTCTTGAGCCATATTGTGAAAACTAGTCATAGCTCTACAATGTTTAGCAATCCTCTTCTTTCTCATGTGCCAATTTCTACCCCCCTCACAAAAGCATCTCCACTAGAACTATTAATTTTATGTTTGAACAAATATCAAACAAAAAAATGTGGCATCTTTCTCAACACTATATTCAAGCCATCTAAATTCATGAAACCAAGTTGCATGAAGCACCGAGGCTTACCTCCAACGCTCCTTACAGGAAAATTGTGACTCCGTTGCTGACACGGCCCTAATGCAATGTATGCCTTGATCACAGAATTCCGGTCATTAACATCATTATCTTTTGATTGGAATCCTCTTTCCTGGATAATGAGAGAGAAGGCCAATGTCATAGATAGCTTCATCACTTGATTGATTCATACTATGAGTCATCACCATCTCTGATAGGGGACCAAGTAGAAGGTTCAGCTCCTTCTGTAGAGTACTGCTGATGTTCTTCTTCTTCGCCCACTTCTGTGGTTGCTGCTATATATCAGGTCCATTGCTACCTATCTCAGGTTCTGCACTTCTCTGACTGATTGCTATCTTATTCTGGGCTTCTGGCTCTGTAGTAACTGGAACAACAGATGGATTCTGAGGCTGAGCGTCACTCTCGACAGTAACTGGTTGCAACACTGATGGGGAGGCTGATTCTACCTTTCTTGCCTCTACTGCTCTATCCCACAATGTCTCCAAATTAACTGATTTGTTCTTCATTTTGCAAACCAAAACAAATCTATGGAAAACATATATGCACACTATTAGGTAGAACTCAATACCAATAGCAACTAGCAAATATACTGAAGATTGAAACTGAATCCTCACCCTCACCCAAATCTGCAAATCAGACCACTGCAATTGCTTTGTTCTGCTCCAAATGCTCTCTCTCTCTCTCTCTCTCTCTCTCTCTCTGCGACTCTGCCCACCGCCCCCTGCCAGCCTGCCGACTCCCCGGGCCGCCGCCTGCGGGAGCGCCGAGCCCGCGCGGCCGCGCCAGGTGCCCAGGCCGGCGGCCGCCCGCCGAGCCGGTCTTCTCTGTCGAGGGGATCGCGAATGGGGAACAGCGTCAGGGCCGGGAGCCCAACAGAATGACTGTGATGATACTCTATACAAAAAAAATATGAGAAAAAATTAAAAAAAAAACCGTCGACAGCAGGGTTCGAACCTGCGCGGGCGAAGCCCAACAGATTTCAAGTCTGTCTCCTTAACCACTCGGACATATCGACAATTTGTGATGAATTATCTTTAGAAGATTATTTTAGGCATTGCAACAATATTTTCTGAGCTATCTTGTGTGTTTTGTATGTTCTACACTTGTGTTAATATCGAACTATAACCTCCAGGGTGAGGAATTTGGTCGAGTAAACTTTTGCATCTCCATTTTCGCAGTTGAATCTCTTTGTTACATGTATCTAGTTTTTTTATAAAAAAAACAATTCGACACACTTTATTCAACGAGGATAGTTAAATCATGAATAAAGCTACTTGATTTGCCTCGTGGCCGGAGTGCTCAATGGATATGTATTGGAATCCGCTCCACATAGTGTTAGGCCTTGTTTAGTTTATCCCAAAAACTAAAAAGTTTTCAAGATTCCCCGTCACATCGAATCTTGTGGTACATGCATGAAGTATTAAATTTAGATAAAAATAAAAAATTAATTACACGGTAATAAGTAGCCCGGGGCGGAGGGAGTACCTACTATATATATATATATATATATATATATATATATATATATATATATATATATAATGCACGCGGCAATAATAAGTAGGCCGGCGCGGCGCCCGTCCGTCCCCCAACCGTTGGGCCTGCGGGCTGTGTGATGACACGTACACGTAGGCCGTAGGCGTGCGCGCGCATGGGGGGTACAGGCACCTACAGGTACGTCGACGAGCGAACGGACGGGCCGTACGGTGCCGATGCGACATGGAGGGGAGCAACCTCCGAGTGCTTTGCCAAGCTGTGATGCGCGTCCCGCTCCCGCCGCACGGGACAGGGACAGGGACAGGGACACGGATCCGCTATCGCTGTGCTTGTTGTTGCCGCCGCCCCAGCTGCGAGGCGGCAACTAGCAACCACGTCTAGTTGGATGGGCGCTGACAAGAGAACTAGATGCATAACAAAATCCAATTTCTAGCATGGTATTGGATTCAATACTACCGTCATTTTTTTAAGGTGCTGGCAAAGAGGTCTATGCTGTTCGTACTGGAGTCTTTATTTGTTTATTTTTCCTATATCTCCATGGATCTAGACTTTTATAGAATTATAATGTGATAAGTTTTTAGCCTAGTTGTTCATCTTTTTCCATCATTTGGAAAGCAACAAATGATCATTTTTCAATCAAACTTAATTTTGAATTTAGTTATTTAGTAATTATGGACTATTTGGAGAACAAACTATTAATTTTTCATAGCTATTTGTATAAGATAGATAGACAAGACGATATGCTTCGGGGGCGTTGTCAATCCAAAACAAAAACAACAAGAAGGAAACACACACTTGGGCCTTGTTTAGTTCACCTTAAAAACTAAAAAATTTTCAAGATTCTTCGTCACATCGAATTTTGTGGTACATGCATGGAGCATTAAATATAGACGAAAACAAAAACTAATTGCACAGTTTATCTGTAAATCATATAAATCTTTTGAGCCTAGTTACTCCATGATTGAATAATATTTGTCAAATAAAAATAAAAATGCTACAGTGCTGAAATTTAAAATATTTTCGGAATTAAACAAGGCATTAGAGTCGGTACCTTGCTAGTACCTAGTAATCAATAACGTACTGCAGCCGTTGATCGTCATCTCTCTTTCGCGTGTCAGGTGTTGTGTTGGTAATGGTGGGCCGTTTCTAGCTCCGTGCACGCTGGCTAGGCTAGTACTGTAGATCCAGGTCCGGGTGTACTACTACCTCTGAAGCCTGAAGTTGTCGGCGGCACGAATCTCCAAGCAGCAGGGCCAGGGTTCTCAGGGACGAAAAAACCTTTTTGGTTCCAATTTTTTTTTTGAAAAAATAGATATTGTAGTATTTTCGTTTGTATTGTCTAATTATGAACTAACTAGATTCAAAAAATTCGACCCACAAATTACAGACAAACTATATAAGGGTACAATTAATTATTTTTTTTATTTATATTTAATATTTTATATATGTGCGTAAGATTTAATGTTTGAACTAAACACTTGCTCTTGCTGCACACAATGGTCATCGGCGGCGGCACACATCTGTATTTGTGACACTGCGTGTCGTCTTGCGTTTGCGTGAGGACAACGGGATCGGATCGGAGGCCGAGCGTTACCTGCAGCAAGACGCGGCATATGTTCCGAGCCTTGCCAGCATCGTGGATCAGGCTCTTAATTGTTCATTATTTTCCTTTTTGGTCTTGTTTAGATTAAATATTTTTTGAATTTAGATGCTGTAGGACTTTTGTTTGAATTTTGGTAACTATTATCCAACTATGAAATAATTAGGCTGAAAAAATTATCTCACAAATCACAAACAAACTATGCAATTAATTATTTTTTATTTATATTTAATATTTCATGCATATGCCGTAAGATTCATTGTGATGAAGAATCTTGAAAAATTTTTAGATTTTGGATACAACTAAACATGACCTTGATTGTTGCCATGGGAAGCTCTTGTTCGGTTCTTCGTGCTATACTCCCTCTTACCTAAAAATAAAGTTGTTTTAGATAAGGTTTGAGTTAAACTTTAAAAATATAAATTATAAAAATGTGAACACTATATAAATAGATTTGTCTTGAAAAATATTATATATATATATATAATTTTTTAATTAATATTTTTATTATAAACATAAGAAGTTAAAACTAAGTTTTGGAGATCGTGACACTGTTTTAAACGACTTTTTTATTAGTACGGAGGGAGTACGTTGAAAGTCTTCACTCTTGTCAAGCAAAAAAAAAAGCCAAGGTTTTGTTTAGTTCCGAAAACTTTTGGTTCTTGGAACTGTAGCACTTTCGTTTTTATTTGTCAAACATTGTCCAATTATGGAGTAAGGTTTAAAAAATTCATCTCGCGATTTACAGGTAAACTGTGCAATTATTTTTTTTTCTATATTTAGTGCTTCATGCATGTGCCGCAAGATTTGATGTGACAGAAAATTTTGAAAAGTTTTTGGTTTTCGTGGTGAACTAACAAGGCCCAAGCATCTGGTCCTACACTTTCCCATCGTTGAATCACCCTTGATTAGTTCGTCCCAAAAACCAAAAACTTTTCAAGATTTCCATCACATCAAATCTTGTGCCGCATGTATAGAGCATTAAATGTAGACGAAAACAAAAACTAATTACACAATTTGCCTGTAAATCGCAAGATGAATCTTTTGAGCCTAGTTAATCCATAATTAGACAATATTTGTCAAATAAAAACAAAATGCTACAGTACCCCAACCAAAAATTTTTGGGAACTAAACAAGGCCTAACCCATACTGTTGTTATTGGGCTGCACTGAGTCAAAACTCAGAAAACACGAATTTCAGTCGATTGTTTGCGTTTACAAAAAAATACACACATGCACGTCACACAGCAAAACTAGCATTAGATATTTAGATTAAAGACAGAGGTTGCGCATGCAGATGTGTGAGACGCATCATGCATGACACGCTCAGCTAACAAAAACTTAAGGAAGCAGCTAGCGAGAGATCCTGGTCGATTGGGTCGTTTTCATGTGGCGGCAACGGTAACTAATTACTTATAACCTTAGTCACGTATCATCATTGATAAACATATCCAGATGAACACATGATGCTTGCATTGGATGGTTATTATTGTGATTTATATAGTCTACCAAATTATATATGGTGTCTGACCCCATTGTTTCGTGGCCAAATTGACCACAAATACGACCTTAATGCTTAGTCATTTTTTTTGGGAAAGACACCCAAGAAAGTGTCTCACATCTGATATACTTCATCTGCTGAAAGCTTCAACTCCTAGAATCCGTGTTGGTCAAATTTTTTTTAACTTTGATCAACTTTATAAAAAAGAGCATCAATATCTATGACATAAAATAAGTATCTTATGAAAATATATTCTATGATAAATCTAATGATATTAATTTGGTAATATAAATCTTAGCGTTCTTTTCTATAAATTTAGTCAAAGTTTTAAACGTTTGACTTAAGACAACTTTAGAAATTGCAGCTTTCAAGGACAGAGGGAGTATATATCAAGGAAAACAATAATAACTTGTATAAAAAGAAAACTTGACAAAAATAACCTCTAAAAAATAAGAGTACATAGGAAGCAAATACTTATTTCCCCCTGTCATGAGTAACATTTTTAACAATTGCATGATCTACGTTCAAAACACAACTTTTTTATGGTTTTATTGACATTTTTTTTTGTTACAACATACCTCTACGCCCCAGAACAAGTACAAATCTCGCTTATCAAGGAGTTATTATTGTTTTTAGTCTTTTGCTCTTAGTTACTTTTGGTATTGTAGTCGTGTTGCTCTGTTGTACTTCTGTTGTTTAAAAGAAAATATAATTTTTTTTATTTTCAAAATGATGTTTATATACAGGTCGTGGAGAGCCCAGCAGAGATGAAACTGAGCTCTAGCCCTCAGTTGCTCTGACTTGTAGATGCAGTAGTTTTGGCACCTACTTTGTACAATAAGAACAAAGCGTCAAAAAACTGTCAATCAGTAGACATTTGAAGAGTAAATGGGATTAGTGGGCTTTGTTTCTTACGTATATGCCAAAAAAAAAAAAACTCACCGTAGCCCAAATCAACCATTGCTTTGCTCCTAGAAGTCATGTGCTATTCAGCTCACCTTTGAGGGTCCCATTTGGAACCTAGAAATTTCACGGGAATCGTATACAAATTCTACAAGAATCAGTTATATTTAACAGGAAAGTCACAAGAATAGAAGTTGCTTCCCATGTTCTTGATTTGGTGCAATGGTGTCATGCTCCGCCGCTGTTTGTATGTATACACAAGACATTGCACTTTTCAACTACTACTGCTTAGACAATGACAATAGCGGTAAATTAAACGGCGTGACACGAACCATCACGTACAAAGTTTGACAGTAACACAGATTCAAATGTACTCTCAAGTCATTCTAAGAATTTTGAAGAGTCAAAGTATTTTCATGTTTGACCAAAATTATAGAGAGAAATACTAAAATTTGTAACGTAAAGTGAATATACTATGAAAATATAATTAAGGAAGAATCTAATGATATTTAGTTAGTATTACAATAATAATTATTTTATCATAAAAGTTTGGTCAAACTTAGAAAAGTTTGACTCTTCAAGATTCTTGGAATGACTTACAATTTATTTGGGATGGAGGAAGTATTGTTTACTTCGCGCGATCAAGTTTGACAAAACATCTTATCGAGAGATAATATCTCACTTCTCCTTTTCCTGTACTAGCAGATAATCCCAGTTGCATTTTTTTTTCTACCACCATTTTTTTCTTCTTCATATGCTTACACCAGCAAATTAAAGCCGCACTCTCTGTCTGTCTGTGTCTGTGTCTCTGCTCTCATCACCCACAGGACAACCTCTTTTGATTATGCCCACTAATCTTGCCGTGTCACATGCTCGTTGGTCGTCGGCAAAAGTCAGCTTCGGATCGCAGATCAGAAGAGAAGAGAGATAGAGAGAGAGGAGAGGAGAGAGAGAGAGAGAGAGCAGATAAAGGGCGCCGGTGGAGGTGATGAGAGAGATCAGAGATGAGCAGCAAGTAGACAGCCTTCTCATTCCTCAACTCTCAAGCTAGCTAGCGGCACCTACTTCTTTCACTCTGCTTCCCCCTCTCTCTCTCTCTCTCTCTCTCTCTCTCTCTCTGGGCAAGAAGAGCAGTCGAGCAGAGTGTAGTGCAGTGTGCACAGTGCATGTTCGCCATGGCAAGCGGCGGCGGCGGTGGCGGCGGCAAGGAGGAGCCTGGGTTGTTGGTGAAGCAAGGGAGCAAGCTGCACGCCAAGATGCTGTCCAAGGAGGCGGCGGCGCAGCTGGCGGTGCCGTCGTTCCGGGTGTACTACCCCGTAGCCTCGGCGGGCGCGGTGCCGTTCCTGTGGGAGTCGCAGCCGGGCACGCCCAAGAACGACTCGCCCTCCTTGGCCGCGCTCCCGCCGCTCACCCCGCCGCCGTCCTACTACTCCTCCTCCTCCGCGGGCAGGAGCGGCGCCGGCGGCCGCTCCAAGACCCACCGCCCCGGCCGCGGCCTCCTCGGCGCCATCTTCCCCAGGAGGATCACCCTCCTCCGCCTGAGGCCCGGCGGCGGCGGCAGCAGCAGCCGGACGACGCCGGCGGCGTGCTCGTCCGCCTGGTCCTCCTCCTCCTGGTCGTCCTCCACCAGCTCGAGCTCCAACACGTCGTCCACCATGTCGCCCGTCTTCACCGTGCAGTCGCAGTCGTCGCCCGCCGTGCACGTGGTGGGGGCTTCCCGCGGCCACCACAGGCGCGCGTTCTCGGCTGGCGCCAGCGGCGGCGGCGGCGACGACGACGACGACGCGGAGGCGGAGGAAGCCGCCACGCCGCGGTGCTTCTGGACGGACCGCGAGTGCTGCGAGAGGCGGGTGATGGTCAAGGGGTGCGGCGTCGCCGTGGCCGTCAGGAACGCGCTGGCCACCGTCGTCGCCGGCGGCAAGCCCGGCCGGCGAGCTGCCGCCACTGCCACTACCAGCGCCGCAGCATAGAGAGGCTTTTTGATTGATATATGAATATGCTTAAAGCTCAGGGTGTGCTTTGCATTTTGCCGCAGCAGGTGTAATGTAATCTATGTGCTTTGTAGTAACTTGACGTGCAATGCCAAAATTAATCGTGCATGACATATATATATGAAACATATATATATTTATAACAGTAAGTATCTACGTCATGTACGCATGTGTGTATGTATTTTACCGTATATATATGTGTGTATATGTATCCTCCTGTTTACTATCTGGTCCTGCAAAAATATTTGTGCTTGTCCCAAAGTTGTTTTTTTTTTGACAAGTGTCCCAAAGTTGTTGAGTGTATTCACCACAGAAACGCTGGTGACCTGGGTGGTAGATCCACAAGATGCTACTCAATACTCTTTTTTGTATTTCAGACTCTTTTTTTTTGTATTTTTACTTCTCAATCTATATCTTGGAAGTTATATTTTCAGTACTTGACTTCAGTTTCTCTACAATTTCTCCTAAAAGAAACTAGTTTTATTTTGTTTATATATTGAGGCGTAGAGTACCTTTTTTTCCCCCAAATAATCATATATGTTTATTTTGGATATTTGGTATGTTTCAACTAGTTGGCATTATCCCTTTGGGGGCTGTAAAAGCAAAAGTTTCCAATAAAAGTATCCAAGATCAGACTATATGAATAAAATCTAATAGCAAAGCAAACACGAACTGCCTAATACTTCCGGACAAATAACCTCCCTTAATTCCATCCAGTTTGTCATTTGGATCATCTACCTAGCTAGCTTGTCCCAACTCCCAAGTAGTAACTAAAATAGTTTATGAGACCCAATGGAGTCAGTCTTTGATGAAGCTTCAGAGAAAATTAAGCACAAATCTAGGGGTTAATGATCCCCTGTCTTGCCACCCTCACGATCCATAACTGATCTGTCACAAATCTGCCTGCAATTGTTTTCTCCAACTTACACCAATTTGAAATGCAATATACTACCATTTAGTAACATGGAGTTCTGAACTTGGCTGAAATATTTTAATTGTGGCACACAGTTAGTTTAAGGTTCTTGAGAGGCCATGCATGGATTTGCACCCTCGGACATTGTTCTTGACTCTCTTGCTTGACCACCATTAATCACTGTATCAAACTTTGTTTAATCCTCTCTGATTGTCTTGAGAAAAAAAGGATTAAATCTTGTTTACCCAGTCCAAGGTTCCTGGATGCAGCTACCAAGAAGAAGACAGTAGTAGTTAAGCTCTGATGTTCTTTCAGAATTTGAAACTCTGGAAAAGAGAAGAAACTATCGTGTTCAGGCCTTGGGGTGATGTGGATTGTGGACTATGAATTTTAACACAATTTATTATCATCATCTACATGTCATGAATGCATGAAAGTTGCTGCATCAAGTGTGTCTGTCTAGACAGTTATGGTTTAAGTGATCTCAGTTCATCTATTTGACCTCCATCAGGTTCAAGTTTATCCATGCAGTCACTGTCTGATGACACACTCTGAAATTATCTCTTATCGAAATGACTCACCTGATGCTATCCTAAATTAATTCACAACAATTCATGCCATTTGTACTGAGAATCCCAGAACATGAAAGTTCAGTTACACCATTACTACAAATGTACTAGCAATTCAATCATCTTGCAGAAACTGAATTCCTGCATTGCCCTCTTCATCCCTTGAGAAGAACCGGAGAGGTGTCTGTTGGCCAAACTTCCTGACCAGAATGAGGTGGTCAGTAAAGGCAAGGGCATCAGGGCCACTGGCTAGCCAGCTAC
The DNA here is from genome assembly GCF_000003195.3 of Sorghum bicolor. NCBI lineage: Eukaryota > Viridiplantae > Streptophyta > Magnoliopsida > Poales > Poaceae > Sorghum > Sorghum bicolor. The sequence goes on along the minus strand of NC_012878.2, from coordinate 6,159,811 downwards.
CAGCCCTGGCTGGGGGGGGCTCCATCTCCTCTGGTGCTGCACATTGCTATGGATGGCCATTGATGCAGAGGCTTGCCTTGCCCCATATGCGGGGCACCAAGTAGTTGAAGCACTCACAGCAGGGAAGAAGACACTGAAGTTATTGCACTTGCTGGACCACCTCATATCATCAAGTGCTGAATTTTTTTTCTGAGAAAAAAATGCATACAGGTGCAGAGATGGACCCATGTTTCACTCACTGCATGTGGTGATAGGTTTAGCTGGAGGATGAATTCAGCTAGTTATCCAGGCTGTTTTAGGCAAATGACTATGTTTAATTGTTTGCATGCAAAGCATCATATTCTTCACTTGTCAGCACTTTTAGTAACTTGAGTTCCTGCGAAATGAATGGCGACCCATGTGTGAGGGCAGAAAAATTAGGTGCAATTTCACATTGATTGATGCATACAGATAACAGACAACTGATGTTCTAGGAATCGTTCATTTAGAGCTTAAGACAGGTCAAGGCTGCCCTAAGTGATAAGCAAAGTTGTGAGATACCTTTCAAATCACAAATTCATTATCCTTCAGATCAGTACAGAGTACATATCAGAAGGGCATTCGAATCAAGGTTTGCCTAGAACAAGTAGCTAGCTAGCTGCACTTTTTTTAAGAAAAAAGGAAAATTCTGGATTATGTATGAGTTACACACTTAACCAATCCTTTTTACAATTCCATCCTCTTGATGTAAAATGGCAAGCTCACAGAAAGCTGAAAATTAAAATCCAACAACAGCTGAGCACTAAAAGTCTATCAGAAGACAACCACCTATGCTTGACAAAGATCTCCACTGCATCCATTCCAGCACACGACTAGTCCATTTTAGCCTCGGCCTATCGTTCTCTTTCTGAAGTATGGACCAGAAACACGTCCCAGCAAAAGGTATGGGTAATTTGGGCATGCATAATGACTTGTTCATATATAGCTAGCGTCTAAACTGTGGAGGAACATCATCATAGCCAGCCTCTTGCAGGACCCTGTCAAATGGATTAGGTGTGTTGCATGATCCTATTCCTGACTATCTGTCATAAATTAGTGTGATTCTTAACCTACAGCGAACCTAACCCTTAGCTGTTAATTGATTACAGATCATAGCAATAGAGATCTGCACAGGAAACTTGCACTGACAAGTAGTAGTCTGAACAACAAACTTATTGATGCAGCATACCAGCACATGTCACTTTATCTTTTATAAAAAACCGAAAGTACATGTTACTTTAATTTGTACGGGGGCATACACACACCGATAGTTCAGACTTCAGAGTACGGCATGCATGAGAATCCCAAACGAAGACATGGATCAATCAGCAGCTGATGTGTGTGCGCTAACTACAGTGTAATGCCAAATGACAAAAGTTCAGATTGGCACCTCGTAGCTGCAAGACTGTTTTCTACGTGAATAATGCTCATGCCCAAAAGGAAAAACAATAAAAGCCGTTGATCTCCAGCTACTATCTGAATGATCGATACAACATTTTGGCGCCATGCATGTCCTTTACGTATATCCAACCAAACAATTCTTGCATCTTTTGCAGGGAAGAAGATAAGAATCTTGCTTGCTTTTAGCACGTAGTACCTAGTACTCCTTATGAACAGTAGATATGAAAGTTCAGATGGAGCATAACCAGATTTCAGTGGCTTTTGTGTATGTTGAATGTAGTCCAGGTCATCATCCTACTAACTTGACAGCAGAGTTTGAGATTAGACGTGAAGGCAAGGCACGCATGTGTTGCTTGCTGAGAAAATTGACGAAAATTTTAAGTTAGGTACGTATATTTTTTTTTTAAAAAAAGAAACAAATATTACTGATGTGGACCTACTAATAAGTTTAGTTTCTACTAAACATCAGTACATCACCAACAACCGCCATGCAATCTGCATCCATTATAACTTGTAAAGCGTAAAGAGGTGACATAGACGTATATAGGCGCACTATTCCCATTTTATCGTTTGTCCCCTGATGTTACAGTAGTCGCAACGCAAGGCCTGAAGAAGGCCAACGACAAATTCATTCCTTTTGTAAAGGATTGGAAGGGAGGAGTTGTGTTGGTCTTTTGTCCACAATTTGACAGTTGATACTGATGTGAAACCGTGGAGCTTCCAGAATGAAATTTAAGGTTCTTTAAACTGCAACCTCCCTGTACTAGACATGTAGTGGTTAGGTCAAAGCTTATACTGTGAAAAAGCTCTCTCTCTCTTTTCTTCTGATGAAAAATGTGGTTCATATTTCTCTAGATAGGAAGCATGCATGCCCTCTGACGAAATTATGAAAAAAAGGGTCTTTAAACTACAACCTTCCGAGTAGTTGTTAGGTAGAAGCCCCATCTTGTGTAAGGATACATTTATTCTCCTGCAGACCAATCGATGTAATAAATCATTCCAGTGTCAAATCACGGATAATGCAACAGCTTGTTCATCACCTCATCTTTCTTTATACTATGTTCTTTCTCTAATGCATTCACTGTTGAGCTTGTAAATTCGTACAGTACGCATGTGCAATGCATCCTATGCGTTTGCTCTGATTGATGTGCAACCACAAACCAGTAATATATAAATAAAACATGCATGATAAAATTAATATGAGCTGCAGGTAATTGACTATTGCTGTACCTATATATTATTTTTTCTCAAGACATGTAGTGTAGGAATGATGATGCAGCAGATGGTATTGGTATTGGTACTACTGCTACTACACGCGCGTACACACGGTGCTGCAGCATGCAGGTACTACATGTCATGATGCATGCCACCTTTTGCAACTGGAAGAAGGATCTGGAGCCTGGTGTGCGTGTGATGCAGCATCGTCTGCAAGTTCCAACAATGCATGCAACAAGGCCGGCCGGGGCGAAAGGCATATGATATTCTTGCGTTTCGGCAGTTTTCTGCTCTGTCATCACTTATCATCGGTCGATGTGTGTGTGCGCCTGCATGCAGTGGGATCGAGCAGCAGCATGGCACTAGCAAGCATGGCCATGCCATGAGATCTGGAAAGGGCCATCAATGGACCATGCATGGCCATATGGGAAGGCGAAAGACAAGTGAAGGCGCACTGCTACATAGAACCTGTTCGCTTGTCTTATAAGTTATATTTTAGCCAACAATATTTTTTTTTTATAATAAATCAGCAATCAGCCAACAGACTAGAAGAATGGATGGAATGATGGGTGGTTAGATAAGTACCATGCAAACCTACTCCTTGACTAGGGGCAGCATCGGCGACACATGCTATCATCACGGCTGCTCATCTGCTGGGCGTTCGTGTATGTATGCGACTACTGCCTCCGCACATGCTGCATGCTCCGCTCTATTTCCACACGGAGGCGGCGACGACGGTACCGGCCGGCCTGCCGGCGGTCCCAAGTACGTCCGTCCCAACAAAGCGAGCACCGGCCGAGCGTAGGTACTTATGCATGGAGTGGCTGGCTAGCTGGCCCAAAACCAAGTGTCGGATACACCTAGGTAGCTATCTAGTGTCGGTGCTCGATTAAGGCCTTGTTTAGTTTCGAAAAAAATTTCGGATTTGACTACGGTAGCACTTTCGTTTTTATTTGATAAATATTGTCCAATCATGAACTAACTAGAATCAAAAGATTCGTCTCGCGATTTACAGACAAACTGTGTAGTTAGTTTTTGTTTTCGTCTATATTTAATGCTATATGCATGTGCCGCAAGATTCGACGTGACGGGAAATCTTGAAAACTTTTTGGATTTCGAGGTGAACTAAACAAGGCCTAATTGGTCTCGCTTACCTCCGCTACAGGACCATAATAGATCTGGTTGGGCGAATCTCTCGGAGTTTGATAGAAAACAAGAGAGAGGAGCCATCAGCACTAATTTCTTTGCTTAATACATGTAGTCATTGATCGATTTTTAATCACCACTTCAATATAGTTACTTAAAGGGCACTCCCAATGCAAGCAGTTTTTATAGCCTAGGACATCGTACCACAAAACTATCGTACCCTGTGCAAGATTTTCTACAATATATGACATAAGTAGTAATAGAAACCATGCTTACTCTATCCATGGACCACAAGTAGTTTCTTATCCATCAATAACCATAAAGATCTAGTTTCTCAGGACCTGTTTGGTTAGAGGTGTTAAAGTTTAATAAGTACCGTAGTATTTTCATTTTATTTGGTAATTAGTGTCCAATTATGGACTAATGAGGCTTAAAAGATTCGTCTCGCAAATTATTCCGTAGCTGTGTTTTTAGTTTCGTATACATGCATGTACGTATCCAAATATTCGATGTGATAAGAGTTAAAGTTTAACAACGTCAACCAATCAGGGCCTTAGTTAGACTTGGTTTCTTGGATTTTTCCTTTCTCTCCTCGTTAAATCACTTGCCACATGAATAAATTGTCTACATGGTAGTGCAATTAATATCTATAGAGTCATCCTCGGATAAGAATATTATCTCTAGATTCGTGATAATCATTTCAATCAAAATTGATTATCTTATGTCTCTCTATTCATTTCCTAACATAGTACACATTTAGGTACCTTATAAGATTTATCTACTTATGATAAATTTATTAATTATTCTATATGTGTTTTCACCCATTGCATTGCATTGCATATTTATGGGTTTTTATTTAGAAAATGTATTTAGATATAACCTTAAATTAACTTATATCATCTGTGGCTCCTATCCTCTAGTGCATCCTCTCTTTATATATTTTGGCTTCCATATTTAAATCTTGTAAGTTGTCGCAATATTCTTATCCACATATTAAGCTTGAACTCTAGTGCTTATTATATCGTAATTATTTACTTTTATGTTGTTTTTTAAATGGATTTGAGGCCTTTGCATTAGTTACTTTCGTTTTATTTGAATAAATATAATCAAGATGTTAAATTTCCCCATCAAAGAACTGTACTTGGTTCAAAAGTAGGTTACTTACGTATAGCCTACTAATATTAACATGTCATGGTATTCTAATCAAAATGTACAAATAACTTATATAAACTAGAAGCTCATATATAAATTAATTAGTCATAATTTTAAATAAATCGTTACTGCCATTGCTTGTCAAATCATTTTTTTTTCAGGAACCGACGGGACGGAACGTATAATTGCGAATTTGGATGTATATAAAGTTTGGGCACGAGATACGCCTTTCGCTTGTCGCGAGCGAGGGGATCAATTGCTTGGACAGTCCGACACGACAGTTGCCTTGATTTCTGAGGGATCTTGCTTGGACACAGTCCGACAGTGGCGACATATCTCCGGTTCAGAAAACCTTTGATTTAATTTTGTCTAACTATGGACCTGCATACATACAGCATTATAACCATAGAGTATGTTAAACCATGTACGGCTGCGGCTACCTAATGAACATGCATGCTCAGGTCGTCCAACGACGACGCTTGCATGCAGCTACTAGACTAGACTAGTTGAGCAACTAGCTAGTGGGCGCGTGAGAGATGAGATACGAGCATTATATATATATTATGTGTGGTTGGTGAGTGGCGATGGCGTGGCTGAGGAGGTGTACTTTATCACGAGGAATCCATGAAATGTAGATACAAATACGGTAAAAGTTTGAATCTTTCTATTATCTTCTTAATTTTACGTGGGTGTGGTCGCACCCACACTGAGCAACATAGCCTCGCCCATGCATGGATGCCTGCCTAGTGCGTGCTAGCTTTTGCTGCTGGCTGTTGCATGATGCCGATTGCCGAGTAGAGAGTACGCGCGCGCTGCATGCACGGCTGCAGATCGATCGAGTTTGAGACATGCACGAATGATGAATTAATGGAGCTCCCATATAATTCCCACTTCCATGCATGGCTGCATGAATCGATGGGTGGAGCTGCCGATCGAGAAGGCGCCGCCGGCCGGCCGGCCGGCGTCCGTGGCTGCATGCATGCATCTGAAGATCGATCTGCTGGGTCAGCTGCTGCTAGCCTCACCGCAATTGTTGGCCACTCGTTCCGCACCACTCACGCACTCGGCCAGGGCCACTCACCACCACCTGCTGCTGCTGCTCCGATCCTACCACACTAGCTAGCTAGCTACTACTACTACCACGGCAAAATCAGTTCTCTGATGATCTGAGGCCTTGTTTAGATCCAATTTTTTTTTCGGATTTTAATACTATTTAACACTTTCGTATTTATTTGATAAATATTGTCCAATTATAAAGTAACTAGGTTTAAAAGATTCGTCTCGTAATTTATAGACAAACTACGTAATTAGTTTTTGTTTTCATCTATATTTAATGCTTCATACATATGCCGCAGGATTCGATGTGACGAAAATCTTGAAAAGTTTTTGATTTTTTGAGGTGAACTAAAGAAGGTCTGAAAATATCTAATCCTATTCATAGTACCGTAACAAAAATCAGGCAGCGTATCGAGGCGCGCGTGAATCAGCCTGGGCACTTTTGAACCGAAAACCGAACCGAAACCGAGGCGAATACTCGGTTTTTCGGTTCGGTGTCGGTTTCCAATTCTGAGAAGTTCGGTGTTCGGCTTCGGCTTCGGTTTCACTACCAAACCGAGCCGAACATCCGAGAAACCGAAATTGAGCCACGAATGGAAATCGTCCCCAGCCCCTGATCTCGACTCCACTCAACCACTCGGCCCAGTCAGGCCCACGAGGCCACGACTGCTCTCACCACTCTCATCTCTCATCCGTTCATCTCCTCCCCTCGGCCCCGTCCTGCCATCCCCATTCCCCAACTCTCTCCTCTCCTAACCCTAACTGAGGCGGCGGCGGCGGCGTGCCAGCGCAGCGCTCGGCGCATCCGCTCCCGGCACCCAGGCGCTCGACACACGCCACGCCCGCACCTAGGGTCCCAGGCGCTCGGCGCAGGGCGCACCCACACGGCCACACCCAGGCGCTCGACGCTCGGCGCAGGGCGGCATGCGGCGGCACCCAGGCGCTCGGCGGCTTCAGCGCACGCATGGCCACACCCAGGCGCTCGGCGGCTTTGGCGCACCCGCATCTGCACCCAGGCGCGAGCGCGACACGTACGAGTCTACATCTTGAGCATGTTTTCTTGCTGTTAGAGTGAAGGGCCGAATGGAGCTTGTTTTCTTTACTGTTTTTTATGCCTGATGATGCTTTGTATGAATATATTCTATACTGTCTATTTGCATCTAATAATTGAACTTTGTATGAATATATTCTATACTGTCTATTTGCATCTGTGTAATATTTATCATCGATTGGTACTTGATGTCAATGATATCAGTTCTGAATGTCTGTGCTCTGCCGTTTCTGGCATCGGTTTGTTCGGTTTCAAACCGAAAACCGAACTAAAAAACCGAAACCAAAGTTGTCGGTTTCTGGTATTTTTGCAAACCGATCGGCGCTCATTTTCTGAAAACCGAAGTTTAGAGAAACCGAATAAACCGAATCGAACCGTCGGTTTAAACCGAACGCCCAGGCCGACGCGTGGATCAGCAGCGACCGGGCTGCAACATTGCGTTTTGGACTGGGAGGCCTTGTTTAGTTTTAAAAAAATTTGTAAAATTTTTTAGATTCCTCGTCACATCAAATTTTACAGCGCATGTATAAAATATTAAATATAATTAAAAATAACTAATTACACAATTTACCTATAATTTGTAAGACGGATCTTTTGAATATAGTTACTTCATGATATATTTGTCAAATATAAACGAAAATGTTACAATGTCCATTTTATAAATTTTTTTAAACTAAACAAGGCCTAACACGATCGACCAGTGCAAAATCAACATGACATACTGTATATAGCCCACACAATATATATATGCCTCCTGTCTTCTGGCCCAGGGACGACCAACGTCTGTGAGATCTGGGCCTTTCGTCAGTTATCCACGCTTTCGTTCAATCTTACAGGCTTACAGCTAGTGTCTCCTTTTGATTTCTCATCAAAAAAAAAAAGAACTCCCTTTGATTTTGCCACAAGGTGACAATCTCTTCTAGACCTAGACATGTATCTCTTAAATATTTACTACTATAATTATGTAAAATTAAATTAAATTTTCATGCATATATGTTTGTAGGGACAAATGCAATTTCTACTTGTTTTTGGTTAATGGATCGATTCAAATTAAAATGCCATACCACATGTAATTAATTTAAGTGCGCCAAAAAATGTAATAAATTCAAGGGAGTAAAGAAGCAAGCTAAACTTGTTCTCTCGATCAAAGAAAACACACTATTGTGTACCCATTTGCATCCACATATGTGCTAGTTTAGTACCGTAAATATTTGTAACATATTTATTAATTGTTAAAGTGTTAAACTTGAATTCAAATAAATATGCTAACAAACGTCCATCACTTGAAAAATACATGGTGTAGTTTTCCAACAATAAGTATATCCTAAATCTTATGTGCAAAAAGATAGAGAGGCCTAAGATTTATTTTAAAGATTCATATTTTTTTTGTAACCTTTATGTTAAACCACATGAGATGTATTCTAGAAATTACAATATGAAAGAAAATAAAGTAGCAAACCATATGACCACAGACTTTGTAACCTCCATTTTATTAGTAACAATAGCCACTTAATCTAACAGCTCTAAATTACTCAAGGTACACCTAAAGTATCAATCTAATCTCCATCTATTACCCACATATGCCATTCTAAGATATAAAATTTATCTCCATACTAAATTACCCACTTTTATCATTATTTACAAATGATTTACACTGACACCTATTATTATTATAACTAGGTGAATTCCCCGCGCGTTGCTGCGGGATTTTCTTAAAAATAAGTGAGTTATTATACATACATAATATATTGAATGTCATATAGTAATGTTATTCCTCTGAAGAAGCTAGAGTAAGGAACAATAAATTGCAGCTCCTTCTACATACAAAAAATTGCATTTGCTATTTTTCTATACTGTTTGTTTGGCTGATTAGTCATGACAAAACTATTGTTTGCTGATTTATTATAACAGAAAAATATTGCTAAATAGTTGATAGATTTGGCCGGTGCAGCTCGTTTGTCTACTCAACCGAAGCTACCGTCAGAGGTAACACACACGCGTTCCAAGACTGATTAGTCTCGTGCACTTTTGAGTATTATTAGTTAGTTACACAAAGCCGGACAAGTTTTTGGTCAAAGAACAGTGCAACAACGTTGCCGGCACGATGTGCGGGTCAAACAACTGAAGCAAGGATCGGCGTGCAGGCATGAATAATGCATCTCCTTGCAAGCCACGCACTTCACTTGCAACATCACTAGCCACACATGGTACTATACAGTTTTTATCAACAAACCGCCCCAAGTTAATCTGTTTGGATGAGCTTTAGATTCTTAAAAACAGTCTGTAAAATCTAGATTCCGCGCAAAAATTGGTGGGGGTGTTTAGGGCAGTCCCAATGGGCAATAATAGTGGTTTCTAACTCTATTAAATGAGATGCCACGTAGGCAAATATGGTGACATGGCAGGTCAATTAATGAGGATAGAGAATCAAATTAGAAGAAACCGTTTCTCCGAGGAGAAACCACGTCTACCCTCGCCCCAACGCACCTAGAAACGACGAAATCGCCGTTGGGAAGAAACCGGTGGTTTCTACTGTCGCCGCGCCGCGAGAGCCCGCACCGGCCAGGTTCTGCCGCTGCTCGAGCCCAGCCGCGTCCTCGCTCGGACACGCCGAGCGCGTTGGCCGCGTACTCACGCTGCCCGTGCTCTTGCCCGGCTGCCATGGCAACTCGCCGAAGCCACCGCGCTCGCCCCGTGCCCGCACAAGCCATAGACAAAACTCGTCGGAGCCTTCTCGCCCGAGCGCACCGCCGTAGGAACACCTCGGAGTCACTTTGCTCACGTGCGCCGCCACAGAAAATCGTCGGAGCCGCCTCAATGGAGCACCGCCATGCGCGTGGCACGACCAGAACTCGACGCCGCCGCCTCGCACCACGCACGCGACCGCGGGAACACGTCGGAGCCGCTTTGCTCGCATGCGACGCCGCGCTGCTGCGGAAACTCACCGAAGCCACTGTGCTGGCCCCCGACCACGCGCGCCGCCGCAGGAACCCACCGGAGTGCCTTGCTCACGCGCCGCCATAGGAACTGCTTCGCCCGCATGCTGCCATCAGAGCCGCTTGCCCCGCCGCATCTGCTAGCCAGAGGCCCGGAGCTATGTGCGCTCGCCCGCGCCTCCATGCTTGGCCTTTGCATCTGCTCGCCTCGCTCGTCTGCGCTGCCGCTTGCAAGCTCGTGTGCTAGTCCTTTTGGTTGGTAATGTGTTGCTCGTCGTCGTGCTTGAGGTTTGGCCAGTAGGAACGAACGGATGAGCATCCGAGATGGAGAAAAATATAAGGTGGAAAGAGAAAATAGACTAATATTTATTACTTCAAGACACTACCATTGTGGAAGATAGTTTCTACACATAATTTTTTGTTGACGTGGCCGTTATAGAAACCGTGTCTAGTTTCTACCATTGGGACTGCCCTTAGATCTTCAGTTTTTAAGAATCCGGCTTCATTTATTGCTCACAGGTCACAAGAAACTGACAAAAGCTCGGATTAAGCTTATCAGCCGAATCTGTCAGTCATTCAATAGTGTTTTTCTCTCACAATAAATCAGCCAACAGTACTTTCTACCATGGCTTATCAGCCAAACGAACAAAGAATTTGGCAAAAACCGACAGCAAAAACTAATCTATTTGGATCCCACCCAGTTTCTGAAAACCGGCCATATTCTAAAAAATTGGCAAAAACTGCAGGGATCCAAACAGGACCTTACTAGAGCACCATTAATTTAAGTCCATGCAATATAGGTACTAGTTGCATGCTAAAATATCATGAGTGATTTTTATGGACTATGGTTCTTGATTTGTTGTCATCCACCTAGTAATATTTTCCTAAAGATGTACGCAACTATAGCCAACCACCTTTGCTAGCTGCAAAAATTAAACTTACAACGACATGGGCTAGCCCTGGAGTCGAGTTCCTTTCTACCAATGTATGGGCTTTGCCCTCTTCCCTTTTCCTCTTCTTTCACACCACTGGTGCACTAGAGATGCTACAGTGAATTCTCAAAAAACTAGAGATGCTACAGTAGCAAGAGGGAGGAACCAAGGAGGTCGAGCAATGTCGGCCACAGCTAGCAGTTCTCCACGGCTACTTCTTTCTCAAGACCTCTATTGACCACACCGAGCCAATGCCCTATAATTTTAGGTGATAGTGCCCAAACATTAATGAAGACACACATAAAGTCCAACCGCCTTCTAAAATGCTAGGCTATTAACAGAAGTGGTAACATTTGTCTGCCTCCTAAAATCGATCTATGGAGGAGGTAATCAAAATCCAACTGCCTTCTAAAATCTATTTACAGAGGCGGGCGCTTAAGACAACCATCTCTAAAAGTAGCCTACTTACAAAGCCTGTCATCTTAAGGTGCCCACCTCTATAAATCCATTTTCAAAGATGAGCACATTATAAGGCCCACCTCCAAAAAGGCTAAGGCCCAATTGGCCTAGGGAGGCCCGATATCAAACTTATGTATATATATAGCACTTAGGTTTTCACTACTCTAATCAACTCCCCCTCTCTCAGCCTCCAGCCGCACGCAACATGCCTCCGCACTCGCCCTCTTCTCTCTCTCTCCCTCACTTGCCTTCTCTATCTCTATCTCTCTTTCTCTCCCCTCCTCAGAAGCAACAAGCAGTGGCGGCGCACAAGGCCTCCACCACCAGCACGTGGTGGCGACGCTCGGGACGGCCACCACAGGCAGATCCAGTGAGCACACATCTCTTCCAAGGAACAGGTAATGGTGGTCCTTTGTTTCTCCATCTCTCCTACTCTTTCTCGTAGGGCGGATGATGGTTTGGCCAGCTGCAGTCGGTGCTGCTCGTGCCTCACCGATGGTAGATCCGACAGTAGCGAGCGAGCAATGTCAACGCCGCTCAGAGTTGCGAGGCTCCAATCTGGCGAGTAGCGGCAATGGCGCTCGGATCTGACCATTGGAGCTAAAAATATGGCCCACAACAGCGATGACGGATGCGGTGGCGGTGGTGCAGACACGGAGTGCAATGGCATGCTTGATTGGGCTCAATAGCGGGCTCGATTAGGCTAGCTCTACTTTTTTTAAAAAAAAATTGATTAACAGAGTGAAAGCCCAAGTTTGGTTTTGGTAATTAATGACACCAAGTTGCTAATGCCTTGTGTTTAAGAGATTTGAGTTAGGTATAGCAACACATGTGATGAAGGTGCATGGTGGCATGGAAAGGTGGCCACATAATCAATCACAAAGGGATGAAGCATGAAGTGAAGATCATGGTGATAGACGAGGAGCAAAGTTATCAAGGCAAAGGTATAAAAATAGGGTTTTACTTTTGCCGGTCTAAGATGAGTAGAGAAGTGATTGACCGGGTTTAGGATAAATAGCTGACTATCAAGAGGGGAAATCACGGTCATCTCTCGAATCAAGTGCTACTAGGTCCATATCTTGAGCATATGCATTAGGATCTAGTAAAATGCTAACCTAACTCATTTGGGAAATTGTTTGTGAAAAGCTAACACACATGCACTTTGGTGGTGGACACTTGTTGGTGTTAGCTCTTTTACAAAGGAGGTGGAGTTCCTAGGGTTGAGAGGGGTGTGGGTTCCTCTCTCCCTCCAGCCGAGCTTGCGAGGCGGGATTCGGCGCTTTTGAGAAAATTAAGTGTATATTTTCTATTGCGCCGGTGGGAATTTTGGAGAAGTTGCGGGAGAGAAAACACTCACCGGACGCTGAGTGCAGAGGCACCGGACGCTGGCCTCAGAGTCCGGTGTGCTTGACCCTGCTAGGGCTGAGCACCGGACGCACTCTGAGAGCGTCCGGTGGTTAGCGTCCGGTGTGCGGGTGTTTTGCGACCCTCTCTGCGCATGGGTCCGGTGAGCACCGGACGCTACCGGTGCTTAGCGTCCGGTGACCCGCAGGTTTGCGGAACTCTCTGCGCATGAGTCCGGTGTGCACCGGACGCGTCCGGTGTGGACCTGCAGAGCGTCCGGTGTTCCGCAGGTGACCGTTAGGATCTGACACACGAGATTCAAGTAGGACACGTGGCCTTCCCCTGAGCAACGGACGCTGGGGGTCGAGCGTCCGGTGACCACTTAGTAGCGTCCGGTGCCTCCGATTTCAGCCCAGTGAAAACAGCCAACGGCTAGTTTCTTTGAGGGGCTTATAAATAGAAGGTGGCCGGCTTTGGGAGGCTCTCTCTTGCACATTTGATTACTTGATACATACATTGAGCTAGAGAACATATAACACTCCAAATTTTTGAATTTCAAATTTAGTTTAAATTTGATTAAATTTTGGCTTAGTTTGAATTTTTGGGAATTATTAAATAATTTACAAAATAAAATAAAATAAAATAAAAGGTAGAAACATGTTTGATTTTGCATTCATGCTGCTGCATGATTTTTGCTTGATTTTATTTATTTGTTGGTGCTTGTTTTGTTTTGTTTTTGAGACAAGAAAATAAATAGGAGAAATCTGTTTATAAAAAAAGGGGGCAGCGCCTCCCCCTCGGCCCACAACCGCGCGCGGCCCAGCCGCACAGCAGCAGCGCGCCCAGCTCCCGCCCCCTGCCGCTAACGCGTGGGCCCGCGAGTGGGACCCACCGCCTTCTTCCACCTCCGGCCGTTTCGGAAACGGACGGCGCCGCCGCCTCGGTTTCCGCGTGCACGCGAACCGAAGATCGCCCCAGCCTATAAAGACCCCTCTCACTCGCCCGCACGCGTCCCTAGACGCCCTAGCCGCCACTCCCAGCCGTGCGAAACCCTAGCCCCATCTCGCCGAGCTCGCGCCGCCGCCGTCAAACCCGCCGCCGTCGAGTTTCTCATCGCCGTCATCATCTCGCGGAGATGAGCCCTCCATCGCGCTCGCCGCACCGAGCCGCGCACGCCCGTGCCCTTGGCGTGCCCCCTGGTGCCCCGGTTCGCCGTTCCCGCGAGCTTCGGCCCGCGCCCATGGCGCCGCCACGGCCGGCCGCCCCGCCGCCTGCGCGTGCCCTGCCCCGCGCGCGGTCCACCGTGGACCGCGGCTCAGCCCCCGCGCGGCCGGTCCACGTGGACCCGGCCCATTGCAGCCGCCTCGCCCGCTCCCGTAGGCGCGGTCCACCATGGACCGCGGCCCCCCTGCCCCGCGCCCCGGTCGACAGCACAGCGCCGTGGACCGGCCACTCCCTCGCCGCCACGTGGCCAGGCAGGCCACGGCCCCGCGCTCTCCTGCCGCTTTTGCAAAAAGGCCCTCGGGCTTATTTGAAATCAACCCGCGCCCCACTCAGTTATTGTTTTTATTTAAAATATGCCCCTGCTTTTACAGTTTAGGCCCTTCACCCGATGGTTTTTATATATTTAATCCAAATCTCTTTTTAGTTCAGTTTTAATTAGTTTTAATTACGAAAAATAGTTCAGCTTATCTACAGATTTGCCATCCAACTTGTTTTAGCCATAACTTTTGCATTGTAACTCCGATTTAGGTGATTCTGCTCGCTATAGTTCCGTCTCGTCGAGTAGAATACAGTAGTATAGTTGCTTTCTGTTTTCGCATGCTCTGGTGTACTGTTTCTGATTAAGCTTGTTTGCTTGCATGTATTGCTTCATTTGTGTGATGATTGTCGCGTTTAGCCAACGAGACGTTCGTGAAGGAAGAGGATCAGGATCCCGCTGAGTTTGAGCAACCCAACAACGATCAAGGCAAGTGCAGACACCGTTTGATCATTTTGAACCTATTCATTAATGTCATTTACTTTATATGCATGTGTCCAATGAATGCAAGCCCTAAGGACATGACTAGCTTTACTTACTATTCCTTGTTCACCTGGGGTTATGTATATGGGTAGTCTAGGCTATACTAGGTTTGCTTAGCTGCTCTACTCATCTTAAACAGATTCCTAAACAAGTAATAATCTCTACTCAACTTGATGCTTAAACTGTGCTGAATCTTTGGTCACTGCGGTGTTGACAATGTTGGATGCTTACGAGCATCGTGATGATGGTGGGGACAGGGGGAGCGGGTACTGTTGGTGGTCCGGTTTGCCGGGCGTACCCATCTCTGCTCTCCGTAAGGACTTAGTCAGGGAGCGGCCCCCTGGGACATACAGTGCAGCTCCAAGCTATATGGCTCTGGCTTGACTAATTAGCAGGACCTCCACTAGTAGGGTGTTACTTTCCGGGTAGGCGTGAGGAAGTAACTTGGGTAATGAATATTAAGTTGTCGGTTGATCGGTACGCCATGGCTATGGGTATCGACTGCGGAGCGCCCCGGCCAAAACTTGCGAGTGGCATCCTATTAGTTGGACCCTGTGAAAGGTCTCGTAGTGAGACCCTGCCTGCTCACCTTGGTAGTGTTTTGGGGAGTCGCGACCCCGGGCAAATGGGAATCACGACTTGGAGTGAAAGTGCACACCTCTGCAGAGTGTAAAACTGATATATCAGCCGTGTTCATGGTCACGAGCGGCCCAGACCCTCACTTGATGAGCAAATTGGATTCACTGGATACTTGGAGATGGACCTTGGCGAGGTTGCTACCTCGTGTTTTGGCGGAATGGCTATTCCGTGTTGGTAGGATTGCTATCCTGTGTTAATGATTGGGGTTAATCCCCGGATTACTATAATAATTAGGATAGTACTTTAAAAGATGCTAATTACTACTTACACTAAATAAGGGTTGGGTTTATGCTACTCATAATTAGTAATAGGTTGTTCTTATAATAGTCATAATTAAAAGTGATCAACTAAAATGCTACCGCAGTCAAACCAAGTCAGTTTTACCTTGTTTAAAGCCATGCATGTCATTACTTTCCGTCTGTGCTTGCGGAGTTCGACATGAGCTCACCCTTGCTATAATCATTAAAGGTTGCTCGGACAATCAGGAGTACAATTGCGATTTCCCTGAGGACTACCCTGAGTCTCCTGGTTGTTAGGCTCGTGTGGTTCTGCCGTCGACCTTCCTGTGGCAAGGTGGTCCTGCTACGTCGGCGTTTAGTTTCCCCTTTAATTATGGAGCAGTTTAGCTTATGTTTCCCCTTCGCACTTTGATAAACATTTGGCTTGTAATAATGGTACATTTACTCTCATTTATGTAATTCGTTTGAACACTGTGTTTTGTACCATTGATGATGTCGGTCCATGTGTGTGAATTTGAGATCCTGGCGCACATGTGATTTGGCACCCGAATGCTCTTTTACATCCGGGTGTGATAGAAGTAGTACCAAAGCCGTATTGACCGTAGGATCACGCAGCCTAGTTAGAAACAGCCGCTTAGAATGTCCCTTTTGGGTGGAATACACCATTGGATCTATTAACTACCTTACTAACATGTCTCATTAGACTTTATCTATTAGCTTTATCTACTTACTTTTACTAACAGTTCAGTTTTAATCACTCTACTTCCTACATTTATTACCTTGTCATCATTTATTACTTCCTGCTTCTCATATTGCATTTATATTCTTGTTTCAACTTTTATTACTTATTATTTGAACCTTTCTTTTATACCTTGTCTTTTATTATCATTCTACTCATATTACCTTCTTGCTCCTTGTTTTTCATTTGTTATTTGAATTATGTTTTATTTCTGCCTTGACAATAAATTTCATTACCTTGTTTTTACTTCATACCTTCATTACTTGCTTTTACATCTTACCATAAATACCACCAAAGTTCATATTGTCCATCCACAGCATAATCTTGGTTCATCTTCATTACACATACACTATTATCTTCATTTATGTTATTCATTTATCTATCATTGTCAGGATCTATTAACCGTTTCCTGCATGTCTATGATCTAATGCATAAGTAGATGACTCGCCATTTGACCTGCCGCAAGAGCGTCATTCGTTTCCGTCCCGTTCAAGCTGTGGAGTTCTCGTTGACTGGTCGCGTGGATAACATCGTGTTCCAGCCTAACCAGCATCTTGATGACGGTGCTAACCTCCAAGACGCGGAACCCTATGAAGGACAGCAACCACCTCAAGTTCTGGTGGTGCATGGAAGGGCGCCTTGCTGGGTCGCCGGAGGAGGTGATCCCTTCGGCGATGACGATGACATGGATGATGATGATGAGGATGCACCTGGAGGACCTGGAGGACCCGGTGGACCTGGAGGACCTGGAGGACCTGGAGGTCAAGATGGACTTTTCGCTGCTGATGATGGGTGGATTGTGACAGTCTGCACAAGGGATGGTGGAGAGTGTTTCTTCCACAGCGAGCTGAAGCGTCTCCTTGACCAACAACTAGGACATGGCATGTTCTCAGTGGAGTACCGCAGTGAGCACTGGAGTCACCCAGACTACCCGGCGTACTGGAAGGTTTGGGCACACGTCGGCAGGCCTAACCCGACGCCGAGGGCACTGAGGATCATGTCCATACATGAAGCTGTGGCAGAGAGGTCTACCCAGATGGCGGGCATTAATGATGCTGCTCGTCAGGCTTTCTACGCATATCGTGATCACTTCTTCGAGGAGATCAGCCAGGACGAACGCCGCTACTACCCTCGCCGTCTCCGTGGAGAGTTAGCGATGACTATTGCTTCCACCACTGATGAGCAGGACCCTCGCATTCACAGGACCGTCAAGCTGGTGGCGGTCACTAACACCGAGCTCAACAGTTCACTAGTGGAGCTGAAGCAAGTGAGGAAGGAGCTGGATGACGCCAGGAAGAGGATAGCGCAGCTGGAAGCTCAGATCACTGGAGTGCCACCGCCTTCACCTCAGTGGCCTGCTTTCTCTCCACCCCGTGAAGATCCAGCCTATGGAGATGCCAGCGCTCGTACTACTATAGAATAGGAGCTATTCCCAGCTTAGTAATAAATAGTGCCACGCTTAGAACGTTAGCACGATCTTAGTTATGAGAATCTAGTGCTTAGTAGTTTGCTTAGTGTGGTTTGCTTGGTCTGTGTGAGAACTTGATTTATTATGGTGTTAATGGTGTGATTTGGTTCTTTGTAATGAGTGCGATGAGTTGTGGGTTATGTCCCCAACGCATCAAGAACAAGATTAAGTATTAAGTTAATATGAGATAGTTAGTTTGGGTTAACATCGGTCTCCTTTATTTGTGCTTTATCATATTTCATATCGCTTTATCTTATCAGTCTTAATTTATCATGATCAGTTCATTATCTATATATTCCATCTGTTATGAGTACTGTGTTTATCAACTGAAAAAAGGAAGTTACTATCAGCTAGTTCACACTTTGAGGAAAGATTATTACTTTGCAGTTTACCTTTCATATCAGATCTACACATATGAACTACACCTGATATTATTATATTATTTCTATACATCATATGCCTGTCAACACTAGGAGCAACACCAATGGAGGAAACAATGGGCAGTCCAACAACAACAACAACAACAACAATGATCACAGTGGGACTAATGCCAACCCTCCTCCTCTGAATCAGCCCATGACCATAGAGCAGTTGATGACTATGCAGACTCAGCTGATGCAAGGGATGGCCCATATTATGAACCACATGCAGCAGAACCAAAATCAGAACCAGCAGCACGGAGGTAACAACGCGTTTGCCCCACCTAGGGACAAGCGTGGAGAGTTCATGAAGGGACGTCCACCGTTCTTCTCTCACTCAGCTGATCCTATGCAAGCTGAGGACTGGCTTAAAGCTGTGGAGAAGCAGCTGATCATTGCCCAGTGCAATGATAGGGAGAAGGTTCTGTATGGCTCTGGGCAGCTTCAGGGAGCCGCACAGGACTGGTGGGATTCGTACTGCTTCGCACATCAGGACCCGGATACTATCACTTGGGATGAGTTCAAGGTCGCCTTCAAGACTCATCATGTGCCTGCTGGATTGGTGAAGCTAAAGAAGAAAGAGTTTCTATCTCTGAAGCAGGGCTCCATGACAGTTTGTGAGTACCATGACAATTTCACTCAATTGTCGTGGTATTGTCCAAATGAGGTGGAGAATGATGAAGACAAGCAAGACCACTTCCTGGAAGGTTTGAATGATGGTCTGTCCTACATGATGTCAAATGTCAAGTATGCTAGCTTCCAGGAGATGGTGGACAGGGCATTGGTGCTTGAAAGCAAGCGCCGTAAGATGGAAGACAAGAAGAGGAAGTATAACTCCTCTCAGCAGCAGGCTAGTGCCAGCCATCCCCGCTACAACAACCAGCAGGGCCCTCAGTGTCGCCCTGCATATCAGTCAGGCAACCAAGGACAGCAGCAGAATGTCAGGTACAACAATCAGAGTCAGCAGACGAGCCAGCGCTACAACAACAACCAAGTGCAGCGCCCCGCTAGTCAGGCGCCTCGTCAGAATGCCCCAGCACCATCAGGCTCTCGCCAGAACTCCAACACTGTCCTAGCAAAGCCCAATGCCAACCCCACCCCCACTAGAAATACCTGCTTCAAGTGTGGTCAGCTTGGGCACTACGCGAATGCTTGTCCCCAAAGGCAGAAGAACAACAATGGAAGGGTGAATCATGTGAAGCTGGAAACTGCTGAGGAGGCTCAAGACATGGTAGTTGGTACGTTCCTTGTCAACTCTTGCCCAGCTACTGTTTTGTTTGATACTGGAGCATCACATACTTTTATAAGTGCACAATTTGTTGAGAAACATAGTATAGCCACCTGTACCATGCAAAACACCATGATAGTTAAATCACCTGGGGGAAAGATGCATACCAATGCTTTGTGTCCGGGAATGAGCATTACAATAAGGGGGGTAGATTTTCCTGTTAATCCTACTGTGTTGGGTTCAGAAGGTTTAGATATGATATTGGGAATGAGATGGTTGTCCAAGTTTAAGGGTACTATTCAGTGTGCTGAGAAGTCAGTTGCTCTAACAGCACCTAGTGGGAACAGAATTGAGATCAGAGTTTCTATGTCACCTAGCAGTGAAGGAACAGTTTACCATGTGAGCAGTGGGTCAGTAGAGGATATTCGAGTTGTGAAAGAATTCCCTGATGTGTTCCCAGAGGATTTGCCAGGTATGCCACCTGAACGTGAGATTGAATTTGATATTGATTTATTACCTGGTACTGCACCCATATCTAAGAGACCTTATAGAATGGCTGTTAATGAGTTAGAAGAACTAAAGAAACAACTAAGGGAGTTACAGTCTAAGGGGTATATCCGTCCTAGTTCCTCACCTTGGGGAGCTCCAGTTATCTTTGTAGAAAAGAAGGATGGGACAAAGAGGATGTGTGTAGAGTATAGATCTTTGAATGAGGTCAGCCTTTGCCTAGAATAGAGGACTTGTTTGACTAGTTGAAAGGAGCTTGTGTGTTTTCCAAGATAGATCTGAGATTAGGTTATCACCAGTTGAGGATTAAACCTAGTGATATCCCAAAGACTGCCTTCACCACCACATATGGACTTTATGAGTATACAGTTATGTCTTTTGCATTAACTAATGCTCCAGCTTACTTTATGTATCTGATGAATAAAGTTTTTATGGAGTATTTGGATAAGTTCGTGGTAGTCTTTATTGATGATATCTTGATCTACTCTAAGACTGAGGAAGAACATGAGGAACACCTGAGGCTTGTGTTGCAGAAATTGAGGGAACATCAGCTCTATGCCAAGTTGAGTAAGTGTGACTTCTGGTTGAAGGAAGTGTCTTTTCTTGGTCATGTCATTTCAAATGGTGGAGTTGCTGTTAGTCCGAAGAATGTGGCAGATGTTCTTAAGTGGAGTCCGCCCCAGACTGTTGGAGAGATCAGAAGTTTTCTTGGAATGGCTGGTTACTATCGGAGATTCATTGAAGGATTTTCCAGTATTGCCAAGCCCATGACTGCTTTATTAGAGAAGGGTAAGCCATTCAAGTGGAATGAACAGTGTCAGGCTAGCTTTGAGGAGTTGAAGAAGAGGTTGACTACTGCACCAATTCTCACTTTGCCTGATGTGACTAAAAGTTTTTCTATCTATTGTGATGCTTCCAAGCAAGGTTTGGGATGTGTACTGATGCAAGAGGGAAAGGTGATTGCCTATGCATCCAGACAGTTGAAGAAACATGAGGTGAATTATCCAACTCATGATCTTGAGTTAGCAGCAGTGGTCCATTCACTGAAGATCTGGAGACACTATATTCTGGGTCATAAGTGTGATATCTACACGGATCACAAGAGTCTGAAATACATCTTCACTCAGAATGACTTGAACCTGAGACAGAGAAGATGGTTAGAATTGATCAAGGACTATGAACTGGAGATTCATTACCACCCTGGCAAAGCTAATGTAGTTGCTGATGCACTGAGTAGAAAGAGTCAAGTGAACATGTTGGAAGCCACGGAGTTACCGATGGAACTACTAGCAGAATTTGAGTATCTCAATTTGGGGTTTGTTGCTAACACCCAAGGTACTTCTATGGACATAGAACCAACTCTTGAGCAAGAGATCAGAAAAGGTCAGAAAGAGGATGAAGAGATCAAAAAGATACTTAAGCTGCTAGAGGAAGGTAGAGCACCTGGATTTAAAGTTGATCAAGAAGGGATTGTTTGGCACAAGGACCGATTGTGTGTGCCTGATATTTAGAGCATCAAGAATGTGATACTGAAGGAGTGCCACGAGTCTGCTTACTCTATTCATCCAGGAGGTACTAATATGTATCAGGACTTGAAGCAAAATTATTGGTGGCCTGGTATGAAGAAAGATATTGGTGAATATGTGGCATTGTGTGACACTTGTCAGAGAGTGAAAGCGGAACATCAGAGACCAGCAGGATTGTTGCAACCGTTGAAGATACCTGAGTGGAAGTGGGATGAGATCAGCATGGACTTCATAGTTGGATTGCCGAGATCTCAACGAGGATATGACTCAATATGGGTTGTAGTAGATCGATTGACCAAGATAGCTCATTTCATACCGGTCAAGACTACCTACCATGGGGATCAGTTAGCAGACAAGTATATGGAACGGATTGTGTGCCTGCATGGAGTTCCTAAGTGGATTGTGTCTGATAGAGGTACACAGTTTACATCAATGTTTTGGGAGAAGCTACATGATGCTTTGGGATCCGAGCTCAGATTCAGTACAGCTTATCACCCTCAGTCCGATGGTCCGACAGAGAGAGTCAACCAAATAGTGGAGGATATGCTCAGGTCTTGTGCTTTACAGTATGGAGATAGTTGGGATACTAGCTTGCCCTACGCCGAGTTCTCCTATAACTATAGTTATCAGACTAGTCTTAAGATGACCCCTTTTGAAGCCTTGTATGGAAGGAAGTGTAGGACTCCATTGTTCTGGAACCAGACTGGTGAAAGGCAAGTGTTTGGCCCTAATTCATTGAGAATAGCTGAAGAGAGAGTTCAGTTCATCCGACAGACTCTGAAAGCAGCTCAGTCTAGACAGAAGAGTTATGCTGATGTGAGACGAAGGGAACTTGTGTTTCAGTCAGGCGATTATGTATACCTGAAAGTGTGTCCGATGAGAGGTCTAAAGAGGTTCAATGTCAAGGGAAAGCTAGCTCCAAGATATGTTGGTCCTTTCAAGATTTTGGAGAGGAAAGGAGAAGTGGCTTATCAGCTTGAGTTGCCTGCTAGTTTATCCAATGTGCAATGTTTTCCATGTCTCCCAGTTCAAGAAATGCCTGAGGGTGCCTGAGGAACAGTTGCCACTAGAGGAACTGGATTTACAGGATGATCTAACTTATGAAGAGAGTCCTATCAAAGTTCTGGACACCGCAGAGAGAATTACCAGGAGTAAAACTATCAGGATGTGTAAAGTACAATGGAAACACCATTCTGAGGAAGAGGCAACCTGGGAAAGAGAAGATGACCAAATATCCAAATACCCTCAGTTATTCTCTGGTTCATCCTAATCTCGAGGATGAGATTCTTTTAAGGGGGGTAGGTTTATAACACTCCAAATTTTTGAATTTCAAATTTAGTTTAAATTTGATTAAATTTTGGCTTAGTTCGAATTTTTGGGAATTATTAAATAATTTACAAAATAAAATAAAATAAAATATAAGGTAGAAACATGTTTGATTTTGCATTCATGCTGCTGCATGATTTTTGCTTGATTTTATTTATTTGTTGGTGCTTGTTTTGTTTTGTTTTTGAGACAAGAAAATAAATAGGAGAAATCTGTTTATAAAAAAAGGGGGCAGCGCCTCCCCCTCGGTCCGCAACCGCGTGCGGCCCAGCCGCACAGCGGCAGCGCGCCCAGCTCCCGCCCCCTGCCGCTGACGCGTGGGCCCCGTGAGTGGGACCCACCGCCTTCTTCCACCTCCGGCCGTTTCGGAAACGGACGGCGCCGCCGCCTCGGTTTCCACGTGCACGCGAACCGAAGATCGCCCCAGCCTATAAAGACCCCTCTCACTCGCCCGCACGCGTCCCTAGAAGCCCTAGCCGCCACTCCCAGCCGTGCGAAACCCTAGCCCCATCTCGCCGAGCTCGCGCCGCCGCCCTCGAACCCGCCGCCATCGAGTTTCTCATCGCCGTCGTCATCTCGCGGAGGTGAGCCCTCCATCGCGCTCGCCGCACCGAGCCGCGCACGCCCGTGCCCTTGGCGTGCCCCCTGGTGCCCCGGTTCGCCGTCCCCGCGAGCTCCGGACCGCGCCCATGGCGCCGCCGCGCGTAGCGCCGCCGCGGCCGGCCGCCACGCCGCCTGCGCGTGCCCTACCCCGCGCGCGGTCCACCGTGGACCGCGGCTCAGCCCCCGCGCGGCCGGTCCACGTGGACCCGGCCCATTGCAGCCGCCTCGCCCGCTCCCGCAGGCGCGGTCCACCATGGACCGCGGCCCCCCTGCCCCGCGCCCCGGCCCACAGCACAGCGCCGTGGACCGGCCACTCCCTCGCCGCCACGTGGCCAGGCAGGCCACGACCCCGCGCTCCCCTGCAGCTTTTGCAAAAAGGCCCTCGGGCTTATTTGAAATCAACCCGCGCTCCACTCAGTTATTGTTTTTATTTAAAATATGCCCCTGCTTTTACAGTTTAGGCCCTGCACCCGTTGGTTTTTATATATTTAATCCAAATCTCTTTTTAATTCAGTTTTAATTAGTTTTAATTATGAAAAATAGTTCAGCTTATCTACAGATTTGCCATCCAACTTGTTTTAGCCATAACTTTTGCGTCGTAACTCCGATTTAGGTGATTCTGGTCGCTATAGTTCCATCTCGTCGAGTAGAATACAGTAGTATAGTTGCTTTCTGTTTTCGCATGCTTTGGTGTACTGTTTCTGATTAAACTTGTTTGCTTGCATGTATTGCTTCGTTTGTGTGATGATTGTCGCGTTTAGCCAACGAGACGTTCGTGAAGGAAGAGGATCAGGATCCCGCTGAGTTTGAGCAACCCAACAACGATCATGGCAAGTGCAGACACCGTTTGATCATTTTGAACCTATTCATTAATGTCATTTACTTTATATGCATGTGTCCAATGAATGCAAACCCTAAGGACATGACTAGCTTTACTTACTATTCCTTGTTCACCTGGGGTTATGTATATGGGTAGTCTAGGCTATACTAGGTTTGCTTAGCTGCTCTACTCATCTTAAACACATTCCTAAACAAGTAATAATCTCTACTCAACTTGATGCTTAAACTGTGCTGAATCTTTGGTCACTGCGGTGATGGCGATGTTGGATGCTTACGAGCATCGTGATGATGGTGGGGACAGGGGGAGCGGGTACTGTTGGTGGTCCGGTTTGCCGGGCGTACCCATCTCTGCTCTCCGTAAGGACTTAGTCAGGGAGCGGCCCCCTGGGACATACAGTGCAGCTCCAAGCTATATGGCTCTGGCTTGACTAATTAGCAGGACCTCCACTAGTAGGGTGTTACTTTCCGGGTAAGCGTGAGGAAGTAACTTGGGTAATGAATATTAAGTTGTCGGTTGATCGGTACGCCATGGCTATGGGTATCGACTGCCGAGCGCCTCGGCCAAAACTTGCGAGTGGCATCCTATTAGTTGGACCCTGTGAAAGGTCTCGTAGTGAGACCCTGCCTGCTCACCTTGGTAGTGTTTTGAGGAGTCGCGACCCCGGGCAAATGAGAATCACGACTTGGAGTGAAAGTGCACACCTTTGTAGAGTGCAAAACTGATATATCAGCCGTGCTCACGGTCACGAGCGGCCCAGACCCTCACTTGATGAGTAAATTGGATTCACTGGATACTTGGAGATGGACCTTGGCGAGGTTGCTACCTCATGTTTTGGCGGAATGGCTATTCTGTGTTGGCAGGATTGCTATCGTGTGTTAATGATTGGGGTTAATCCCTAGATTACTATAATAATTAGGATAGTACTTTAAAAGATGCTAATTACTACTTACACTAATTAAGGGTTGGGTTTATGCTACTCATAATTAGTAATAGGTTGTTCTTATAATAGTCATAATTAAAAGTGATCAACTAAAATGCTACCGCAGTCAAACCAAGTCAGTTTTACCTTGTTTTAAGCCTTGCATGTCATTACTTTCCGTCTGTGCTTGCTGAGTTCGACATGAGCTCACCCTTGCTATAATCATTAAAGGTTGCTCGGACGATCAGGAGTACAATTGCGATTTCCCTGAGGACTACCCTGAGTCTCCTGGTTGTTAGGCTCGTGTGGTTCTGCCGTCGACCTTCCTGTGGCAAGGTGGTCCTCCTACGTCGGCGTTTAGTTTCCCCTTTAATTATGGAGCAGTTTAGCTTATGTTTCCCCTTCGCACTTTGATAAACATTTGGCTTGTAATAATGGTACATTTACTCTCATTTATGTAATTCGTTTGAACACTGTGTTTTGTACCATTGATGATGTTGGTCCATGTGTGTGAATTTGAGATCCTGGCGCACATGTGATTTGGCACCCGAATGCTCTTTTACATCCGGGTGTGACAGAACACTCCCTCCACTCATCTCCTTGCTTGATTGCTCATCCTAGTGAGATTGAGTGAGATTCAAGTGCATTGCTTTGAGAGTTGCATTTAGTGGCACTTGATTCTTGAGTTTGCTGCGGATTTCTTGTTACTCTTGGGTGTTTCCCGACGCCCTAGACGGCTTGGAGCAGCGGTGGTGTTGAGCTCGTGATTGGAGATTGTTTCGAGCCTCACCAAGTGATTTGTGAGGGGTTCTTGAGCCTTCCCTGCGGGAGATCGCAATTGGCTACTCTAGTGGATTGCTCGTGGCTTGGAGGATCCCCATCTTGTGAGTAGATGTGCGGCACCCGCTGAGGGTTTGGCTTTGGATTGCCAATTAGCTCGTGATCCATCAAGTGGGTGTATCGCCATAACGAGGAGTAGCTTGCCGGGAAGCAAGTGAACCTCGGTAAAAAATCTTGTCATCTCTTGCCGAGGTCTCTCTTGTGATTGTCCACGTGATTGATTGGATATATTTCTATTCTACAACGTCGCCATTTGGACCTTTCACAGAGGCGGGTGTCTTTTTCATTAAATGGTTAACCGTGACAGTCATGGCACCCTAAACTCTAAACCCTAAACCCATATGTGCACCATCACCTTTATGCCTTACAGTGAGGAAACCCCAACCTCTCCTTGCCTTGAGTGCCTCATTCGCATTTGGGTCGCTACGAGCATTGCCAGTGTTGTTTGCGAGCTCGAAAGTCATAAGGCTAAGAAGCTATGCAGTCACCATGCATATATGGATATCAGTGACCTTAGACTATTGAGAGCTTTCCCAATGCTCTAGCATGGAGTACTGCCTCAAAGGCCACATTGTCACTCGTCGTCCACATCACAGTGTATTGCAGCCTCGCAAGGCGTGAGTGCCTCTTGCAGAAGATACCAAGGCTTCACCTGACAAAAGTAATAGGCAGCGGTTGAAAGTGTGTTGGGCTACAGTCTAGAGCGCATTGGGCAGCTGTAGGATGGTGGTCTGCTCTGCAAAACAGTCAAAAAAGCTAAAGAGGAAAGAGAGACGTCAATATGGTTCTGAGAGTTTTCGTTGGGCACTTGATAGTTCAGACTCATGATACCTACATGTATTTCTACTTTTTCTTTAGGATAACAGACTTGTTAGCGCGCGTTGGGGCTGGCCTGAGTTGGCACAACCATGTAAGCCCAAGCACAATCACGAATCCTCTCCGGTCTCCACACTGATCATGTTGGTCCAAAGAATTGGACCCCTACACTGCAATAATGACACATTGAGCCACGACCAAAGCTTCATTCTTGAACCACCACACTAATTAAGGTACAACATCTCACACACATAGGGCTAAACATCTCATCATTAATGTAGGGAGTAAACTTCAGAAAAGTACTCCATCTATTTTAAATTATAAGACATTTTGATTTTTGTAGATGTATAGCTTTTGCTATGCATTTAGATATACACCATTTCTAGACACATAGCGAAAGAAATATATTTAGAAAAGCTAAAATATCTTACAATTTAAAATAGAAGAAGAAATATAAGTTTATACACTATATATGCTAAAGGGTGTTTTATAGATAAAGAAAGTTTTAGTCGAATTCAAGGTCATCACATCGAGTTCATATATACAACCATCTTGATACCACCTTTCATCTCTACTCGGGCACTTGTAATATACTCCCTCCATATTGAAAAAAGGGACGTCCTGGAGGAGAGACCTGATTTCGTAAAAACAGACGTCCTACACAGCTGAGGCATATCATGGACGCGTTTGCCCTCCGAGCCGCCCGTTCGCGTGCGTCCGTTCGCGTGCTCCTCGGCAATCGCACGCATTGAAGCCGAAGCGAGCCGTTTCGCATTCACATGCATCACCCGCCCGCCCGCAGTCTGCACCGCCCGCATGCTCGTCTCTCTCTGCCACCGATCCGTTCACATCGCCGAGCCGTTCGCAGTCTGCCGCGCGCTCACCTGCACCTCTCCGCCACCGATGGCTCGCCGCGAGATCGCCGCTCGTCGCGAGATCGCCGCGCGCCGCGCTCTTGCCGACGCCGGTTGCTCTTCGCAGGACATCGCAGCCTCGTCGGGATCCGTTGCGTTGGAGGCGGCAAACTCCGTCGACATGGTTCCGGACTCCGTCGAAAAATCTACTCAGTGCCAAAAAATAGCGCGGCCACCAGGGATCGAACCGACCACCTAACGGCCAACCTCCCAACTCTCGCTTGCTAGCCAATAGAACTACGAATCTTTCTTAGATAATAGGCACCCGGCAGCCTATTTAATAAAAGCAAAGAAGGAAAAATAACCTCTACTTAATGACTCCTTGGTTATCACAATCATGTCCTAAACGTCTATTTTTTTCAGTATGGAGGGAGTATATTTAACTGTGATATGTGGTTGTGACTTAAAAGCAACAATAGATGTTAGATGGACTGGTCGAAGAGTTATTATTATGAGGGTACAATAAATTCCCGTAGACCTAGAAAAAACTACCTTCACATCTGCGTGTTTTGATCAATTGATTTGGATGAGTTGACCTTGACACAGGTTCTAGTCAAGGATTTCTGTAGACTGCACATATTGCATAGTAACTTAATGTTATAAAGGAATCAGATGCATTAATGGCCAATGTGCCTGTATGCTAGGTATTGTTGGTAGGTCGTCATACATAGTGACTGACTGCTTTTCTTTGGGGTTGTTTCTAGCTAGATATCCGTGCATAATAGTAGGTTAATCAATACTATAGCTTACTCCAGAACTTAACTACAATAATATGAGTATTTAGAGAATCACTCAAATCTCATATGCTGTTTTTCTTTTTGATAACATTGACAAGGTTTGCATGACCTCCACAAATCTTGTATATTTAAATAGATGCGCAAAAAATCAAGCACAATTCATTTTAAGAAGCCACATTGCGGAAGATAATTAACATCTGAGTTTCCGTTCATTACATCTCCAAGAGACTCTCTATATCCTTCATAAATATTAGGAATAAAGATTTTCATGAAAAACTAACCTCCAACATCTTCTCTAAATAGTTATCTAAATATAGTCATCTTCTATTCCAGATTTTTTGCTAGCTAAAAAGAGAAGAAGAGAATGATTTTCTAGACTGTGCATAAGATATAGAAAATTGTTGGAGAGTCAAAAGATATTAAAAGTGATTTTTATACAAATGACTCTCCAAATAATAATTTAAAGAGTGAGATTTAGAGAGGCTTTTGGAGATGCTCTAAGACAATTTTATTAAAGAACATATTTTTTGGTAAAATCATTTTTTAGGTGGACAATTTTGAGAAAAGTCATTTTCCTGGCGTACAATTATTGGAAGTCATTTCATTTACTGTTGACATCAAACTATTCCCAAAAAATAGCAGTAATATGATATATTACTGTAATTTCCATGCAAAAGTGTATCAAAAATTAAAAAAAAAATAAATCCATCCTTAGCAGGCATCTATTGTAATGGTAATAGAGTTGGGCTGGAAATGGAAGTGTCAAGTCCATAACTTTGTGACAGCCTATAGATAAGCACACATCAATGACATGTTGAGACTATATATATTCATATGGTTACTCTAGTAATCTAGTTCAGGTTATATATATTGTTTTCTTCTAGATGGGATCTTAGATGTGCAGAGAGGCATGCACGCTGACATGGCATCTACAGACTACAGCTGATGGCCTGATGCCAAGCAAACATGGAAAACAGAATAAAAACACATGTTACATGTAGACCTAGTTATGAGGAAGAGGAACCGAAGATATTTTCTTATTCTTGCTTATATATATAATGGACCACAATAACTTCAACAATCAACACCACCCTAAAGATGCGCCCGATGTTGGGCAGAGTATTTAGGGCCTTGTTCCTAGGAAAATAATTAACAATGCCTAGAGATTAATTATATACACATTACTTGTTCTGAATTATATTTTGATAATGAAAATAAAAGGAGGCCGGCCAGTTTCTCCTTGTGCCGATATATTATACTCCATCATTTCCCAAATCAATCTACTTTTAGAATTGTCTTAAGTTAAACTATTCAAGTTTGAAGTTTGTAGAAAAAACACGAGCGATCTATAGCATTATAGTATATACACTATGGATTTGTTTGGTATATCGTGTAATAAATATCTCTATATCCATTTCTATAGATTTAGCCAAACTTTTAACTTTGGAAAACTCCAGAAGACGGAGTTAGTATAACCTTACGAAAAGGCATATGTAAAAATAAATTAATAAAACTAAGAGCCAAATTTTGCAATCTAATTATATTGCAACAAGTTATGTGTTCTTCATGATATATAATTTTTAGTTATTAGAACTATATTTCAGATATTCTGAAACAAATTATGTACTCATATATATCTAACCTAATTTGTAACCGTTTAAGAAGAAAAATTTTCTCCCTAATGCTAAATTAGAATATGTATAATATAATAGTGCTTTTAGGACATGAGATAAAACAAGATAAAAAAATTTATAACGAACACTAAGTTCCGGAAAAAAAATATACAAGACGGTTAATAAATATTCAGAAGATTCCATCATTCCACGCGCACATATATACATCTATACAGAGTCTAGCTAGCCGCATGATAAACTATATAACTGGAAAGTCAACACAGCTCAGGCTAGCTTCCAAATGGTGCAAGAACACCCATACATATCTTGCAGTACAATCTCTTGTCAACACCGACGCATTTTACTAATCCTCCTCTGTCAGGCGCACACTCTCAAGCGGCACAAGCACAGAAAACCTAGAAGCCACCTTTTCCAAAGCACCTCAATCCCATTCCTGTCTCCCCAAGCTATCTTCTTCATGTCCACTGCAAGTGCAAGGTAGGTTATGATCCATCCAAGAAACACCAATTTCTGCGCAAAAACATCTCCATCTCGTCAAATATATAAAAGCTACTATATGCATCGATCTAGAGAAAATCATCATCACCTCAATCTTAATTCATCTCCATTTTCAAGCATGAAGCATGCGCTACTGCTACTGCTACGGCAATAAGCATCATCCAGCATGAAAACCATCAAGCAGTTACTAGGGCCCTACTAGTATCTAACCCTACCCTTACTATGATCTCATGATGTGTTCAGTGAATGGCCTGACCATGATGAGCTAGGGAAGAAGATCAAGAGGGAGTCAGCGGCGGAGCGGATGACGGCGGCGGCACGGAGGAGCTGCAGCTCGCCGGTGGGGGCGGGTGCTGTCGCAGGCGCCGGGCCAGGGTCAGCGCTGAACACAATCACGCCGTGCGCGGCTTGCAAGCTGCTCCGGCGACGGTGCGCGCAGGAGTGCCCCTTCTCGCCCTACTTCTCGCCGCTGGAGCCGCACAAGTTCGCCGCCGTCCACAAGGTCTTCGGCGCCAGCAACGTCTCCAAGATGCTCCTGGTAAGTCCACCAAATCCATGGCGTTTTGGCTGATTCCATACTCAACTTCTTCTTGGAGTTAAATTATGAGTTTTAGTAAAATACCTTTATTTCGAGGGAACTATTTATTTGGATCTAAATCTTAGTTACTTTGAGAGGTACGTACACCAATTTTTTTTGGCAGTGTCCCGATTCAAATTGAGTAGAGTTCTTGAAAAAGTATATAATTTTGACAAAATCTTGAGGCTTTATTAATCACAGGCCATGTGTACTACGTTCAGAACCCTGTAAATTCCCTTCCCCATCTATTTCGAATTTGTAGTAGACCACTGCAGTTTTCTTTCTGCCGTTATCATGTAGTCCTTGTGTTTTACGTCAATTGTCAAGGGTACCATTTTAAAGTTTCAAAGAGCCTAGCTAATATATAGGGTACTGATTTTGAATATTTTCCCCTTATTACATTGCTATTTCTGTATGCTAGCTCAACTCTCGAATGTCGAACATTACATATATACATATGATTTGTCATACAAAAGGTTTGTGAGATTATTACACACTGAAAATATCCTCGGCGTGGATCCCATATATATATATATATATATATATATATATATATATGCAGCAACTCAATGTTATGCAAATAAAAAATTACCACGTTTCTGGACAAAAGGGAAATGAAATCAACCTACCAAACTCAATTTCTTGAATCAATACTTTTGAGCTAGTAACAGTGTTTTTCTCTCAACATCAGCACCTGCCGAAAAATCAGCCAGCTCATGCACTTGCCTCTTATTATTTTCGAGCGCCGTAAAATTTCACTAATCATTTTTTTTTTGTCATGGACTCACACGAGTCCCTTTTGCTCATAGCTCACACTGTCACTGTGTACTGCTGCATGCTGCGCTGCTGACTGACAATGGCCACCTACATCTGCTGCATCAGGAGGTGCACGAGAGCCAGCGCGCCGACACGGCGAACAGCCTGGTGTACGAGGCGAACCTGCGGCTCCGGGACCCCGTCTACGGCTGCATGGGCGCCATCCTCACGCTGCAGCAGCAGGTGCAAGCGCTGGAGGCCGAGCTCGCCACCGTCAGGGCCGAGATCGTCAGGCACAGGTGCCGTCCGGCGGCGGTGCTCCCCTCGTCGCACGCCTCCCAGCTCCTCGCGGCCTCGGCAGCCGGCCGCGGGCTGCACGCCGGCAGCAGGCCATCGGTAGGGGCTAGAGCGGCAACTTTGGCGGCGGCGGCGGCTGCTGCCGCCGTGGGGCCTGTGGCCTCGTCCTCGTCGTCATCGGCGGTGTACGCCGCCGCCGCCGCGTCGAGCTCAACGGACTATAGCTCCATCACCAATGAGAATGTTCCTTACTTTGGTTGATTTTGAGGTAGAAGTGGCTGCTGCGTTTCTGCTTCAATGTATTTTTGCCTCTTTTTTTTGTCTGTAAACCTCTTGTGGAAATATTGCAATAAAAAGCTTTCCTGGCTGGGTAAATATTTTTCTTGTGTTCCTTTTTTGTTTCGCAAGATTTGTTTGTCCTTTTCTTATATATATCTAGACATAACATATATTTATACGTGCGTAGCAAAGTCTATGAATCTAAAAAAGCTAAAAATTCTTATAATTTATTTAGAATTGAGGGTTTAATGTGCAGTTTTCAGGTCCGGATTTAAGCTTAAGACAACCCAGGTTCTACAGTGCTAGCTAGCGCGCAAAACAATGCAGATCAAAGTGCTAATAAACTGAAAATACTCCAGGATCATGCCGTCCCTGTGTCATTGTTTCTTCTAACTTTTTCTTATTATTAATCTATCTTATTTCATTGCCGATCCATGTGAGTTGGCAACAAGATCATCGGTACACAAATATTCACAATTTTTTTAATAAAGTCAACCAAGCACTTAATGTGGTCGAAAGCTCTGTTTCGGAAACTCAAGCTTACCTCATTCACCAGTAGTAGTGGACGTGCCAGTTAACTCATCAACATGGGTTACAGGGTTAGGAATCGAAGTGAGTGCACGTGCATATGATACTCCACTAGCAGTGTATGGTACGTTTGACTGCATTTGGATCTCTGCAAGGAACAGACACCTCACATGCTTGTCTCCTGCACATTTCATTTTCATATGGCCCTCTCATTTATGTGGCACACAAGACAAAATATATTGTTTAACAAAAAAATTGCATATTTCCGTACATGGCAAAGTTTCGCTTGAATTGCTTATACTATTTAGAACCTCATTCAGATATCCAACAAAAATAAAGCATGAAAGTGAACGCGGGACTATGGATCATAAATGGTTAGTGTTAATCCGTATACATTTCCAGCCGAAATCACTCCTAACAATCAATTCCCCTATCACTGGTTACAAGTCTATGATGGCATCAGCACACACCATCAATAGTTCCTATCTGAATCTAGTCTAGCTCAACTGCAGATGCCTCTTCTGACGATACATACATCTACACAAGGCCCCAGCTAACTCATGTTTCTGAAGAGTCCCGGTTACAAATTTGAGAAGGGCTTGGGTGTTCAGAGTTTGTCAACGTGCAGAGAGCTTTCCATACTGGAACCAGCATTTTGACAGGAGGACGAGATCTCTGCATGATTAAGCTTGCTATTGGATTGCTGATTTTTTTTCCCAATTAACTAAGATATGATAACAAGTGCGAGCTTTACCTGGAAAACTAGGAGGAGTTCTTCCTCATCACGCAAAAGCAGTGCCAAGCTCCAGTAACAGGTCACCGGTGTCACACACTCATTTATCAGTGGCTTCAGAATCTTGCCAATGGGCACAAAACGATGATCAACTCTTCCACTAAGAATCACAATTTAAAATTCTTAATGTAAACAAATCGACAATTGGAACCAGCTTGAAGCAGTCCTTTCTAAGCAAAAAGAAATAGCTGTAAATTCACACCTCTCTATGGCAAAGTGAGAAAGTGCATGGTTAAAAAAAAAAAAAATCTGATACTGTGCCTATATTATGATACCCCAATCTTGTTAAAGCTATAGGGAATATCTAGCAATTGTCGGACAGAGCTCAACTCATACTTCAGAAACTATTTAACTAAATAATTTGATCTTTAGTGCTAATCACACAGAGTCCAGATTATGTATCTCATATTCACGTGGCTCATATGAGTTTTGCTCATAAGCATAGGCTTCATTCACCAGCATGATTCTAGAGAAAAGTTCAGCCTGTAAAACATATAACAGCTACTTGATGCAATGATGCATATCATTTATCATGCATGATCAGTGATCTAGAGCTGCCACCGTATGAAAGACAATGGATTGCTGTCATCTCTCTATCTTGTTTTCGCCAAAATAAAACAAACCCGCCCCCATATAAGATGATACTGGAGAGTTCTTATACAGCACCCAGCACAGAGTTGCTGATAAATGAGACCATTGATCTGCTACTTTGCTGGGCAGCAGATTAGCATTGACCTCCAAAAGAGATTGGACTCTAAAAGTCAACTTGAATGATTGGTGGTGAATATATTCAACAGAGAAAGTGGTTCTTTTTATTGTTGCTTCTCCCTCTGTTCCAAATTATAAGTTGCTTTGCTTTTCTAGATATGTAACTTGCGTTATGTATGTAGACATAGCGTATATCCAGGTGCATAGCAAAAATTACACACTTAGAAAGCCGAAACGACTCATAGTTTGGAATGGAGAGAGTACCTTCTTTCTCTCTTCTTTTCTGAGTGGAGTTCTATTTAATGCATGTTATACTACAGTGTACAGTCCCTACTCCAAAAAGTACAATAAGCTTCTATTCTCCAATTATCGAGGACCATGGATGTGCATAATAAGATAGAGAATAGGACAGACAGTAAGGGAACAAAATGGAGCATGATCTATTATTCAGATCAGGATTACGCATACCTCCAAAAATGTATCTCTAGCTGAACCCCAAAAGCTGGCATTATCACTACTGATTCTGCACACAAACAAACAGGCAAAGGCAACAAGAAATACAATCTCAATTTCATGCACAATAATGGAGGCAGGGGAACTTTAAATTTTGAAGTATGCAGCATATCACAATCAAACTAAGACCTATTACTATCAATATGTAGAAAGGTTATACAAACACATCTACGATGGACTCACCTCTCTTCACAGGTTTATATTGCAAACATTTGGCAACAAGAACGGCAAAGGTAATATTCCAAACTGATCCAAGAGATATGCTCTCCTGCGATGTTGAAGCAGGTCAATTTCCACTATGTATACCAGTCACGAAAATACAAAGTTAATCAAAACTATGATGCATTTCATCATATGTGAACCTACAATCGTAAGGAGGTTATTAAAAAGATGGGCAACACAACTTGATGATTCTCGTAAGTTCATTTCTGTAATTCCGTATCAATAAATATGTGAAAAGAAGGTTATGTCAAACTGTGAAACTGTTCAACATAGACATGAAATCCGGTGGCTCCAGGTCTGTCTACATTTCAGTGAACTAACCAAAGATCATTAACGAAGCACTTAGAATAAGATTCTGTTGGAAGTATCTGATCATTTTTTGCATCAACAATGACAAGACAATTGTACCTTTGCCAGCAATGGTTGGCATACATTCGCAAGAAGGAAAATAATGCCAATGTATGACAGAACAACCCGCAGTCTGCTCCTCTTAACAAAGACCTCGTGGACATCAACTCCTACGCTACAATGATGCTTGTAAGTGTACACGGCATCAGATACTTCTAGTTTTTGTTCTTGATCCATGGTCCCTGTAGATCCTGAAACAACACTGTTGCATACCAATCAGGCACCAATACAACTAAATCAGTGGCAGGACAATAACTCCACAATATACAGACATCCTAAATTTTGCCTCCACCATACAAATTAGGGAACCTGTTTGGACAAAATTTAATATGCACCAAACTGTGAAAATCATCAAATAGCCAAATAGCTTTAAGTTAGGGTTTGGGTGCTCGGTTTCGCAAAGCAGTAAAGGAAGAAGGTGTGGGAGTACCTGGTGGGTGCTCTTCGCCGGCGAAGAGACCGAGAAGGCCTGGGCACCTGGTGTAGGGCGGCGGCGGCGGCGGTAGCCCACCAGTCGTCGGAGAGAGAGAGACAGGAGAATGCACGCGAGGGCAACCGAAGGGGGAAGGTGGGCATGCGGCGGACGGCCTTAGCCCAGTCCGGGGTTGTTCGGCCCAGGAGAAAGCGTCCACACGGGCCTTTTTTGGGCCTTTTTGCACGCATTTTATTTATTTATTCCTTCCACTAAAAAAAGCTTTTTCCTCTGTTTTTCAGTTTTTTTTTCTTCTAGATTTCATATCTGTCCTCTCCATGGGACACTATGCTAGTGGGAAATTGGTTTCAAATAACATAAACAATAATATCATTTATTAGTACATTTTAAATAAGCAAATGATTTTTATATTTTATTAAGGTTGAATATTTGTTCTATTGAAGCTACAAACCCTAGAATAATTTTCACGAACCTAGAATATTTATTCTCATGAAATTATAATAATTTTATCAACAATTTTATTTTTGTAACATCCAAGTGAGCATAAATATTTTTATGCTGCATAAACATGGAACGATGGTTCCTGTGAATGAGGAATATTGTTCCGCTCAATAGAAAAAAATGTTATGGGCTCATTAAAAAATTCTTTCAGGTGCTCTAACGAGAACCAGTGAAAAATATCATCACTACAATATCCTGTGAAAAATATCTTCCTAACCTTCTATTTGCATTTTGTAGTTTATTTTCTAGGAATTTTCATGCTAGATAGGGTTAAAACCTAGGCTGCCAAACAATTTTGTGTGTAACATATAGCCACACTGTCAACACTATTACAGGTGCTCCATTGAGAACTAGTGAAGAATATCATCACTACAGCATCTTGTGAAAAAAATATCGAGTCTTCCTAACCTTCTATTTGCATTTTGTAGTTTACTTTCTAGGAATTTTCATGCTAGATAGGGTTAAAAACCTAGACCATGCCCAAATATTAACTGAGACGGACACAAAATTCAACCGCTTCCTAAACTACCGGGCTACTAACAGAGACAGTCATTTTTATTTTATGAGCAGTCATGTTTGCCCGCCTCGTAAAGTCAATTTACGAAGGAGGTCAATTTATGGAGGCAGACACCTTAGGGCAACCGCCTTAAAAAATCCTGTATTTTTCACAGGCGGCCGTCTCAAAGCATCTGTCTTTATAAATCTATTTTTAAAGGCGGACATACTATAAGGCACACCTCCCAAAAATCTAACCTAAGTTGAGCCCAACAAAGCCCATATTACTACGCTCATATATAAGTGTGACTTAGGGTTTCTCACACTTCTCTCCAACACTCCCTGCCCTCTCCTCTCCCTCTCGCACGACCCATCCCTCCTGAGCGTGGTGCCCTCCCCCTCCCCCTCTCCCTCTCTCCTAGCGGCCGGTGCCCTCCTCCTTCCCTCTCCCAGCGTGGCGGCGCACCCCTCCATCTCCCTACGTGAGGGTGCTCCTCCCTCCATCTCCCTATGTGAGCGGCAGGGATGACTAGGTAGGACTAACCAATTTTGAGATTAATATAACAAAGTTACCACAGGCTTCTCGTTGCCGACAAACATATCACCTACCATTGAAAGAATATCCTGAGAAATGTGAGGCACATCGGCACATGTGGTGGGCAACTCATGACAAGAAGAGAATTCTACACCCCTTCGTTTCCAGAAGAAAAAAATAATTCGAAAGCACCATACAAACAAAACCATTATACTCTAACCACGGCCCTAACCCCAATTATGAGCCATAAATGAGCAAAAGAACATCCTAGTCTGCAAACCACCAATGGTCTACACTACTACTCTACTACTCAATCTCTTGCAGTTGCAGGCCTTCAATCATTGACTAATACTGAAAGGCCAAGCATCATTAGTTGTCTTTTGGACGTAAACAAACACAAACTAATAAATTTGATAATACTAAAAAGATAGGACATGGGAATCCGTGCGTGATTTGGTGCGCAGCTTAATTCGTGCAGCAGCATGTGTGCGTGTGCATTTGTTTTCTGTGCCCGATGATGAGTTGCTTGCTGTGGTGCCTGATCCAAGAGCTCACGCCAGTTTATTCAGTTCAATTCAGAACTTGCATGTTCCATGTAAGCAAACTGCAAGTCTTGCTGTGTTGTCTCCCATATACTGATGCATGTTCCTTGTTGCTGATGACCAAACTCAGAGCTGTCATTGCAGGCTGTAAGCAAACTTCCTTCTGAAAATTTTGCAGGTTATCTGAAGTTTCTACTGAAAGTTCACTGTTATTACGTCTCAGATTTCAGAAAAGCCAGCAGCAACAAACAATAGTTACCAGCTTTGGATTTAGTATCTAATTGTGTTGAGGACTGAGATATTTTGTTGAACAGTCAGTTTCAGTAGAAAATTTGAGATCAGAAGTCAGAACTATATATAAGTTATAGTATAAGCTACTGAAGATTTCAGATCTGAAATACAGAGTATTTCTGGTGCATAGATCGTGTGTTCTGTAGGGGAAGGGCAAGCATCCTGGTCCAGTTTTCTGCTTCTGCGACCACAATATCAATTATTGGCGATTGACATGACAAGGCCTCACTACTATGACTACTGAACTGCCGTGGTTTGTCTTTTCTAATGTAGATTTTGTGTTGGGTTATTAGCTAATGGGCAACATTACTGATTATAGTTCTGTTCTTTTTGTTTTTGGAATCAGTATCAGAATTCCTTTTTTGTGTAATGAGAAAGATACTTTTCATTTTTAACAGTATCGAATATATGTTTGCAGAAGTCAATAGCAGGATAGTATTGGGAATGTTTGGAGTGCAAAGTTCTCCACCAAAGTAACCGAGTTTGTGTCTAGAAATGGAAAACATAATGCTATTAATGGACACACTCAGTTACATATGTAAAAGCAAGAACCATTTTTCAGAGGCAAAAACAGAAGGGCAAAGCCAGCACAGATGACACGATTCACAAACGGTTAGCTGATCTTTCTACGTAAAGGGAAAAGCAGTGGCCATCTCTAGTGCTCAAATTCTTCAAATGTTTTTTCATACAAAATGAATGGTAGGGTCATGAAAATTTTCTCTTTTCCTGGCTAATTTAAATTGCCACCGTCCTCTAATTGTGTAAGCTTTCTTCTGGACCAGTTAAATGCAGTTGTGGGGGGAGCCTTCATTGTGTAGTAGTACGGACAGGACAAATTCATGGAGGAAAGCATCGTCTACAAAGATATAATAAACATAAACAATGTACCCTCTTAGCTGGCTTTGCTTGAAAACGTTGCTTGCTAGGCTGTCTTTTTTTGTCAACCTCCTTATAAAATCTAGCAAAGCAACCCTCTAATCATTCATGGTCTAATGATGCATGTCTCCCACTATTAGTTAGCACATGATGCTGAGAAACTAAGGTATGATGGAAAATCAATAGTACTGATTAAGTCTTAGTTTCTACTCCTATTAACACCATGCCTATCTGAGAACATATAGCTTGCCTTTGGTGGATTAAGTGCAATAACCATTGGGATTAACATTAAACACTGGGTAACCTGAAATCTATATTCAAACAGAACAACTTGTATTGCAGGAGTATTGTTTATTTTGATGAAATATTTTTGAGTCTCCTCATCATTTACTCTCTTCCTCAACCACTGCACAAACCCTGAAAATCAGGAAGACAATTGCAGAGCGAACAAGAACAAGAAAGATCTGGCAACCCTCCCTCTCCATTTCCATCATATATATGTAGGAAGGGGAAAACATTACATGGATATACAATTACCCAAAAAAAATTTAAAACACTCACTAATTAACCGCACAAAGTGAGCAAAACACCATGCTGGTGGTGGTGTTACATTACATTAGCCCCCTTTGATTCACAAAACAAAACAAAAAGAAAAAAAAAGAAAAAAAATGGATCCACTTCTGCTCAAGTGTCCTCAAGAATGCACTCGAGGTGTGGCTTCCATACGGCGGTTCTGCAGCCGCCGCTGCGTCGTCGCCGGTGCGACGACGACGACGACCTCTTCTGTGACAAGGCGTCACCCAACTCACGGCGCCCATTGCTCTTGGGATGATGAGCGGTCTTGCCATGGACCGGCGCCGATG
Organism: Sorghum bicolor; assembly: GCF_000003195.3. NCBI lineage: Eukaryota > Viridiplantae > Streptophyta > Magnoliopsida > Poales > Poaceae > Sorghum > Sorghum bicolor. The sequence continues at coordinate 6,119,568 of NC_012878.2, read as the reverse complement.
CCTTCTTGACCACCAGCTGGTCGCCGTGCAAGCCGGCCTGCAGGACGCTCTTCTGCTGCTGCTGCTTCTTCTCCGGCGGCACCGACGACGCCGGGATGAGGAAGTATATCTCGCCGCGCTCCAGCTCGGAGTCTGGGGACACGATGAGGATCCTCCGCACGGCGACGCCCTGAGAGCACGGCTTGCTGAGCACGTGGTTCGGGTTGGCGGCCAGGATCTCGCCGGCGGCCACCGGCCGGCCGTACTCCTCGACCCGGCCGTTGAGGTGGACGATCCTGATCAGGTCCAGCGCGCCGCAGGGCAGGACGCAGGCCAGGCAGCACCTAAGGCTGTTGCCCATTGCTTGCTATGTGCCTTGTGCCCCTGAGTCGTCTGTCTCCTCGATCAGTCCGGCCTCACGATGCAGGGAGAGGAGACCATTTGTTATATAGTGGCATGGGACAGCCATGGTTGCAGCATGCCCAAGGTACCTAGCCACCCCCACCCCCACCCCACCCCACCCCACCCCATGGGGTGGGTATTTTTGCTTGAATTGGGGTTGGTCTCATGCTCATTGCTTGCATTGCTTGGAGGGCAAAATTAAAGAGGCCAAAGTTAAAAAAAAAATCAAAGAGGAAAATATATACTAGTATATTGTGCATAGTTTGGTGTAGAATTTAGAAAGAATTTATTTGTTCAAAAAAAATTTAGAAAAAGTTTAGGCTTCTTAATTATGAGGAGGAGGAGGTTATTAGATTAGAAGAGGGTCCTCTCATGTCATGTGTTTGATAACCTTATCTATAGTACTCATCTAATGAGGACAAGGGCACTACAACAACACCCCCCAACCCATGTTCACTACTATACGTATACTGTGCATTTTTTTTATGGGGCCGACTTTCTTTTAATTCTTTGCTCTCTCTCTCTCTCTCTTCTAGCTTGCCTCAATCATTATTCCCTGACACACACTTGCACATTATTCATGGCCACGCTGGTTTGCTGTGCTTTGGCTATACACAATGCAGTGTAAGGCCGTGTTTAGTTGACGAACAAAAAATTTCGCGACACTGTAGTATTTTTGTTTGTTTATAGTAATTAGGTCTTGTTTAGTTGGCAAAATTTTTGGATTTTGAGTACGGTAGCACTTTCGTTTGTTTGTGGCAAATATTGTCAATCATAGACTAATTAAGGTTAAAACATTCATCTCGCGATTTACAGGCAAACTGTGTAATTAGATTTTGTTTTCGTTGAAATTTAATACTCCATGCATATTGTAACACCCGATTTTAAGGACAAAATTAGATATGCACCATATGTGAGTTTTAGAAGACAAACCTCACATATAGCTACAAATAAAGGGTAATATAAAAGGACAACGCATAAATTACATAGCGTACATAGAAAATCAGAAACAACCTTAGGCAGCAACCCACGGAATATAACTCCAAACTTTGGGTGTTAACTTCACTCTACAGGATCCAACTGACTGGTTGATCACAAGCCCAATACTTCTCCTGAGGTGTGGGGGAGATAGCAAGAGTGAGTCCAAGACGAACTCCGCAAGTATAACAACTAGATTGTATAGATCCCACAATCTCATGATCAATGTGACATAAATAATATAGAGCATTAAACAATAATCAATGAGTTTCTTAACACAAGATTCATCACCCTTAATGTAAGAGTTCCCAAGGCCGCTCGTGACCGTGACACGGCTAGTATACCAGTTTTTTAACACTCTGCAGAGGTTGTACATCTGTACCCATGAGTCATGATTTACCCTTTCGCCTGAGGTGATCAGCCTCGTAACCCACTACCAAGGTAGGTCGGCAGGGATCACTATGAAGTCTTTCAAAGGTTCGTCTAACAAGTTAGGACCGCTTGGTTTGGTTAGTCAGTCCGTGTGATTCTACCCCGCAGGGGATCTACGGTCTGCTATCCCCCATTTGCGCCACACGGGTAACCTCTAACAAGCTAGAAAAGTTACTCATACTTGACTAAAGCCAGAGCCATTATAGCCCTCATGGTTGCACTTTCATCCCGGTTATCACTTACGAATAAATCCTCAAGTTGTTAAAAAGTCATTATTATCATTTGTTGCTTTATATCAATCTAGTCACAAGATCATGGTCATAGAATTAAAACCCAAATGTTATACTTGCCTTGATCCAATTGCTCCGGCTAGTCCTGCTGATCTTACTTGCTTCCAAGAATCTGATCTTGATCACCGAAGTAAAGCTCACCGACTAGACTCGATCATCGATCATCAACACACAACAATTGGAGACAGACATACACGAAGCAAACAATCCTTTAATTAGAACAGTACACCAACAGATCAAAAACAAAATAAAATGTTTAAAAACATAACCTATGTTTTGCTACGATCACATAGATACGAAGTTCATGAAAATCGGAACTAAAACGATCAAGTTACGAATTTACTGCAATTTCCTATAGGCATTTAATTAATTAAACCTAACCCTGAAAATAAAAAGTTGCAAACTACAGAAACAGTAGTACTAACATGTAGAGAATTTAAATACAAATCTAACGCAATTCGAACGGGTCAAATCGGAGCTATAACGAATATTTTATGGCCAAAACAAGGTCAGTGGCAAAACTGTAAATTTCTGAAAGCGCATTTTGACCTAACCAATGAAATTTACGTTTTCTAAGTGGCAAAGCGTATTTCTAGCGAATACGCTAAGGACGGCGGGCAGAATTTGGAAGAAGGACAGGGTCTCTTTAACAAATTTCCCCCGAAGGGGTATGAACTGATTCTGGCCATCGATCACGCGATGGACGGTTAGGATTAGATCAAGGGGGAGAGGGGGAGGCGCTGCTGGCCGGAACAGGGCCCTCACGGCGGCGCGCCATGGTCGGCGTTGAAGAGCTCGCCGGCGCTTCTCATGCGGCTGCTACGAGGCTCGGTTTTCCACTCCGATCGCACCGGGGGAAAGAGGAGGTCAAGGCGAGTCCGTCCCGGGGTAAAACGGGGCCGGGGGAGTGGCCAGCGCGGCGGTCTGCGGCGGCGCCATGGCCGGCTCCTCGGAGTTCATGGCTAGGACGCTAGGAGGCACCAAATCGCATGGAATTTGATTGAGAAGAACGCGGGGAAGGAGTGGAGTTCACCAGCGCGAAGAATTGGAGCGAAAATGGCTCGATTCGGCCGGACAGCGGGCGGTGGATCGCGGCGGTGCTCCGACGGTGGTTTCTGTGCATTGCGAGCGGGAGCAGGTGCGAGTGAAGGGTCGAGATGGCGGACTAGAGGGGGGGGTGAATAGTCCTTTCTAAAACTTATCGTGCCGGCTAATCGAAACAAATGCGGAAATAAAACTATCGGTCTAGCCAAGACTACACCCCTCTATCTAAGTTCTCTAGCACCTTGAAAAGATCCTAAACAAGCAAGCAAGGTGCTACCTTAGCAAGAGCTCACCTAACCAAATCTAGAAGCAAGGTCACACAAACCTATGCAACTAGTACTTTGCAAACCGGGGGAGCTCCTACACAAACTAGTGAGGCAAAGCGCACAAAGCCTAAGCTCACTAGCAAGCTCAAAAACAAGGCAACTAATGCCAAATTAGAGAGCGCAACTTACTTAGCTACACAAACTATGCAATGTGACTAACAAGGTTACACAAACCAAATTAGTCACGCAAGGGGAACTACTTCTAGCTACACAAGCAAGAAGGTAACTAGCAAGCTACACAAGCTAACTAATTACAAGAGCAACTACACAAGCACAAGTATATGAATGTAAGAACAAGCTTGTGTTAGGGACTTGCAAACCAACGGGAAGAACAATGTTGACACGATGATTTTCTCCCGAGGTTCACTTGGTTGCCACCAAGCTACGTCCCCGTTGAGACAAGCTCCAAGGTTGCCGCCGGTCCTCTTGCTAGTGGTGACCCACAAGTCACACTCTCCCACATGGAGTGCATACCACAAGCTCTAGCACTTGATCCGGCCGGACCACTTGTTGCTCTTCACGTCTCGCTCAACTAGAGTTGCTCTTCGCGATCCCCGCGGGGTGAGCACCGTACCCCTCACAATCTCTTCTCCGGAGCACCGCACAATCTCCTTGCGTGCTTTGACGGAGTCACAAGCCACCAAGCCGTCTAGGAGGTGGCAACCTCCAAGAGTAACAAGCACCACCGGCTTGCAACACGAAAACTTAGTGCCACTTGATGCAATCTCTCAATGCAATGCACTAGAATCACTCACTCACACAATCGGATGATCACTATCAAGTATATGTGAGTTAGAGGCTTCACTAGCACTCCCCAAGCATGGACACTAAGTCCCAAGGGTGCTCAGCGCCGGCCAAGGCCGGCCACCACTTCTATTTATAGCCCCAAAGGCTAAACTAGCCGTTGCCCCTTCACTGGGCAAAACACGTGGGCACCGGACGCTCACAAGGAGCCACCGGACGCTCAACTCCTAGCGTCCGGTGCTCAGGCGTTGGCCACGTGTCACTAGCCGTTTGAACTCGACCGTTGCCGCCAACGGCTACCACGCGCTCGCGCCTGACACAGCACCACCGGACGCTCAGCTAGCCCACACCGGACGCGTCCGGTGCACACCGGACCCGTGTGCAGAGAGCTCCGCGAACTCGCACGGTCACCGGACGCACCCTGAGCGTCCGGTGCTCACCGGACTCATGCGCAGAGAGGGTCGCCAAACCGCCTGCACACCGGACGCTGAGCACCGGACGCTCTCCGGTGCGTCCGGTGCACTCTGCTGCACCCGACAGCACACCGGACGCTAAAGGCCAGCGTCCGGTGCCTCCGCGCAGAGCGTCCGGTGAGTGTTTCCTACTGAGAAACACTCCTGCGACTTCTCCAAAAATTCCCACCGGCGCAATAGAAAATATGCTCTTAATTTGAGAAAATTAAGAGCATATTTTCTATTGCGCCGGTGGGAATTTTTGGAGAAGTCGCGGGAGTGTTTCGGCGGGAGGGAGAGAGAAACCCACACCTCTCTCAACCCTAGGAACTCCACCTCCTTTGCAAATGTGCCAACACCACCAAGTGTACACCACCATGTGCAAGTGTGTTAGCTTTTCATAAACATTTTCCCAAAGAAGTTAGCCTCTCAAACTTGCCACGCCACTCGATCCTAACACGTATGCAAAGTTAGATCGCTCAAGTGGCACTAGATGACCGATATGCAAACAAGTTTGCCCCTCTTGATAGTACGGCCATCTATCCTAAATCCGGTCATAAACTTCTCTACACACCTATGACCGGTGAAATGGAAATGCCCTAGGTTATACCTTTGCCTTGTGCTTTCCATTCCATCTCCTCCAATGTTGATGCAACACATGCACCAACCAATCACCAAATGATATGATCCACTTTATATCATTACGTGACCGTATTGGTTCATCGATCTTGACCTCACTTGCTCTTCACCGTTGCCTCGGTCCATCGGCGCCAAGTCTTGCTCAAGCTTCACCGTTCACACGCGGTCCCTTGCTTCAAAGCCTCCGACTTGCCCTTCACTCTTGCAACCGGTCCATCAAGCCAAGCCTCATCTTGATCTTCTCCACCTTGGTCACATGACTCCATGTCATGTCTCATATGCAATGAGCTCCTCCATCATCACATCATCACCTGTGGACTAATCTCCTGTGTATCTCACATAAACACTATTAGTCCACCTAAGTTGTCACCCAATTACCAAAACCAAACAAGGACCTTTCAGCGAGGGAAGAGCGAAAAGGGGTGTGGGGTTTGCGGCTCGTGCGCGGGCGCGACCAAAGAGGGCGAGGCGCGGGGGAGAGAACGTGGGAGCGGGGGTGGGGCTTCGGCTCGGCTGGCGGTTGCAGAGAAAGGAGAGAAGGGGGGAGGCAGTTTGGAGGGGAAGGAGCTGACAAGCGGGCCCCACTTGCCAGCGCGTGTGAGAGAGAGAGGGGAAGGGAGGAAACTGGCCGGCTGGGCCGCGGCCCAGGAAGAGAAGAGCGCGGGGGAGGAGTTGGGCCGAAAGGCCGAGAGGGAAAGAGGGGAAAGCAAAAGGAATTCCATTTTTTTTCCAAAACAAATTTTCAAACTCATTTTTCAAATGAAAATTGAATTCAAAACTCTTTACAAATTCCACACATCACATAAATAAATGCTGCAGCATGAATGCATCAATATGTTTCTAAACTTATATTAAATTTTAATTTCTCTAAAATTATTATTATTATTTTTCTTATATTTTGATGCTCACAAAATTGACACAATAAATCAAATTTCAACTATTTAAAAACAAGCAAATTTTAGGGTGTTACACATATGCTGCAAGATTCGATGTTACGTGAAATCTTGAAATTTTTTGGGAACTAAACAAGGCATTATTGTCCAACCATGGACTAACCAGGCTCAAAAGATTTGTCTCGTAAATTTCGACCAAACTGTACAATTAGTTTTTATTTTCGTATATATTTAATACTCCATGTATGCGTTTATAGATTCGATGAGTAAACAAGGCCTAAGCATGCGTAGGTAGACCACTCAGTCACTGCACGCAATTGGATGTGTGGATGCAATTTTGAAAACACAAAAAATTGTTCAAAGATTGTCCTACTTTCTTTCTCTTTTGTACATTTGTATTGGGATATCTGTCATACTCTTTATTATTATTTTCCTACGTCCTTCTACCTCTAGATTGGCTGATTGATACGAGTGCCTATATATATTTCCACATGATTAGGTCAATTTTTCCTAAGTGCGGAAACATTAGGAGTAAAGATAGGGAGTTGTTGGTGAGCTTTTTTTTTCAATCTTGCTAAAAATAATATTGCGAGTGAGTTTTGAAAACACTTAGGGATGCTTTTAATCGACTTAGCAGAGTTCCTATCTATCTAGTTTTGGAAATAAAAAGGCTTACCATTGTTGTAGCCAAGAATTGTGTGATTAAGTCCTCTTTAGCGGTTGCATTGTGAAAGATCAGGAGGTAGGGAGGGTGGTGAGGATGAGGCTTATTTTTTCACGTGTGAAAGCCCGAAGGATCATCATGTTCTATGGGTGAAATTTCAACAATGTCTCCTAAAAACCAAAATCGCAGTTGAGCAGAGTGATCAGTGTAGCCATGGGCAACCACAAGTGTACTGTGTGTAAATCTGCAAAGACCATACACCGTACCATAGATTTTAGGAAAAGGTGATTTGCATGGGCATTTGTGCCGCCTTGATTGGATAATAACAGTGAGAATGCAACCACCGTTGCCATTGCCCATAAAGAAGCACTTGGCACCATGCACCGTACCTCTGTTATAGCAAAAAGAATGCATCACGCATCTTGATCGGGATAACATCCTCAAAGTTACAAAAATGCAGAAGACCCCCCTTTTTTCCCCATCATAACATGCCAAACAGCCAAAGTGAAATGCGCCTGTTACCTATGGTTAGGCTAGAATCAACATAAAAAGAAGCATATCACATTATAGAGTACTGCTTCTCCTTGCATTGGAACTTGTACCCTCTCAGTTTTTGAACAAAATATGTAGCCTATAAATAGTGCAGTTCTAGTGAACAAGCTAATCTACAAAAGAATGGTGACAACCCTCAGTTTTCACTGGAAACACAATGCTAAACTTCAATCCTTGAGTAAGCAAATACTAGTCTCTAAACTTCCATTTGCAATAAAGTACTGCTGTCAGTTAGGTCTGAACTTTCAAGTTAACTTGCATACCATTAGTTGGTGTACTACTACCACTACTTGCGACAGATATACAGAAATTTCAACTTAGACTACAACAAATGTTTCAGATGGGCATTCAGAATTAGATATAGTTCAACTGCCATTAGTTGAGGTGAATAAAGTGCTTTGTGTATCAATGTTGGAGACAGATATAGTAGTTTAAACATAGACGTACTGCTCTTAAGAACTACAGTAAATTCAGATGGACATTTAGAATCAGAGAATCATAGTTCAATTTCTTGAACCCATGCATGACGGCCTTTAGGGAATTATAAATATCATGCGTAATTAATTTCTCTTAAAAAAAATTGGTTTTCAATCTTTAAGTTGAAGGCTTTCCTTGTGTCTACGTATATGCACTCAACAACCATGTCCTCAGCCATAAAAATGTCTTTTTCTATATACTGCCATACTGTCCTCAACTACAAAAATTAATAGAGCCAGATCTGTTCATCATGACTCAATAATCATACAAACTATTTTTTCAGAAATTGTTTATGAACTACACCAATAAACAAGATATATATTCTCCGTACGTTTTTGCCGAAGCAAATAAACATGTCATAAATCAACACAGAAAAGAAGAATATAATACTGCTACCATATATACTAACAATTAGTTGGTTAGATCTCGTTTATTATTGCCGTATAGGCTTAGCAGAATTATTGAGACATTGAAGTAATAAAATAAAATGAATTGTATATAGTGTATGCGCCACCGTGCGCTGTACTGAGCGTGTGATTGTTGCCAATCTACTTGGTAAACTGATTGCAGGCCAAGTTGCCGTAAGATATATTAAATTTAATATATGAATGTTGTCATTTGCAATTTTGGTCAATGCATATGCATTAGCTAGCTACCTATATAGGCTAAATATGTGCTTAGGTACGGTGCCATTGTATGCATTAATCAGTATATGCAGTGGTTTTGGATAGCAGATACGTGTGTGTACGTGCGCATGACTTCAAGCCTGGTGTGTATTATAAGCTGTTGAGTTTTTCCCCCATGAATATAATGATAACGTAGAACTCGAAATTGGGGGTGTGCATTGTTAGGACGTCTTTCCAAATAAAATAGCTAATTTAAGAGAAATTTTATTGGCTATCAATGACAATTTATAAATAGTTAGCGAGATGAGACATATAAATAAGAAAAAAAATAAACATTATAGTGGAGATCAGTTATGTGAGAGATATTTCTAGTAGATCATGCTAGATTAGCTATTTTAGAGTCGCTAGCTATTTGATCTCTCTCCTAAATAGCGAATGGAAATGTTACTTTTTATTACTTTTTTATCATCTCTCCTAAAGTTCGAGAGATGATACATCTATTTAGCTATTTATAATTTACTATTGAAGATGTTTTCGTAGCCAATATAATTCCTTCTAAACTAGCTATTTGATTACCATTAGACGCCCTTATACTGCCCGCCACCCCCTCCACCTGTGCTAACTCGTTATCACTGCACCGTTCCTGTGTCTCTTAGCTCTTCTGTTGTCTTCCTCTTCTCCTGCCGCACGGTGGTGTTCTCTATTGCCTCCCATCTCTTCCTAACGGCATACATTAATCCCCTCTCGAACTTGTCGCATGAGATTTTAGACGACGGAAATCTAGAAAATATATATGTAATAATGTATATATAAGCTTTGCAGTTATTGTTAGTATTGTTCTTATGATTTCAACTCCATATATATGCCAATATATACTTCGTGATCAAAGGGACTTATAGCTATCCCGATGTAAACAATATGGGGACCTTTGGAACGCGGGAATTTCACATGAATCGTATATAGAAACTTCAACTTATTTTCACATAAAAATGTAAAACACAGAAAAAAAGTCCCTGACCATATATAGTGTCTTACAAATAATATGCAGTACCGCAACTCGAATAATATTGCTGAGGACTAGAAAAACGCACTAAGCAAAATATATTGTCATACAAATCAACTCGGAAATAATGATAAAATTTCGGTCAAACTAGTCTGCCTTGTACTTAAACTCCACAGGAATAGTGAAATGATTGGCAGTTTGGCACTGTGATCGATCTACAGGGCAGGCAGGCTAGCCGCTGCTGCTGCACTGACCGAGACAAGATGACATTCAGCACCAAATCCGGGAGGAGGAGATTTCGTGAGGTGCACACACATCCATGTCGTAGGATCGTAACAAACAGATCACCTGCAGCAGCACAGCTGTTGGGTCTCAGAAAAATAATGCTGCAATAGCTAGGTGAATTGTATACAGCCCTAGCTCGTACGCCCTGCTACTGTGATGGATCAACGCATATCTGTCATTACTCATTAGTTTACTGGGTAACCCATTTCTGCAGGATCGTTCTCGAGATACCGATCCATGCACACGAACCAAGAAATGATTAGCAAGTACTCTAGTATTAGTTGCTGTAAGGCCTTGTTTACTTCACCAAAAACTAAAAAACTTTTCAAGATTCTCTGTCACATCAAATCTTGCGGCACATGCATGAAGCATTAAATATAGATAAAAACAAAAACTAATTGTACAGTTTGTCTGTAAATTGCAAGACGAATCTTTTAAGCCTAGTTACTCCATGATTGGACAATATTTATCAAATAAAAAACAAAAGTACTACAATGTCAAAATCCAATTTTTTTTAGAATCTAAACAAGGCCTAAGTAATCAGGCCATCAATTATATTAGCTAGCTGGTGCCACACACTAGGGTAGGATTTAGCTAGTGTACATGTGCACCCAACCCAGCCAACTATTAAGTGCGTTAGCTATGAGAAACCTGGTAATAATAGTTAGAAGTAATTGTTAGTTGGGTAATAGGTAAGATATTAACTGGACTTAAATAAAAAGCAAAATAGATCCTCAACTAATTTTTAGCAGCTAAACTATAAGTTGTAGCTAGGAGTAATTGTTAGTTGTATGATAGGTAAGACAGTAGCTGTACTTATTAAATGAGGATCCAAATAGATCCTCAACTAACTTTTGATAGCTAAACTATTAGTTGTAGCTAGGAGTAATTGTTAGCTTGGTGGTAGGTAAGACATTAGCTAGACTTATTAAATGAGCATTTAAATAGATTCTCAACTAAATTTTAGGAGCTAAAGTATTAGTTGTAGCTAGGAGAAATTGTTAGCTACATGATAGGTAAGATATTAGCTAGACTTATAAAATGAGAATCCAAACATGTTTTAACTAATTTTTAGTAGCTAGTTATTAATTGTAGAGATTCAAATAGGCCCTTTATTATATATCTATCCATGCAATATTTATCTAGGTCAATATTAAAAACTTATGTAAAAAGACCTGAATAACTTATAATTTTGAGCGAAGAGAGTGCACAAACAAAAGATGTCGGCAACAGATAGGCCTAGCCGGTGTATGTATGGGCATGCAACCCCTGGCATGACGGCCCGGTATGAAGCCTGTATTTTTGGCCTGACCCAAGCACGGCATGGCCGAATGCGCCAGGCCATGCCTAGGCCGCACCCAGGCACGTGGGCTGGCGCGGCAACGACCTGCTATTTGAAAACAGGCTCGGTGACCAGGCCTGCTAAGAGCCCACCAGCCTCTCGCTCTCTCCTAAAACAAAGGAGCCTACCAGTCGGCAACACCCTAACCCTAACTTTGGTTTCACCACTCCACCCTCTCTCTGCTCCGCGCACCCCACCCATGACCATGACCCGCAAGCCACGCGAGGAAGGCAAGCACCGTAGCAACACACTGATGACCTTCTCTTTCCCCACGTGAGACTATCTCCCGAGCCACTCTTCCCTCCCGACCTCCCCGCTGGCAGCTTCCTCGGTGAGACGTAGTCGCCTCCTCACTCGTGTCTTCTTCACCAAAGAGCGACCACCTCCAGTCTTTCCCCCACCCCCGCTCGGCTGCCAGTCCGACTCTAATGCATGCTACCACCTCAGTGACACCATCCTCAGTCGGGTCATGACCGCTGCATGCTGTTGGATCCGGCATCGAGCTTATCCCTTAGCGACGCGGTTGCCTCGAGCTCCCTCCCTCCTTCGTGGCGCGATTTCCTCCAACCTCCCTTTCCCTCCAAGCTGGCCCGACCTGCTAGCTTGGCCATGCTTCTTAGGCCGGTCCAACATGAAAAATAGCCCAACAGGTCGTGCCTGGCCGTCGGCCAGGCCCGTGTGCCGCACGGCCCATATGGCACGACGTGCCTTGTCGGCCGACCTTCATCGGGCCATATTGGCCGTTCTCGTGCCATGTCGTGCTGGGTAGGCCGGTTGCCCATATATAAGCTGGTGTTACATGTACCATTTTTGCTGAAAATGTTAGTTGAGCTTTGTCTATGTCATTTGTAAGATTGGTATATGCTGCTGTTGTCCCAATAATCGCACGTGGTTTCTAAAGGTGTAGAAAAGTGGATATGTTTAGGTAAATCCAATTTGTAGAGAAAAATATTTACTATATAAAATGAGCATCACTAGGTACATTATAGCATGTATTCTTATAATTTATCTTTTTGAAGTAATCAAACTTAGAATAATTTAATAATTTTGGATAACTGAAAATTGGCTTCCATGATAATATCATTAGCGTTGGATGTCCAGTGTGTTTGGCTAAGTCCAACCTCGTGCATTGGGTAGTAGTATCTCTAGCCGGTAAACAATCATAGTATATAATCACCTCGAGACAAGTAGGACGAGCAGCTCTTTCCTACGGCGCAGTCAATTATTCACCAACTACTCAGCTCACCGTCAAGCAAAAATTTACAAGATCAATAGGAACAACAACAGCACAGGCTCTCTCTACATCTACTAGTTCTGAGCCCGTGTGCTGTTATTTACATAAGAGTAAAGTTCATCACCGGTTGCTAAACTTATTTGCCTGTGTCATTTCGGTTCCTAAACTCGCAAAACGATACCTAAACTTATTTGACTGTGTCATCCTAGTCTCTAAACTTAGAAATCTCCCATATAGGTCGTCAAACTTATTCATTTGTGTCATCCCAGTCACTAAACTTGTTTTTAAATCTCATCTGGATCAAAACAAAGTGAATCTAAAAACCCTATATAGAAAAATAATTTATAACTTTTACATACGAACTCAAATGAACATAAACTTTATATCAAAATTATAGTCAACAACACGATCTACAACTTTATAGTTGAAAGGTTTTTAAATTGAAATCTTTTAGGGTCCCAAAATATTTTTTTGAAAGTTTTTAGATCTAGCAGTTTAAAATTTAAGATTAAATTTTATGACACTAAATGACTTTAAATAAAAAACTTTTTAACTACAAAGTTGTAGATCATATTGAGGGCTACAACTTTGATATAAAGTTTGTCTTCATTTGAGTTCATATGAAAAAGTTATGAATTATTTTTTGATATAGAGTTTTTAGATCGTTTTGTTTTGACCTAGATGAAACTCAAAGTCAAGTTTAGGATCGGGATGACACAACTGAACAAATTTGAGGACTTAAACGGGCGATTTCTAAGTTTAAGGACCGGGATAACACATGTGAACAAGTTTAGGGACCGAGATGACATAGACGAACAAGTTCAAGGACCTAAACGGTCCATTTGCGAGTTTAGAGACCAGAATGACACGACAACATAAGTTTAGGGACCGGTGATGGACTTTACTCTTTACATAATTTTCATCTGTGCCCACTTGTGGATTCACTGGAATCTATATATAAGGGTTTTTTTAGTTTATAAATTTTTTTAAAATTTTCTGTCACATTAAATTTTTAAACGCATATATAAAATATTAAATATAAATAAAAAAATAACTAATTACATAGTTTACCTGTAATTTACGTGACAAATTTTTTAAGCCTAATTAATCTATAATTAGATATTAATTATTAAACACAAACAAAAGTACTGCGGTAGGTAAACATAAAAATTTTCGTGAATTAAACATAGCCTAGATTAAACTGTTTGTTGAAAAAAAAAGTCTTCAGGCACGTGCAAAGCAGGGGAAGCTCGTATCGTACCCCTCGAGCCCCGGTGCCAGTTGCAGTTGCAAGGGAAGGGCCCCGCCCACGTGCCCGTTCGGCGCTCGCACGTGCCCACGCACTTGAAGATTTGCTCGCATTCCAATCAGGACCATACCTGCATGCGTACGGCCTTCTATTTGGCTCGTGCAAATCGCCGCCGCCTCTGTTCTCTGGCCTTGAGGCCTTGTTTAGTTCCAAAATTTTTTATAAAATAAATATTATAGCATTTTTATTTATATTTTACAAATATTATTTAATTATGAACTAATTAGATTTAAAAGATTCGTCTCGTAAATTACCGGTGAACTGTATAATTAGTTTTTATTTTTCTCTATTTTTTATTTTCGTCTATATTTAATACTCCATGCATGCGTCTAAAGATTTGATATGATGGGAGAATCTAAAAAATTTTGCAAACATTTTTGAGAACTAAACAAGGCCTAGTTCAAAAAAAATTGCAAAATTTTTCAGATTTCACGTTACATAAATCTTGTGGCACATGCATAGAGTATTAAATATAAAAAAAAGAAATAATAAATTGCACAGTTTACCTGTAATTTGTGAGACAAATCTTTTGAGTCTAGTTAGTTTATGATTGGATAATATCTGTCAAATACAGACAAAAGTGCTACAATATCTATTTTGTAATTTTTTTTTAACTAAACAAGGCCTCTATCCAGCTCTAGCTCTGTCCTCTAGGTGTGTGAGCTGAAGGAAAATTTCATTTTGAAAGAATTATGTGAAGGAAAACCCTCTTGGGACTGCATCTTCTTCTTCCTTTTTTTTGAATGGTGGGCTACATCTTCTCATTATATAGTTGGAGGGATAAAAGATTCCATAATCCAACCGGTTACAAAGATCAACAAGACCATGGCAGGCAAACTATGCCTATTGAATTATTGAATACAGTCGGACGGAATACTAGCCACAATCTAACACTCGCTATCAAGATTTAAACCGTGAACAAAAAGTTGATATGTATCCATATGTGTCGAGTTGATGATGAATGATTGTCAGGAGATGATTAAGCTTTGGTTGAGTTTAGAGACTAACCATAATGTGACTTCAATTGGGTGTTGTGCAACATGTCTCTTGGCCGGTTTGTGTTGCATAGTTGTGGACCACAGAGACGGTCGACAACTAAGGAAAATGCCAAGCAAGGTCATGTCATATCGACAAGTTAGAGCGGTGAAGGAAGAACGAGAAGCTTAAACCGAGGGAGGGTTAGGAGAATAATGATAGTTGCTAATGTCGCTTACTAACAACAGCAGAAATGCTTGGTGACACTTCTAAACATTGACGGAAAAATCCCACAAACGCATGAAACTATCGTGTATCACTTTGCTTGGTGAGTATCAAGTGTCGAATTTATATTTTTCCACAGGAAGATAGAAGGCTATAATTTATATAGGGCTAGAATTTGCTATAGGTAGGCTAAAGTAATCCTAGGTAGCTGAACGATAGTGAAGGATGGATGTGATCTACCTAAACTAACTACTAATTACAAGCTAACCTAGAGATAGTCAGATGGCTAGGTGGGAGAGAGCGATATATCTTTCCAGTAACTAAGGGTAAACAAATGACTAGGAGAAATGTGATAGGACTTTAGGGCACAATCTGCCTATCAACTAGGAGAGTTAAATCAACAAGGTCTGCCATGAGCCCTACGATTTAATAACTAGACCTAACGTGAGGGAATAAGAGGATGGACAAGGCTATCACCACTTGCCACCTAACCCAATCTATCCAAAGGCCTAGCCGTATTGACAAGTAATCTATAGCCTAAGCACCCCGCTTAATCTATAAACTTACTACTTTGATCTGAGCTCCGATGAATGGGATCAAAGTATCCTAACCAAACGGTGGAACCGAAACTAATGTATAAACTACTAATAATTAGATAATTGTCCACAAAATATGGTCGACAGTCTACCTAGGGGTATGCCCAAGGTAGTAGATTGTTGGCAGATAGGTGCACAAGCTACGAACTAGATGGTAACGCAAGACAAACACAAGGGTTTTATCCAGGTTCGGCCATCGTGAGGGCGTAATACCTATGTCCTGCGTCTATTTGTATTATTGTATGATGATATGAGATGTCTTGAGGGGGTCCCCTGCCTATCTTTATATAGTCTAGGAGGTAGAATTACAAATCTAGAAACTAATCCTAGCCGGTTACAATTGCCATAAGCAGTCCGATAACGATTCCTTATTCTAACCGACCAGGATCTTACGTGACCTCAAAGTTTGCCCTCCTTCCTTGTGTGAGACTCCAGGCAGAGCAAGCAGGCCGCACGTCATCTTTTTGGTGGGCCAATACCTTTTGTATGAATTAGCCCAAGCCTAGCCATAAGGGTATAGGGGTTTATACCCCCATAGCTAATCCCCAAGCTCCATGTATTGTGATATGACATGCCATCTTGAGCTTCTTCGACTAGTAACACATAAGCTCTTGTTGTCTTCAACCAGCCGGAATGTTACCCGAAAAGTTGCAGCAACGTTCCAACTAGTTCAAACATCAATTGACCATTGTTAGCTCTGAAGAAGCAGGTTGTCTGAATAATGCATGGTGCTCTATCAAAAAGAAAAGGATTTCCTTCTTGATGAAGTGTGCCCACTTTATTTTCTGTAAAGAAAAGTAATAGTATGATTTTAAATCATCAGAAGCGTAGGGGTCGAAAAAGCAAGCACATTCACCGCAAGGTGAAGAGTGCCCACTTAGTCCCTAAGCCTAGTAGTAGGTGACATAGGGACATGATGCCAAGGTCTAAAACAAAAGGCACTTCTCAATTGTATATGAGTCTAACTCATATGTAATCACGGAGAGCAATCCTCGAGCTGTGGTCAGAGAGTGATAGCAGTCCCCGAGCATGGTGTTGGGAGCGATCGACGAGTCCCCAAGCGTGATCAGACACATTAATATGCTTGGTGGTCGGGGAAATCCCAAATACGCACAAGCGGTGATCGAGGGAATCTTTGAACACAGCACATGGATTATGCCTTCAAGATGTCGAGCGTAACTTTTGCCTTTATCCTCAAATATGCTTCTCCCTTATTTTAATTCTTTTTCTTCTTTTTGATAGGTTCCATCTGACACGTTTCGTCTGGCATAGGGTCACAAAATTTCAAACGGTATATGTTGACGGTCGATAACATCAACTTTTATTATAACTTTAAACCTGAAGGAGAACATGAATACACACTAGTATAGGGTTTAAACTAACAATTTCCATGAGTTTTGTATATTCTGTATTTTCTAGGGTAAATTTCAGGAAAGCTGCAAAATAGGGACTCTAATGCAAATAAAACAAGGAAACATATCCGCCACGGGAAACAGCGCGAGAGGATTCAAGAATACTCTAGAAAACACCCGACGTGAGGGGAGGACCAGCCACCACCATGTGGGGCCGGCCGGCCCCACCCTAGCCGCCGACCGACCCCCTACTCTAGGGTTTGGTGCCCCCTTCCGGAAGCTTCCTCCACCGCCTTTGAGGAGTCATCTCGGCCCTTGGTTAAGTCGGTTTGATCCGACGGCGCGCACGACTCCCACCGGACTATAAATACGTAGATAGACCCCCCTGGAGAGACACCTCATTATTCATCAAGGCCTCAAGCCATCAAGCATCAAGCGCCTTCAAGTTCATCAAGAGCCTTCTAGTTCATAGTTCTAGTTAGTTAG
Source organism: Sorghum bicolor (assembly GCF_000003195.3). NCBI lineage: Eukaryota > Viridiplantae > Streptophyta > Magnoliopsida > Poales > Poaceae > Sorghum > Sorghum bicolor. Next base: position 6,102,263 of record NC_012878.2, on the reverse strand, counting down.
ATTAGAAGTAGAGGAGATCTAGTTCTTCATCGGGATCTGGAGCCCCTGGCAGTGGTCTGGAGCACAAGAATTCGGTAATAGTTCTAGTTCTACTTTATAGTATTTCATTGTATATTAGGGAGACTTTATTCTTAATAGATTCATATGTTCTTAATTACATTAGTCATTGTCTACTTTGATTATATGTCTAGGATAGTTGTTTTGATTTTATTAAATTCATGTAATTGCTCGTATAGCATTTATCTAATCGATCATTGGGTAGATGATAGACAATATGTAGACGTGGTGTTTAGATATCTTGTTTGTCTAAATGTGCCCCCTGACGTGCCAGGTCGTGTGGTAGTTCGCGTAGGTGACAGCTGTGTTGGTTCCTCCGTAGTCCACCCTCCGTATGTAGGGATAACATGGGCGCGGTCGCGAAGGAGGTGACGGTTGCGTCTTAAAACTCTCATTAAAACTCTCATTAGTTGATGCCTCTTTACATGTAGTTATGATATAGGGTTGACTTAACGATGATTTCTAGATATAATTGCACTAATTAGAGTTATTCATTGGCGTAGTTATAGCATTACCTTAGATCCAACTCCCTAGTTTATCCATTGGCTAACTATGATTATGACGAGTAGATGCTCTGATGATTATTTCTTATTTATGATACTTGATGATTATGCTATCACTATTATTTATCTATATTTATCTTGTGACCTCTGCCTGCTATGAGTAGATTATAGGACTTAGGTAATATCATTTATTCATTCTTATCAATATAATAGAATATAGTTTAACCCTTAGCCTTCCCAGTGGTATAAATATAAATCGACAACCTGGATACTTCCCTAGGTAAAATGTTACAACGGTATAATTATCTGTCCGCTTGTAGGACCCATTTAGTTTACAATTATATTCATATCTTTTATTTCTGCCTAGTCACAATAGTACATATGAATCTATAATTTCGTAGCAATATAATTAGGGATGACAACCTACTTCATGTTTAGGAATATTAATAATTAAGGAAGTGGCTAGTTGCTAATTGACAAGTTAATTATATACCATGCATTTCTGGTGTTGTTACTAGGAGTAGGGTTTATCTCCATTTTTAGTGATGACGGTAGTAAAACTTTGTACTAAGCATACCATATTATATATTCACTATATAGATCTACTCATGTGGAGTCCAACAAGTTTAGATTTTCTATTTTATAATTTTTCTATGATTTGTTATATTTTTTCAAAGATTCAACAGAAATAAATAAAAAGAAAAAGATAAAACCACCCTCCAAAACTGCTTAGGGGGTTATTTGATTGGATTTGAAAAGTTCAGAGGGTAGAATATATGGTTTTATAGTTCAGAGGATGAAGTAGTAAATAGTTTAGGGGGTTATCAGTGGCATTTTTGTAAATTATAAAAATGTATTTTGAATCTAAACCGAGGATGAATACATTTTCAAAAACACAAGACGCATTCTGGGAATGTGCTTTGGACTGCGTGTTATATTTTGAAAAAGAGGAGGGGCTCTTTAACAAAACTGACGACCAAAAGGGTATGGTAGAATGGGAGCCGTCCAATCTGATTTAGATGGATCAGATTAAAAGAAGAGAGGGGAGAGAGGAGGGGCTGGCCAGCGACAACCTCAGGCGCGGCGGCGCCATGGCCAAGGCTTGGTTTTCTCGCCAGAGATCACGATTCGAGCGGCTTGATGCACTAATGAATGAAAGAAAAACACAAGGAGCAAGAGAAGCTTAGGGCGAACTGAACTCGGGGATGACCGGCATCGCAATTTGGCGGACGGCGGCTTCCTGGAAAGTTCAGCATTGGTTTGAGCTCCTCGGAGACCAGTAGAGAGCTCAGGGAAAGGTTTGGGAGCCTTGTTACTAAGTTTCAAAGCTCGGCCACAACTCTAATTCATCGGCACGACAATGGTTTGCGGAAACCACAACAACAGATGGATGCGTGCAGTTCGGCGAGTTCCAAAGAGGGAACAGTGGTGGCTAGGGCAAGAGAACAGTGCATAGATGAAATGGAGGACACAAAGAGGGTCACAGAGCTTTAAATGGAAGTTGGGCTTGCTCCCACGCGATGAATCCTACGAAAATCAGGATCAGGGGGATTGATGCCTGGATGGAGTCATGTTCGGCCATGGTTTAGGGAAGAAGGAGAAGTGCCACTGACGCACGGGCCAGGTTGTCAGCGTCACGGAGGGCAAAAGAGGTGGCGGGTGCTGCTGTGGCTTCTTGGGCTAGCCTACGTGCACAGGGAGGAATGGGCTCTAGCCCAGGAGCGAAGAGGGGGGAATCTGCCACTCGGGCCAGAACAAAAAGGACAGGAGGGATGGGCCTGCGTGGAGGGATGGGTCTGCAGGCCAGAACAGAGAGAGAGAGGTCTTCTCTCTTTTTTTATTTTTTTTTCTATTTTACTTTTTCTTTTAAATTTCATTTTCAAATCCACTTTTAAATTCAGTTTGAAATTTTTTGAACTTTGGTCAAATCCACACAGTATAATGAAACAAATTCTCCAAAACGAATGCACAATCATGTTGCTAAATTCCTTAGATAAATTTTAATTTGATGAAAAAAATATTGTTTTCCCTATATTTCATGAGCACAAAAAATACTTAAATAAATCATTTTAGCTCTATTTCCAAGGAAACAAATTTTGGGTGTTACACAATATGGCAATGTTGTGTACTTCCCAGTCGATCTGAGATAGCAATGGTGATGGCTATGACTATCACTACTGACAAGTTACTATCAAGGCCAAAATTGGATTGTGATGGGGGATACAACACGACTATGAAGGGTGCTAGTGTAGTGGAGCAGTTGTTCACAATTGTAGAGTAAATGACAAAAAAACGGCCAGGTTAACAAGCCCAGAAGTGTATGCGCCATGTCACCAAACATCACATTAAGAGTCATCTAGCTCCTCCAAGATGGTACTTCTTAGACTAAGGCTGTGGATGGTGACCCTGACAAAGCATAGGTCAAAGTCTTTGCTGTAGTCCGAATCAGTTTGATCTAGGTTTTGAAGATCCTCCATGGGAGGTTCAGTGGATTCCACCATAGCTTTAGGAAGCTAATTCTAGTGAGTCATCACCATGTCTATTAGTTCTTCTGATGATTAGGAGGGAGTTTGATCATGAGTTAGATCTATCACTGGGACAAGATATCTGATCTTGCGAAGTTAGATAGTGGGGTTGAGATCATGCTCTAAGCTAGGTTCGGAGAGAAGCTGACTGTTGTGGTCTAGGTGATGGGTGATGGCAAGTGGCCCTCCGTCCATAGCCTCCTCTAGTCCAGTAGCAAAAGCATGGATCTAGTGAGATTGCTCCTCCTCCTACTCAGTCAGCTTGGACTCCTATAGGCACAAGTCCGTAAACTAGTCGACAATGAAGTTGAGCTTGCCGAAGGTGATCTTCTCGTCTGGCTACATCTTCTTTGGTTCATTGCTGAAATTAAAGATGATTCCCATATATAACACACAAAAACAAATGTGAACACAAAAGGCCCCTACCTAGTGCGCCAACTGTCAGATGATTTAGCTTGAACAATGTCTAGCAATGTGATCGCGTAGATGGAATCAAATGGTAGTACACTTGACACTAGTATTTATATTGGTTTAGGTCATGGTAGTGCGTAAAACCATAGTCCAGTTGGTGTTGTTGCTCTTCTTGTATTCATATGGTCAATTACATGAGTTGTTGCTCCTTGCTATGTAGTAGATTGGAATGTGTTGGATCCTAAGCCCGTGGTCATTGAAGGGTTACGAGGACGCTATGCTAGCTAGAAAACAAAAATTTTGACCTCATAAACTAGGATCAACTGCTAGTTATAGATAATGAGATTACCACTGGACACGTAGGTGCAGCGAAAGCGACTCGATGTAGTCGTGCATGTCTCAACAGTACCTTGTAGTTGCCTGGTCATTCGTCATGTCAATCCCTCTCATGCGGTTCTTCCTTGTGCTCTAGATGCAGCACCTCTAAGGTATCCCACACGTACGGGAGGAAGTGTCGCGTCTCCAGACTGCTAGGTCTACGAGGAGCAATAGGCGCGAGTGTGGGTGAGCGGCAGTGACTACCAAATGGCGTGTTAGAACCCTAGCCACCCCGACCCTCTCTTTTATAGGTGTCCCCTAATCAGCCCCGAGTTGGAGGCCCAATTAGAAAACCCTAAGCCTTGTCTAGTTTGGGTCCAACCCGAATTAGGCTTCCAGCCCTTTAAGTGTGCGACCTTATGAGTTCACGTACATATAGACATGAGCCGAGTACTCCTACTCACCCAATAGTTGACAACGGCCTCTAGCAAGGTGTGACAACTCCTATATGCATGCAAAGATCATATTAGACAAATCACTATAAACACATACATGTTATTCCCTTGCCACACGATATTTGGTCCAACTCGTGGGTCAACACTTAACCCAAGCACGGCCATGCATTTATTGATCCAATCACTTGAGTGATCCAATAATATCTCTCTTACATACCGACAAACCCGAAGACCACCTTTATAACTATCCTGTTATGGAGTAGCATTTAATAGTCCCTATGTAGGTTGTTTCACATCTTGAGAACATATAACAATCTCAGGTCTAAGGACATAACATACATGCATGATGCATAAAGAGATAATAAGAATATCTCAAGTTGGGTCACTCCAGCCCCATGTTATAAATGTGCCCATATTATTAGTTTGACATCTCTATGCCTATGACTTATGAAACATAGTCATCAACTAATACATGTGCTAATCTAATATTCATGTGTGTCCCCACACGAACTCTGATCAGGGGCAACTTTAGAATAACCATACAAGTAAAAGAGTTTCACAAACAATTCACATAATTGTCAATTGATACAAGTTTGTCTATAGTAGACATTCATTGAACTCATAATATATGTCATGGATACAATCATAATTTCATCATCTCTATGATTACCTCTAGGGCATATTTCCAACCATCCTTACCCTCCTTTATATAGGTAGAGGGGGTAGGGTTATAATGAGGGAGATCAGGCTAATACATTAGATTCCTAGTTTGTTACATGGAATGTGCAATAGATTGATCCTAGCTATTGTCTAGATACGCCTATCTTGGATGTACTCAGTGTGCCTTGGTCTTCATGTTGATGGACCACCTTAGCCCTTGTGGGCCTCCTCCTTGATGGCTCTTGGGCCAGTAGCTTGGATGTGATCATATATATGGGCGGTGCAGGTACCATACCCCTAGCTCATATATCCGACAAAAGTACATGGTTATGTCTTTCAAATGTGTTTGTTTTGAAAAGCTTTGTTATAAAGACATATAACTGTTGTCACGGTGAGAAACTCGTGAACTGCCAGTTTGGCTCGAGCTAAGCATTTCTTGTGTCATGTGACCGATGGACATGCCTAATAATCAAGGTTAAACTAGTCTGTTCTACCACAAAAAACTTCTTACACACATCTGCATTACAATCCTAGTTTTGTTGGGCCAAGAAAATTATTAAAATATTAGTATTTTTCCATAATATTTGTTGTCTAGTTATTCATTACTTGGACATATATTATTGTGCAATTATTGATTTCCATTTAAGGAGGGTGGACTAGTAATTTCCTAGGTTGCGTGCTGAGAACATTGCCTATGCGTGAAAAGTCCTATGATATCACGCTGACAGTGCCTGCTAGCTGTAAAGATAACTGAAACGGTCCCTTTCACATAGAATTTGGCTATATATGTGACCTTTCTCCTTCCTTTCCATTTCACCCACACCATTGCATCCCCCTCTCCTCGAATCCATTGGATCTAGCTTTGCAACCTTGCTCCTCACCGCAAACCATGTCATCCAACCCACCAATCGTTGTGCAAGCACTTTGCGCCGTTGCTCCAAAACCAAAGACCTCTACACCTCTTGATGGACCAAAAGGCAAGCTTAACTTAGAGAATTCAGAGGGTGCTATTCCACGGCGGAGTCTACGACGTCGAGGGAAAGTTGAGGATTTAGGCACCTTCTCGTTGAAGCTGACGGATCACGAGATCACCGAGGACATATTTTCCATGACCGGTGAGCTCCCACGCGGACACCCTCGTCGGAGACCAGTCCAGATGCAAATGATTCTTAACGTGAGTCGCCACCCTCCCCCCTTTCCTCTTATAGATTTCATTCCTCCCCTTTATTGATTACATTTATTTTTTATTATCTCTAGTAAATTTAATACTTCAATTAGTTTTGTTGGTGCACTAATTATGATTTATAAATTTGAGATCTTAGTAGGTATTGGGGAATACACTATTTATAGCATATTAGTATAGCTATAGTTGCACAAAAAAGTAAAGATGAGGATTTCCATTGAACACACAATCTATATGGATGTCAGTTAGCTTGTTGTGAACTCTGTCATTCCCAATCCTTATCTATCCTTTCTATGTTGAAGTGATCAAAACTCCTTATCTATATAGGAGGATATGCTAGAAAGGAAAGGTGGTTTAGGATGACAAAATATTTTTGTATTCACAACTGGTGGTTAATGTTTTAGGCACAATCATAGTCACAGAGGTCAGGCATATCACTGTTCTTTGACATAGATAAGTTTTAGTCACTCGATCCAAACTACTCCCACCAGTGTTTTTAGAAACACACGACTCATGTAACTCAATCATGACCCATGACATGATTGAACCAGATTTCAGGTGACTATGGGCATGTTGTTGTGGAACCTATTTATGCTTCAGAGTAGTTTTAGGTGACTATGTGCATGATGTTGTGGAACCTATGGATGCATTATAGATGCACATCAAGTCACTAATATAGGCTATCTATTCTACAATGTGGAGCCCTATACGGACATGATCACATTCAATTTTGAAGAAGGGAGATGTAGAGAGTAAAGATGTTATTAATGGTTAGTGAATATTATGCCTCTATTGCCACCACACCCTTATAGAGTCAATAGCTCTATGTGTTTATAGTAGTGCGACAATGTGTGTCATGTGTACTAGCGTCAGCTATAGTATTCGGCTGCCTATTAGTACCACTGCATTGAGATTGTAGCATAGCAATATTGTGTCCCTAGTGAAGTTTGAAGAGAAGTGATGTACTTTGCAGTAGAAGAGCACTAATATGTGGGCGAGCCTAATAACTGGTAGGGCTAGGCAATTGGTTTGTTTGCTGTAATCAGTTTTGTTCATCAGGTGTTGGTATAATAGGTTCAGATTCTTATTCCCATCTAAAACAACAAGCTACACTAGACACTAGTCTCATGCCACCACAAGAGGCCTATCATGTTTTCATGGCATCACCGAGCTACAGTCCAGCTCCCCCACTCGGCGCTCACCAAACTCCACAACCCTGGACACTTGCACAGTACAGTAGCATCATGCCAGAACCCCACCCACCAAAACCACACCACTTGCCACAACCTCGGTCGGGCATTTGAGCTATCTAGTAGCGCAGCTCCATAACCCCGCGTGCACCCACCGATCACCACCACCACACACATTGCTCTTGCTCTGCTTTGTTGGCTTGCTCCCTATGCAAGCACAAAATTACTACATCCATACAAAGAGTTGAGGAGGTGAGACGTGAGGAAAAAAAGGAGCAACAGGAATAATGAAAAGTAATGCACAAAAGAAATTGACCGGATCACGGGAGTCAAGGTGAGTGATGGTAGCCCTTGGGCCTTAGGTGGTTTCTGATATGAATTAATGGGAGTTTGGTTTTGTTTGGGTTTTTGGTGTCCTATGGTTCGAAACCGACGCCGACACCGATCAATGAATACAGAAATCTCAAACCCACACCGACACCAAATACTAAAGAAATCGACATTTTGGTTCAGTTTGGCTCTGCTCGACTCGGTTCAGTGTTTGGTCTTTCAGAAAATAGTTTCCAGCCCTAATAACTGGGTATTCATTTTATTGGTCTTTTTATTGAAATGCTTATTTATCTCAATCATAGCATTGGCTGAATGGTTTGATTCTCACTTAATACAACAGCTTGTTTTGTGGGATCTCTTTCTTTAATCTGCTATCCATATCAGTCACATATTTTTGGTTGAATAGTCCAAAGCATGGGAGGTAGGGCAAAATGGGGAAAAGGAGAACTACACACATGCTTATTATTGCCAAACAATTTACTCATCATGCTAAACCACCTGTTGGAATTATTAATGAAAATGAAATATTGGTTTATTTATTTGCAGAAGCTGGTTCCTGGAGCACCCTTGGCTGGTATGACACCAGAGTCTTACCCCATGCATCAAAAGAAGAACTAGCTTTGCCCGCTGGTGCACTGACATTGATTAGTGCTTTGCTTGATGCTACTATATGTTGTGTTGTCTACACAACATCTAGCTATTTACTTTATCAATACTATTCAGTATAAGTCTAGTTGCCAACTTTTTCACTCATAGATGGGAAAAGCTGCAGAGGACCATGATATCTGATAAATCTACATATGGGCCATCTTTCAGCGAATGAATTATAATATCTGTTAATTAGCATGATTTTTTGTTAGTCTGTGATGCTATCTGTATCTACTTTTACCCTATGTCTTCTATTCTTGTTTACTTTCATCCATCTATAGTGGCTTAACTTATAGATGAAAATTTTCTACGCCCAAAAGAATACCAAAAGGCTTCCTTCTAGAGTTGGGATTGATTAGAGCGGATCACATGTTTAATTATTCTAGAAATAAATTGCTAGTATGGTGTTTCTTTGTTACATGTGTCATTTTAGAAGGGGAAATGCTACATTCTACATATTCACGTTGTTGGTACAGTCATGTCTAAGAAGGAAATTATGTCAATATTTCACAAATCCATAGATATCAGTTAGTGGAAACTTGGAGAGGTTATATAACCTTTCAACATGTTGGGATTTTGTTTAATAAGTCGGATTGTACGAGAGTCAAATATAGGGGTATGTTAAGTCCCTAGGAGAGAAGATCCTGACTGATGGACCCCATGATCAATCTCTCCAAGATCACTCTGGGGCTTACGGGCCATACCAATCAGGTACACTTGCGCGCACCCTTTGGGTCAGAGTTAGGTAGAGCCCGAGCATGCTTGCCACTTCTCAGGGCTCGAGGGCTCACCAGGGCCCCAAGATCCTGAGTGATAGAAGCCCGAGCCTGACTCCATCCCACCACCAACCCAACCCTGCTCAGGTTCAGAACCAATGTTCCAAGCAATGGCCAAACCTACCAAGCATTCAATGCCCTAGTGGGTACAAACATCCCATGATGCCTGTCCGTTCAATGGGCAGGAGGCATTGTCTGCCACTCCGTCGATAGGGTCATGCAATTGGCGTGACACAACAAGAGAAGCAACTTCATCGACTCTAGGGGCACGGGAGCCCCACTCATTAGCCCTGAAGCCGAGGCTCCTTCACGGCCAAGGAAACCTTGAGAAGGTTCACCAGGTGGAGGCCAACTGCAGTGGACTAACCCAAACAGTCAAGTTTTAGGGGCGTCGGTGGCATTTGGCAGCGCCCGCAACTCCCCCAACTCCATAATGAAACCATGGTCCATCCACGCTGCGGTAGGACTGCCCGGCACCCAGGCACAGAAAGACCATAGACCAAAGCCCCCAAACTGACTTGTAGCCAACCTCCCACTTGCAATATAAGGGGAAGGTCGTCTCCTGTAGAGAGGGGGTTAAGCAACCAGAGTTCAGTCGATCAATTAGACATTAATTGCTACTATATGTTGTGTTGCTGCACAACATCTATTTACATTATTAGTATTATTCCATTTCCATTTAGTTGCGTATTTCGTCACTCATGGATGGTAAAAGCTGCAGAGGACACTAATGCAAACAAAACATGATATCAGATAAATCTGTGTGCTTTTCAACTAGACCATCTTTCAGTCAATGAATTATTTGTCTATTAATTAGAAAGTATTTTTTTTGTTAATTTGTGTTGCTATCTTTATCTACTTTTTTCCCATGTCTTCCTTTTCTTCTTTATTTTCATCCATTTATAGTGGTTCAGCTTACAAATGAGAATTTTCTATGTCGAAAAGAATACCACATGGCTTCCTTTTAGAGTTGGGATTGATTAGATCAACATATTTGATTGTTCCAGAAGTAAATTGTTTGTATGGTGTTTCTTTGTCACATGTTGTTGTTTTAGAAGGGGGAATCCTACACTCTACATATTCACATTGTCGTACAATCATGTTTAAGAAGGAAATTCTATCAATATTTTACAAATCCATAGATGACAGTCAGTGGAAACTTGGAGAGGTTATTTAACCTTTCAACATGTTGGGATTTTGTTTGATAGAGTAATTTTTCAGGAAATTTTAGAATTTAATTAATCAATGTATATATTAAACCAAACTAATAGTCCTTAAAAACTATATGGACTCCCTGTCCTCAATAGTTTGTAAGTCATATCAAACTAGGATACCACTACTAATTTTAGGACAAAGACCATGCTCCATTTTTTTAATCTTAAATAACAGTACTGCTAGGTTTACCATCTTACAAAGCATGCAACGTGTTACACCACAGACTGACAGAAAGCACCTTCACCATTATTTGGAGCAAAATAAGATTACAAACTTACAACTACTCAACATCGTTTAACAAAACTTTAGAAAAAATAAATAGTAAAACATATTACAAATGTCAAGTTTTAGAGACATGTCACCACTTTGTTAGGCCTTCCTTCAGCTTCAAAAGAAACTCCTACATGGTCATTTCCTCCTTCCTCACCAAGACCTACCAATGATTAAGAAAACCAAAAGACTTGTAGGCAGCTTATTTAGGTGATTTTAGGACAATAAATATATTAATGAATTTTTTGTTGTAATCTTTGACCATCCCATTGTTAGGGTAGAATAGAAATTCATTACTATTGTATAAGAAATGTTATGGCAAAATAGATTAGTTAGCATTGCATATTGCTTGAAAGACAAAGATGATTCGATTAATCTAATAATTACTAAATGGTTAGTTACTGCTTCAATAGTAGTGTGTTCCTACTTAGTTTCACTAAACACTAACCCAACCTCATTGGTGAAGTTTATATAACTTACTATTTGTTAATAAATGTCATATCAAATAAATTAATTAGAAAGCAGCAAGGACCCCACCAAGTTAATCTACCTAAATTGAGAGTCATCCTCTTGACCAACTTAGCTTAAGTCACTCAACTTCGGTTACCCCTGCAGATTTCATCCACATACTCCACTAGCAAGAGACACGAGATCCTGGTTGCATAGTATATCACTACTAGAAAAATTGTTATGTATCTAGAATCCTTTTTTGTCAAAATAATTGTCAATATCATCAATGTAAATCACTTGTGAGTAAGTAGTACGAAGTCATCGCCATTCTTATCGTGTCACATATGGAACTTAGTAATGATTTGGTTTAATTGTCGTCAAAAGAGGCCTAGCCTGACCATGTTAGTACTTCTTCAATATTTCCTTGGTGTACTTCCCTTGGTGCATAAATGTCCCATCTCTAGTTTGTTTGATTTGGAGACCAAGGAAAAAGGTCAGTTCTCCATCATACTTATCTCGAACTCTATGGTCAATGCCTTTGCAAACTAGGCAACAAGTGCATGAGAAGAGCCACGAAACACGATACCATCCACATAAATTTGGATAAAGTTATGTCACTGCCGTGCTTGAGAGAAACAAAGTTTAATCAACTGACCCTGTTTCAAAAGCTTTTGCAAGAAGAGTTCTCAAATGAGCATACGTAGCTCGAGGGGATTGTTTTAAACCATATATAGCTTTCTAAAGTTTGGAAACATGGTTTGAAAACTTTGAGTTTTCGAAGACAGTGGGTGGCCTGACATACACTTCTTCCTCTTTTTAGCCGTTCAAAAAGGCACTCACTTCAGAAGATGCAAACACTAAGAGGTTCCTAGTGGATTCTAAACTAGCTATGAGGGAAATGGTCTATTTGTAATGTATCCCCTATTTTTGGAAAAAAAACCCTTGGGCAACCAACCATGCTTTGTTATGCACTACCATCCCATCTTTGCCTTGCTTGTTTTTGAAAACTCATTTTCACCCGATAGGATCGCAACCTTGTGGTGGAGGAAGCAAAACCTAAACCTAGTTTATTTCCATGTTTCCAAGTTCATCATGCATAACATGAACAAAATTAGAGTCCAAAGTGAGTGTCCAACATCCTGAGGCTCAAAGAACTATTCAAAGCAGAATGAGCGAAAAGAGTAGTACTTGCTAGACTTGTGTGCTTATCTAGTAGAAGTAAATCAAGATTCCTATGCTCACTCAGGGATCTCCCACTAGCTATGTCATTTACCTATGCTTCTGTTCTATTGTTCAAACCTTATTAATAATCCATATTATCATTAGGCTCGTCTTAACTCAAGATATTATTTGTAGCTCAGCCACTAGAAATTATATTAGTCAATCATCTTATCCATACGCTTCCCCTGAGGATATAAATAAGTTACTCAAAATACTCCAAGGTGAAGTGCTATAATAATATTCTATGCACTCGTAGAATAACCCAACTGATCATAATAAATATCAATATTGTCCCAAATTTTGTAGCTCATTCACGATGACATTGAGCCTACGAAACATCTCCAGCACACTCTCAACACTCCAAGCATCTTGAATTTGGCATATTTGTCCTTGAATATGTATAACTTGGCCTCTTTCACTATCGATGTGTCCCAATATGCATCCTGAGGCCTCTTCCATACTTGACTTGCTATCTCTAAGTCTTTGATTGATTTGAAAACCTTGGGATCAAGAGCTTCATATATCACATTGAGACCTTGATTATTCAATTGCAAATTATCCTCTTCTCTTAGTGTTGGGACCTTCATATCAAGCATAATAAACTCCTCCTCTAGACTCCCCCATATCTTCTGACTCATAGCCTTCAAGTGCAAGCACATTCTCTTCTTCCAATAATAATATTTGTTAACATGAAGTCTAGTGGCTTGCCCACATGGTTTGTAGCCATCTTTTGACACCATAGTTTGTTAGACCTTGAAATTGATAGTGACTTGGCTCTGATACCACTTAAAAAGATCTAGATGGCTAGTAGAGGTGTGAATAGCCTATAAAAATTCTCTACAAAATAAAAAAATACTAGAGCAAAGTTGGTTAGAGCAACATAAGTCCCTAATAATAACTATTTTATATAGCTCAACTTCACCCAAATGCAAGCCACCTACACAATTCTAGTTGCAATAGATTTCTATCACTCAAACACACAACCACACAAAGCTAGCAACTAATTAAGCAAGGCTACTCTAGTTCTAGTTAAACTAGTAAAGCAACTAACTAGCTACTTCTACTTAGTAACTAATAGTAATAGATATGAAAGTAAAGCACAAGTGTGGAGCTCAATACTAAACTAGGCAAGAGATGAACACCATGATTTATCCTTGAGGTTTAGTTGCTTTCTAGCAACATAGGTCCTTGTTGTGGTGAGTCTAATGTGATGATTCACATGCTAATAGTAGCTCAAGCTAGACCCACAACTTGGGTGCCAAAAGAATCAAACTCAAGAAGCACTCCAACCAACCACGAGCATTCCACTAGAGTTACTCTTTATGATCTTTCATGGGGACGAGCATAAGAGCCCCTTAAAATCAACTTGATCAGAGGTGGAAAACAATCACCATAGGCCAAGAGATGCAAATCAACGATGAAAAATGCACTAGTGCCTCTCCAATCTCACTCAAATGTGTGATATCAAGTGATGCAAGTGAATGGAGTGTGTCTCTCAACTTCTCAAGCATCTGCATAAATGTGGAGAGTGCCAAGAGAGTGGCCAAGGCTGGCCACAATGGCTATTTATAAGCCCACAAAGAAATCCAACTGTTAACTCCCACCAGAGTGTTGCACCAGAGAGCCCCAGTGGCTAGAAAAATAGTAATTGACCTTCTCAGACACACCGGTGACATCTCTGGTGGGGCACCAAAGACCATTGGTGCGTGCAATGCCCCAAAGCACCAATTTACATCCTCTCTGGTAGAATGTGCTGGTGTTCCCTTTGGTGGCACACCAGACATCACCTGTGATGGCATTTGAATTTTTCCTCATGCAACTGAGCTTGCACCAAATTTCATTGGTGCCTCTTCTCCAGTCCATATCAGAAAGCAAGGTGTGAACTAGACTTTTTGTCATAATTTGGTGCCTATCAGTGAGCTCTGATGCACACTCCAGTGGTGCATCAGACAACTCTGATGAATAGAAAAACAATGTTCTAACCCACTAAGCAAGCATGCCAACTAACAATGTTTCCAAACATTAAAGCACTGATTTAGCATTTTTCAAAGTGTTACAAAAAATTTTTTCCTTGCAACTCACAACGTCACTAGGTCTAATGCATGTGCATCTAAATCATCACCTAGTTGCACTAAATAACCATGTTTGCTTTAGAGTTCCACTCTTAATAGTACAACTATCTATCCAAAACCCAACTATGCACTCTATTCTGTCTTGTGCAAAAACAAAACCACAAACGTATACCTTTGCCTTCATGTTCTTCATCTTCTCTCCAAATTTGAGTTTGCATCATTTGGTTTGATCACCCTTCATCCAACTCATAGCCTAGCTCACCAACTTTGTTGGACTTCACCTAACTTAATCAACACTTAGCAAAAGGTTAGTCCACTAGCTGTCATGAGGCTTTTTGCCTACCTCTCTAAAGTGACCTTGAAAGCCCTAGTTTGGTTTTGATAATTGATGAAACCTAGGGACTAATCATTATGTTAAGTATATAGACATGAAATGAATAAGTCTCACGCCATGTGGTAGAGCTAGAGGATCATGGTGATGGTGGTGATGACCACAAGATGATCAAGTGCTCAACTTGGAAAGAAGAAAGAGAAAAACAAAACCCTATGGAGATCAAGGCAAAGGTACAAATAGGATTTTGGTTTTGGTGATCAAGATTCCATAGAGGGTGTGATCATATTTAGGATAGATAGCTATACTACAAAGAGGGGAATTCATTGACTAAGCAGTCTATCAAGTGCCACTAGGTGTCATTGTTTATGTGCATGCATTTAGAACCTAATGAACTAACTTAACTTCTTTGAAAAAATGTTTGTGAAAATGCTAACACACATGCACATGATGATATACACATGGTGGTGTTGACACTTTCGCAAAGGAGGTGGAGTTTAAGAGATAGAGAAGATTTGTGTCTCTCCCTCCTGCCGAGCTTGCTAGGTAGGATTTAGTGTTTTTAAGAAGTGTCTAATATTGAAATAGTGCACCCGACACTAGTGCTGGGAGCACCGGATGCAGGGGTTGTGTCCGGTCAATTCTAACTAGCGAGTGTTCTCAGAGTTTAGCGCCGAACACAGAGACCTACGCGTTCGGTCACTTTCTAGGATCATCAGACGCAGGTGACTGGATGCTGGGTGAACACTATTCACCGTTTGGTCTGTGTGACATGGCGTAGACGTGCGAGCTGAAGGAGGACCGGATGCTAGGCTGAGTCCGGTCACTAGGCACCGAACGCGTCCGATCATGGAAATCATGTTCTGGAACCTCTCTGCACTACAAGAAATCTGGGCTTCTATGATGACTGCCAGATGACAGTGCACATATCTATCATAAATAGAAGCAGTTTATGTTAATTGTTTATAGGATGACGTCTGTTTATGACTAAGATGCGTCTCTATCATAAACATTATCATAGTATACTCTGCATATGCTTTGTGATGGTAGATCGGTGACAAATTGATAATAGTTGATCATCATAAAATATATAACTATTAAAAAATTACTCAAACTTGCACAAAGACATGATAAAAACCAAAAATGTAGTTAATGATGATTCACGTGTCCGGTGTGGACCAGCAGAGCGTCCGGTGCTACTTCAGGTGCGAGTGCGTGAGCCGTTGGCGGCAATGGTCGAGTTCAAACAGCTAGTGACATGTGGCTGCTTCGCGAGCATCGGACGTTGGGGTTCGAGCGTCTGGTGGCTCCCTGTAGCACGTTCGGTGCCCATGGGTTTTGCCCAGTAAAGGGGCAACGGCTAGTTTAGCCCTTGGGGCTATAAATAGAAGTGGTGGTCGGCCTTGGCTGATGCTGAGCACCATTGGGACTTAGTGTCCATGCTTAGGGAGTGCTAGTGAAGCCTCTAACTCATATATGCTTGATAGTGATCATCTGATTGTGTGAGTGAGCGATTCTAGTGCGTTGCATTGAGAGATTGCATCGAGTGACACTATGTGTTCGTGTTGCAAGCTGGTGGTGCTTGTTACTCTTGGAGGTTGCCACCTCCTAGACAGCTTGGTGGCTTGTGACTCCGACGAAGCATGCAAGAAGATTGTGCGGTACTCCAAAGAAGAGATTGTGAGGGGTACGATGCTCACCCCGCGGGGATCGCGAAGAGCAACTCTATTGGATCGTGCGTGTTATTGAGCTACCTCACTTGTGGGTAGGTTCTTGCGGTGTCCTAGTGAGGACGAGGTTTGTGATACACTTCTTAGCCACCGAACCACCAAGTGTTGGTCGACACAACAGGGATGTAGCTTGGTGGCAACCAAGTGAACCTCGGGAGAAAATCATCGTGTCAACTTTGTTCTTCCCGTTGGTTTGCAAGTCCCTAACACAAGCTTGTATTTACATTCATATACTTGTGCTTGTGTAGTTTCTCTTGTAATTGGTTAGCTTGTGTAGTTTGCTAGTTACCTTTTTGCTTGTGTACCTAGAAGTAGTTCCCCTTGCGTGACTAATTTGGTTTGTGTAACCCTGTTAGTCACATTGCTTAGTTTGTATAGCTAAGTAATTTGTGCTCTCTACTTTGGCATTTGTTGCCTTGTTATTGAGCATTGTTAGTGAGCTTAGGAGCTTTGTGCTTTTGCTTACTAGTTGTGTAGGAGCTCCCCTGTTTTGCAAAGTACTAGTGGCATAGGTTTATGTGACCTTGCTCCTAGAATTGGTTAGGTGAGCTCTTGCTATGGTAGCACCTTGTTTGCTTATTTGGGATCTTTTACAAGGTGCTAGAGAACTAAGATAGAGGGGTGTAGTCTTGTCTAGACCAATAGTTTTAATTCCACATTTGTTTCGGTTAGCCGGCACGATAAGTTTTAGAAAGAACTATTCACCCCCCTCTAGTCCACCATCTTGACCCTTCAACCTCCCACACTTAATGAACTAGAGCATGAAGCAACTTAAGGGCGCTCTCATGATCATTGTAGGGTAGCTAGGGCTTGTTGGCTCTCATCTTATTCACAATGGATTGAAAGTGTTGAACAACAAGTCAACCCTCTCACCACACAAATGTAAGAAATTCTCATACATGCTAGTGAGTCTCAGAAAGTATGGTTTTTGCATGAGATGGGCCCTCTTAATATTTTCAATAGTCAACCAAATCTTGTAAGTAGTGTCAAGACTTAAGAAATGATCAAACTAAATCAAATAGAGGGAAGTGAATAAAGTAGTCCTAGTCCAAGCTATATCCCTAACTCGACAACCAAGACTTTGCAAGAAAGTAGACATCCATATCTTCCAATAAGCATAATTAGTTCCATCGAACAAGGAGGGCATAGAAGTTTATCCTCATTTAGGCTATCAGGGCCCTACATCTAGCAGTTTGAGGATCTTTGCATTGAAGAGCACCAAAATTAGGGGGTTACAATAGAGTGTAAGAGAGACATTTGGTAGGGATTGCTCGGTGTTGATCCTTTGGTTGTTAGTGGTGAGGTCTCATCCTTGTCGGAGAGGAGGAAGAGGATGGAAAGGGTGGAGGAGCTCTTGGTACTCCTCTCATGGTGGCTCTGCTATCAGTGTAGAGCTCGAGTTGATTGGTGAGGACTCCCCTTATATATTGAAGTTGGTCAAGTACATGGTAGTTGGGGGGTTTAGCCTATGGTCTACATGTGTTGGAGTCCAAGATGGTCTTTCAGCGGCATGGACGGACCTTGTTGTTGTTGTGGAGCCAAAGAAGCTCTAGGTGTCGTCTGGATGCTCTACTCTGACATGTTGAGTGTTAGGCTCTATCAACTTGGGTTGTCCTCACTAGGTGTGCCTTCTAGAGGCTTCTTGGTGGTGAAGGCATACGGCTTGAGGGGCTGACAAGTGGGCCCATAAGCCCTAAGCCATTGAAGTCAATGGATGGGGTATTGTCCCCTTGTGTCATGCCTCGTACATGACTCTATTAGAGAAGCGGTTGACCGTGTCTTGACTTCTAGGCAACGCAAGGAAGCGCCAGAGCAATGGATGATTAGGGAGCTTGTCTCCATCCTAGAGGGGCAAGAATCTAGTTTAGATTCCCATCGATCATGAGCTTGAGGCTCGGGCAAGGCCCAAAGCCTAGAGCAGAGGTAGAGCGCATGCTCAGGCTCAGCCTAATCCTTAGCCAAAAGGTGAGTGCAAGCGCACCTAAGGGGTGTAGCCCCTCAGCCCCAAGCAATCCTAGATGATCGGTCGTGGGGTCCTGTGGTCTAGAACCTCTGATCTTGAGGCTTTAACATACCCCTATGTTAGGATCTCATCACTAGGTCATTCAATCAACAAGTGACAAGATAATCTAGAAAAGGATCATCTTGGTAGGAAAGCAGAAAAGGTTAGGACAGTGTCATGGAAAACCACGGATAGTGAAAGTTTCATACAAACTCTAAACTAGTAGAGCAGAATACTTGCAAAATTCAACCAAACAAAATCCAAATTTCACAAATTTGTACACACCTAGACTATAGTGAATATGTCCCCAAGAGATCTTGACCAAAAGGTCAAAGGTTGGCCAAGAATTTTGAGTTTTCTTCTCTCAAATGGTTTTCACTATTTTCTTAAGAGTGGAGAATCAAAGGTGCTTGTGGGAATTCAACTCAAGGCAGAGCATCATGGACATGTTCCTATGATCACATGGCACCCAATAAGCAATAGAAATCAAAACAAACACCTCTGTTCAACTATTCTTAAGAATTTCACCAAAAATAGATTGAGAACAAGGGGTTTGGGGCTTTGAACCAAAGAGATAGAAGCAAGGATTCAAGACATGATTTGGTTACATTCCAACGGTCCCAAAGACACCCAACATGCCAAACAACAAGTCAAATCAGCTGCCCAAAAATCTTCCAAAATGACTACGAAAATCACAAAAAAAGAGAAATTTAGAGGGAAGGAATGAACTCAAATTTTCAGCAAATACTTTGATTACCAAACTATGAATTCATGTATACATCAGATTAGCCTCCTCGCATACATCATCATCTTCAGATTTTTTTTCTCAAATATGCAAGAGAACTGCACATCTTTCTCATTAAGTAGGAAGCAAAGTAACAAATATGCAAGAGAACTGGCTGCATCGAGAGGGACTACATGACTGAAACTGAACAACAACGTAGCTCGCACTAGGCTTAGATTAGCCCCTGGCTAGTTCTGCTAACCCGATGGCGCCCGCTTCAATCCATTTGTCAGCCTCCATCTTGATTAGCTGGAGCAACTCAATGATCATCACCGATGCATCACGGAAGCACCTGGCGTTACGTTCTTTCCATACCTACCAAGAAACCATGGCGAACAGTGTGTCGAGACCTCTACGTTGTTGTCCATCTGTGAGGGAGCGAATCATCGACTTCAGATGAGATACTAACCTAAGAGGTAGTCAATCCTATGTAGCCTAATCTCTCTAAAACATGAAGCCCTTGGCTATTGCCAAGGAAAAGCTAAGGGTGAAAAATATGGTTGTCTTGTACAACCACTACTCTTACTTACAAGGATATTACACAATTCCAACAGTGCCCCTAGATTTATACTTGAACCACTTAGCCATCGGGGGTGAAATGGTCCAATTAGTTTTTCAGACATCGGACGACCACGAGCCTTCATGATGTCGCTTTGCCTTGACACAAGCTCTCTGATGACACTATGTGCCACCTTAAGATCCTCCCCAGGTTTTGAGAGTCCCAAACATAGAAACCA
Source organism: Sorghum bicolor (assembly GCF_000003195.3). Classification (NCBI taxonomy): domain Eukaryota; kingdom Viridiplantae; phylum Streptophyta; class Magnoliopsida; order Poales; family Poaceae; genus Sorghum; species Sorghum bicolor. The sequence continues at coordinate 6,082,395 of NC_012878.2, read as the reverse complement.
CTCCACCTATGGTTTTGACGTTGAAACTGCCAACCCTCTAGGCAGCGTAGTCATTACTCAGAGCCTTTGATGTCGACTTGTGGTCCACCAAGTGCTTGCAATGTCTTGCCTTGACTTAGTCCATCAATCCTCGGCTTAGACTCTAATCATGTCGTCTTTATGCCTTGCATGTACTCTTGATTGATGACGTGTCCAAGTGATAGACATACACGGTCCATCTGCCAGCCGTTGCTCCCTTGGTCCAAGCCTCCACGTTCGCTCTTCACCGCCGCTCCTGGTCTGTTGCGAATAGGCTCCCGCTGAACTTCTCCATTGCCATGGAGCGTCTCACGCTCAACACCTGCATATTCACAAGCCAAGAGACGTACACATTGCACACCGCTCACACCATGGTTAGTCACACACACTTAAGCAAGGCTCTAATCACCTCCTTCACATTCACTCATCACTCACAAATAGGCATATACCAACCATGTATTCACAATTGTGCTCCAAGTAGGTGCTACTAGCCCATAAAAATGTAAGAAAGATACATCCGCGCTGACCTATTTTTCTCTGTTTTCCTCATGTAATCAATGCTGCGTTCTAAACACAAACCATGAACGTCTGGTTATTTCACTACAACTCCTTTCTGAAATCCCAAAAGCACACTGATACGACTTATGCACCTATAGACGCAGCAAAACCCAAGTATAATGGTGATTCAAAAAGGGTTCTATCAGAAAAATCTGTAGGACTAAATGAGCCACCGGGTCGTCCTAAACTTGATTGTTTTGTAAGTTGGCCTGTACATCTGGAGCGTTAATTTTGACAGATGATTTAGCTAGGCTAATGCATGTGCGGCTAGCAGGTTGTGATGTGTGACCATCTCCGTTCTCCTAGCAAGAACTCATCTGGAATAATTGTTCCTAAAATTGCAGACATACCGTTACTACCTGTCTTACTATTGGATGAACAACAATGCGACTAGGGATGCTCTTGGGATTAAGGAGGTATTTGTTTTCGGTTTATACACCTAATTAAATGCGTTCTTGTCAGAAAACTGCTTCTGCTAAGCACGAATCTACAGTCAAGTGTATTTATGTAATAGTATATCTTAAGATGCACTAGTACAGCCGGCGACTATAGTGGCGGTTCCAGAGGGGTTTACATTGGCGGCATCCAATACCGCCAGTGCCATTCGACAGTACAAATCAGCAAATGTACAATCGGCTTCTTACCAACCGATTGTAGTAACATTTTACAGAGTCGGTTCAGTATACGAGCCGCCTGTAGAAATAAGTTTACATAGGCGCCTCATGTAGAACACCGCCAGAAGAAATAAGTTTACATAGGCAGATTTTTATAAGAACCGATTGAATAAAAAAGCTTACACTGGCGTTTCTTGACAAAAACCGCCTCTGGCGTTTCTTTACACCAACACCACACAGTGCCCAATATTAGACAATTATAATCATAAATATAACAAAGGCAAAATATAAGTATAATTCAAAGACTCACAGGCAAATGTATATAATTCATAGACTCACAGGCAGATTGTTTCTTCATCTACAAACAGTAGTACGTGAAAACTACAAAAATAACTAAAAATACACCATATAAGTACCACGTGTGAACAACCAAAGTTTCCACTCATTATTTTGCTTGGTACTACGAATCCTCATATTCTATGAGATCTTGGTACTCTCGATTCGCTAACTTATCATGGGTATCAAAATACTTTCCATCCTTGTGAAGGACTTCTTTCATGATGAAGCTACACATTTCATCGCAAATTTTTATGAGCTCTTCTAACGAAAGATGATTACCCATTGAATCATTACACTTGTATACCTGCAAAAATTATTAAGCCACTGTACATATTAAAAACTAACAAATATATGGAGGCAGCATCAGTAATGACATTCACATGTGACTTCCACTTACTTTCTTGCCAGTGTACCAACCGTCGTGTCTAAGAAACTCGCATACATAGTACCCACAGTGCATCGATCCCGGTGATTGCTTGTGACACTATAAGAACTGAAAAATATTAACAAGTGCATGTTTCAAGTGATAATTTTGAACTACAGGCAACAGGGACAAGATCAACCAACAAAACAGTATTAATCTTTATCCTGGCCCAATTTCCATCTTTAATGAGCCAATATTCGAGACTTCAGCAATATGCCAATTGCGACAAACTGTAATTGCTACTGATCATATTCAAGATCTTCATCCACCTTGTCCAAAATTTTACAATGAGCAAAGGTATAGTACTGCTTTGCTTATGAACTTTTTCCCAGGACTATGAGACGGATACTACAGATTAATTAAAAGCTTCTAAAAGGGTGGGCGCAGGAAAAACTAAGGACCTGATTGGTTTACAGCCAAATTTTGCCCAACCAGAACCAGGGCACCTCCAAAATTGCGCGCTAATTTGGTTTGAATTGCGACAAACTGTAATTGCTACTGATCATATTCAAGATCTTCATCCACCTTGTACAAAATTTTACAGTGAGCAAAGGTGATCTGATGTTGGAAGAAATTGGGAACTTGAAGGCATTCAAGAAGCCTATTGCACGTGCTAGGCGTGTCACCACATTCATTTATATATAGGCATAGGAGGCTTCTTAGTGCATTGAGGGCTCAAACAGGTTTGTTAGGACAGCGAAGACTCGATTTGCCACATCATTTCTGACACTGAGGAGTTTGTACCAGAACAATCATTTCGAATAGAACCCATTTATACCATTATCTTTTTTGCACATACAGCTGAAGATGGAAAGGTCGTATTGGATGTACAACTTGTCTAGACTAGATCCTTCATACAAGTTGGAGGTCGATAGGTTCATTGATGCAGCTAAGAGTCATGCTCGCAGAGAGAAGGCAAAGTACATATATTGTCCTTGCATCGACTACAAAAATATTGTTGTATTTGAGGATGCAGACCAAATCAGTTCTCATTTGGTTTGCCGAGGATTTATTAAGGATTATTTGATTTGGACAAAACATGGAGAGGGTAGATCCACGCCTAGTACAGTAGTAAACCCAGTGCTGGAGACACAGGATCACAGCCCTCAGATTGATACAACTATGCAGGATGATAGTGATGAAGATTTCGTTGGAGTTCAAGATGTGGGTGAAGATGTCGGAGTTCATGTCGATGAAGGTCAACAAGCAGATTTCTTCGAGGCATTGCTGCAGCGTCAGTCCGATCCGTCATTGTTCTTTCAAAAGGGTATGGAGGAAATGAAGAAGGCTGCAACTGAGCATTTGTACGATGAGTCCAAGGGTTGTACCAAAGAATTCACTACACTGAGATCTGTCCTTCAGTTTTTGGTGCTAAAAGCTCGATATGGCTGGTCTGATGCTAGCTTCAATGAGTTTCTGCGTGTTCTTGGAGATCTGCTTCCAAAGGGGAACAAAGTGCCTGCCAACACATACTATGCAAAGAAGCTAATCAGTCTGTTGACTATGAGTGTCGAAAAGATCCACGCATGTAGAAATCATTGTATCCTATATCGAGGTGTCAAGTATGAGAATTTGGAGAGCTGTCCAAACTGTGGTGCTAGCAGGTACAAGACGAAGAAAGACTACCAGGAGGAAGAGAATGGAGCGTCTGTTTTGATAGGGAAGAAGCGAAAGAAGACCAAAAAGAAGACCCAATAGAGTTCAAAAAGAAGTGGTTCTAAAGAAGATGTAGACTATTACGCAAAGAGAAAGGTTCCAGCTTTAGTGATGTGGTACCTCCCTGTGGTTGATCGGTTGAGGTGTTTGTTCGCAAACCCTGAGGATTCCGAACTTATGTGCTGGCATGCTTCTAGTAAGCGCATAAACGATGGAAAACTTCGACATCCATCCGATGCCAAGCAATGGAAGGATTTTAACAAAAATCACAAAGATTTTGATAACGATCCAAGGAATATAAGGTTTGCACTAAGTACTGATGGAATAAATCCATTTGCTGAAAGGAATAGCAAGCACAGCACATGGCCAGTGACCCTGACCATCTACAACCTTCCTCCATGGTTGTGCCAGAAGCAAAAATACATCTTGCTAACCATTCTTATATCTGGACCAAGACAACCTGGTGTTGATATGGAAATATGGATGTGTTTTTAGAGCCCTTAATGCAAGAATTGCGAGAGCTATGGGTAAATGGTGTGGCCATGTGGGATGAGTTTCGCAAGGAGAAGTTCACGCTTAAAGCAATGCTTTTTGTTACCATCAATGATTACCCAGCACTCTTTGCATTATCTGGTCAGTTCAAAGGAAAAGTGGGTTGTGTAGTATGTCTAGATGAAACCTCACACTTGTTCCTTAGTGCATCTAACAAGACTGTGTACATGAGACACAGATGCTTCTTATCACAAGGACACAAGTACCGAAAGCGCAAAAGGAATAAGTACTTTGACAACAAGGATGAAACAAAATCTACTGCTCCATCAGGTACAAATGCGGGTAAAAGAGTGTTCTTAATGGTCAAAGAAATCAAATTTGTTTTTGGGAAGAAGATCAAAGATGGAAAGAGAAAGGATATCAAGCCAACAGAGGGGGCCGCATTCAAGAAGATGTCAATTTTTTTTAAATATCTGCCATACTGGGAAGAACTAGACATACGACATGCGATCGATGGTATGCATGTCCAGAAGAATGTCTTCGAAAGCATAATTGGGACCTTGCTCGACGTATCAAACAAGACAAAGGATGGACTCAATTCACGTTTGGACTTGGCCAACTTAGGCATAAGACCGGAACTTCATGCATGTCAAGAAAATGGAAGGCATGTCCTTCCGCCAGCAAGCTACAACCTGAACCCAGATGAGAAACATGCGATTTGTGTGTTTCTTAAGACTTTGAAAGCCCCATCTAGATTCTGCTCAAACATCAAGAGTCTTGTGTCAATGAAAGACCTTACACTAACGAACTACAACTCACATGATTGTCATGTCATGTTGACTACTTTCCTCCCTATTGCCATCAGGGCTATAAAGCCAGTGTTTCTAAAGATGGCAATTACACGACTGTGCTATTTTTTCAACAAGATCTCACAGAAGGAATTTGTCTCTGCAGAATTAGAGTCTCTAAAAGAATTTGCCGCGGAGACTTTGTCACAGTTGGAGATGTGTTTCCCTCCATCGTTCTTTGATATCATGGTACACCTCATTGTCCACTTGGTTGATCAAATAGAGGCATTAGGTCCCATGTATCTGCATGAAATGTGGACTTATGAGCGTTTCATGTCGATCCTGAATGGCTACATGTCAAATCGTGCTCACCCTGAGGGGTCCATGATAGAGGCCTACACCACAGAAGAGGCAATAGAGTCCGGAGGTCCATTCATCAATAAATGCCTAGAAGGCCAGATTGCAATTGGTTTGCCTCCTTCCCGGCACGAGGGGAGGCTGTATGGAAAAGGGCGTATGGGTAAAAAGTCATTCATTCCGTCGGATTACGACACAGTCCTAGAGGCACATAATAGCATCCTACAACAGCTCTCAATAATGGACCCATTGATCCAACAACACATGAATGAGCTTCGCGAACAAAACATTGGACGCACAGAAGATTGGGTCATGAAGGAGCACAATGTTACGTTCAGTACATGGCTAAAGGATCAGGATATTCCAGATGGGGAATCAATGACTGAGAAAAACATCAAGATGCTGGCATCTGGACCATCACGCCAAATCACTGCATGGCAGGTCTATGACATTAATGGATTCACGTTTCATGTCAAATCCAAGGACCAAAAGAGTCTTGCACAAAATAGTGGGGTTCGTTGTGATGCCATTGATGAAAAAGGCAAATGTACTACATATTATGGGTTTGTTCTTGAAATATGGGAGCTACACTACGGTGTCGGTCTTGACATTCCAGTCTTTCGATGCCAGTGGGTAGACCTCCAATAAGGTTTCAGGGTGGACAACTATGGCCTGAGAATTGTTGACCTGGGTAAAGTGGGTTACAAGGATGACCCGTGGGTCCTTGCTAACCGTGTTGCACAGGTCTTCTATGCAGATGACTTAAGCCCTGAGAGCAAAAAGGAAAGGAGGCCGAAACATATAGCTGTCCCTGGGAAACAACAAATTATTGGAGTTGAGGGTGCTGAGAACTTCATTAACCAGTTCAGTGAAATGCCTCTTTTTACAGACCTGCCAACAAGGATAAAAAATGTAGAGCGAAGTATTCCAAAAGATTCAGTGCCCTGGTTCTGCACTGATGGACAAGAAAGAAGAGTGTAGCTAGCTAAACTCTGTGCATCGATGCTTGACATGATTTATCATGCAATTCATATGTATCCAATTGTATATAAACCCAGAAGTCCTAGTCGCGAAATCCTGCACGAGCCATGCAAGAAGATGGCCCTAGTAAAAATCTGCTGGCCACAAAGGTGAAGAAGTCTCCTGCAAAGGGGAACTGAATATTGAGTTGTGATATTTTGGAAGCTTTGAGCACAGGTCTGGTATTATTGTGGTATTGTAGAATTTGTTATGTTACTGTAAGTTGAATGAACGACTTGGTATGGTATTATTGTGGCCTGAGTGGATATGTAAACATTGCCTTAATTGTATGGTATTATTCTGGCCTGAATGGATATGTAAACATTGCCTTAATTGTAGGCTGCCTGAACAACTTGTAATGACTTGGTTGTGTGTCATGTATGCCTATATATCTTCTTCTTCTTTTTCCAAACAGGGCTAATTTTGTAGAGCTCGGCTTTCAAAAGAAAACTGGTGCTTATTTTGAAAATTTGGTTTTTGATCTTTGATCAAAATTTGCAAGAGATGGTTATGGTTATGTATTGATTGTTAGCTAGTCTTAATCTTGCAAATTTAGTGTATATATATAATCTCGTTTATCTCTTATGTATTGTTGTTTATGTATACCGTTTATCTCGTATCTTGATCAAATTCGTATTGTTGATATATATCTCTTGGTTGATGGAATAATTGAATTGGAGCCCCCCCAACCCTCGGTTGGAATTAATTCCAAGCCTAACTGGAAATTTCCGAGCTTTGGTTGTACTGCTCGCGCGGACAGAGAAGCATCGGTCGGAAATACTTTTGATCCGAACCGGAAATTCGCGTCCTCTTTTTCTTTGCTGTCCTCGCGTGGTCGACGACAGAGACCATCTGCCGGAATTTCTTCGTCGCTTAACCGGCAATTCGGGTTTTTTAAAAAAAGAAAACACATCTACGTACCGGCCGGGCCGGGGCTGTATATATACGTTCTCGCTTGTGTTTGGGCCTTTCTTCACTTTGTCAGCCCAACAGATTTGGTGAGAAGTACCCTCGCGCGCGCGTGCACGCGCTGTATATCCGGTCCGCAAACACAGGCGGCTGTCACTAAAACACGACTGTAAAAATGGATTTTTAGAGGCGGATAACATATAAAGCCGCTTCAATAAAGTTCACATTTACACAAACGGTTCCCAAAGTTAAGCGGCTGCAGAAAATATTTTACAGAGGCGGTTTATTTCTCTGGTCCCACCGTTTTCTTTACACTGGCGCCTGGTCTGTGAGAACCGCTTGTACAAAAAACAGGGGCGCTAGTATAGTGAGCTGCTGTACTAGTGATGTGAGACTATAAACTTGTGGTTAATGCATGATTCTCTTGGGATAATCGGCCATTTTTTGTATTAATGGCTAATATATGATGCAATTAAGGGGACAATTATATTGGTGAATAATGGATAAGGTGCACCGAAGGGCTTCCTTATGCAAAATACTTCCAAAGCAGCATCCAGTACCAGGTTATCGTGCGCGTGTGTACAGGTGAGCATCCAAGAATTGAGAAGTATAATACTTGTTTCTAGCTGAGCCTGAACCTTCTTCCATCCATGCCATTGCGATCTTTGTGGGTGCAGCGGAGACCATGAACTTTATGATGCCGTTCCTTAGCACGCAAGCGTGGATAAGATCACTGGATTTCTCCATATTTGATGACTGGAAAGCATAGCACCTCAATGGCCAGGCTGCTGTGTTAAGTCATCTAACTTAAATTTTTCCTTACACTGGTGTGTGTATAAGGGATTTAGATCACCTGCTGAATATACAAATGTTTGCCAAATAAAAATTGTATTACAATCCAATCGTCTCGAATTAGCTCTCTGACAGGGGCATCACTTGCATTTTTTTATCTTTAGTTCTCCTGTTCAGGTTTACGATAACACAGGACAACAATTCGCCCTTTGCAACTGTGAAGGTAGGTATCTCCACATCATTTATCTGTCGATAGCTCACGCACGGTCATGTGTTAGATCAGGTAATCAGACGTAGTAACCTAATGCTTTGTTGCTAGCGCAGGGTGCCGGCCATAACTACAGAATACCAGCCTGAAACAAGTTTGGCGATGGCTCAAAGGTGGCTGGACGGTGAGCCTCTCTGAGACATCTGCTTTGCTCTCAACTCCCATGTGTCAAATGGCCAGCAACCAGTGGTGTTTTTTCCCTGTATGGAGCTACACCCAAATGAAGGGTGTGCTTTATTCTTCTCAGACATGCTAAAAATTTGGCTTATGCTGATGCTGAAAATTATTGTTCGCTGAATTCTGGTGAGAGAAAAACACTGTACAATGGCTGCTAAGCCGTGCTGATAAGTTGAAGTGAATAGGGCTGTATGCCTCCTGCGCTTTCAAGAGAGAGAGAGAGAGAGAGAGAGAGAGAGAAAAAAAATCATTCTATATGTTCACCTCTACTTCACCCAAATAAGGCTGAATTCACAATATGCGGTCAGAATCTCAGAATGGTCAGCTGATGAAGACTGTACTCGACTC